>NC_091811.1:52298437-52605625 GCF_041296235.1 Equus asinus
TGACTCCCTCCTGCTGTACCTCTCCTGGGAAAGTGGGCCATTTCCCCCCAGACCTGTGGCATAGTCATGAATTCATGGGATACACCTTTACCAGGAAGTCACGCCTAAGCTGATGTCATACCTGATGCTAGGAGTATTAAGGAAGGCAGGTGTATGGGTTTTTCAATAACCAAAGCCAAGCATTATCTAAGTGATCTACTCCTGAAACTTGAACATTTGTATTTTTGGTGGGCTGTGCTCATCTTGGGTTGGAACTCATGTTTAGGAATTACTGTTGGAGCCTGTGGCACATTCCTTTGAAAATCCTCATGGGGCAAATTTTAATTCTGTGAGGGTGGAGTTTTGTTGTACAGGTTACTTGGAGTCAAGTGGAGAAAAGCTGCTTGATGTTCTTTTGGAGTTCAGACTTGTTGTGGTTGAAAAAATGAGAGTGATTATAAACTGATTTTAGTTTTGACTGTCAAAAAACTTAGAATAATTGTAAACTGGTATTGAGGGCAGTTCCAGAAGAGAAGTGACAGACAAATTCATGGGAAGAACAACTCTTACTGTAAAGGATGGCGTTTGTTCGGACTCCCTAGTTTTGGTGTATATTTTGAAAAACTAGTCTTGTTGTTTGACAGTCCCGTAGCATGGAGCTGGATTTTCTTTTTTTAAAAGATTGACACCTGAGTTAACAACTGTTGCCAATCCAGTCTTTTTTTTTTTCCTTCTTCTCCCAAAAGCCCCCCAGTACATAGTTGTAGATTCTTCTTGTGAGTGCCTCCAGTTGTGCTGTGTGGGACGCTGTCTCAACATGGCCTAATGAGCGGTGCCATGTCCGCGCCCAGGATCCGAACTGGCAAAACCCTGGGCTGCCAAAGCAGAGTGCAGGAACTTTTAAACCACTCAGCCATGAGGCCAGCCCCGGAGCTGGATTTTTGAATAAGAGAAATGATGAAGTCTTCACTCTCGGCCCAGCCCTTGGTGGCTGCTTTCTATCCTGGCCTGTGTGAGGAGTAGCACCTTAGGGTTGAAAGTTCAGATGATTGGCTAAAAAGGACCTTCGCACTATACTTGTGTTTCATAGAATTATTACAGTTCTCCATGGTCCTGTCCTCTCTCATGATTAATTCAGGAATGCTCTTTGAAATACTTCTTCCTGCTTGTCTGCACAATTTCTTGCAATTCTTTAAGAGTTCAGCTGAAGTACTACTTTTTTTTTATAAACCTGACCCTGACCACTGTGAGCCCTCTTGCTTCAAACCGTATAGCATTTGCAGTTTATATCATTTTTGCCAATTATATATTTTCTTTCTTTTTTTTTTTCTTGCAGGGGGAAGATTTGCCCTAAGCTAACATCTGTTTCCAACCTCCCCCCCTGCCCCCCATCCCCTGCAAAGCCCCCGTTCATAGTTGTGGATAGTTGTAAGTTCTTCTGTGTGAGCCCCCACCACAGAATGGCAGCTGACACGAGTGGTGTGGTTCTGCCCCTGGGAACCCAACCCACACCCGAAGTGGAGCATGCTGAACTTACACTGCTAGCCCATCAGGGCTGGCTCCGTGTGTTTTCTAATTAAATTGTCTTTCATTTCACCTCAATGTAAGCTCCTACAGAGGTTGTTCATGTCTTAAACTTCCTTTGATGACTGCCCCACTGTTTCTTTCTTGCGCTGTTTTAGGAGTGCAGTATGTTTTTGCTCCCTTCAATTTGATTCAAATTGAAGCCTGAAGTCTCTGTCTTGGGGATTTGATTTTGGCACAAGGCGAGGTTGTGCAGTCATTCAAGAAGCACAGGTTTTGGCATCTGGTGGGCCTGGGCCCAAGTCCTGGCCTGTCACTTATTAGCTCTGTAACCTTGGACAGACTGCCTAACCTCCCTGGTTTTAGTGGCTTCAATTCTTAAAAAAGGAATGACAACCTCATTCGAATTGCAAGGAGGTTTAAAAGGAGGTAATAGGAGAAAAACCGAGTGTAGTGCGTGGCACGCAGTGAACGCTCGGTACATGTCATGTTTATTGTTTCTGAGCGTGTGGATGCATAGTGACTTGGCTGGTGTTAATATCTTGTGGTACTTAGTAGAATACGGTTATATCTGAAGTGGTGAATGCAATCAATTTGTGTATGTATTTTTTACAAGTGAGGCTTCACTCCACCATCAGTTGCTGCTGCTGCTGCCTTCTACCCTTAGTTCAACACGTGTCGGGTCACTGCAAGCAGTTGACTAGAGCAGAAAAGAGTAACTCGTTTGTTTCATATAGAGATCTGGCGTGTGGACATTTCTGAGCCTGTAGGTTCTGGCAAATGGCTCTGAAATTTAAGCATAGTTTCTGATGCTCAGGCATCGACAAGCTATGAAAAGGCGCATGGGAATACTCAGAACCTTCAAGTCATTTTTGACTCTTCCCTTTCTGAGTCCTCCATTTGTCCTTAGGGAACAGATCTTTCGAGTCCTCCTTCGAAAGTCTCCTCGTATCTTCTTTTCTTTTGAGTTGCATTTACCACCACCCTCCTTCAGTCTTCTATCTTCAGACCCACAGGTCTGATTTTTGTCTCTCTTTAGCTCTAGATTGATCTTCCAGCTTTAAAAAATGCTGCTTTCCTCTAAAGCCGTTGCTAAACCCAAGGCTCTGTCTCTCTGAAATTCTGCGTTTCCTAAAGGCGGGGGTGGCCTGGATCCTTTATCCCCAGCGTCTAAGTTAGTGCTTTTGGCCACATCAAAGAGTCCATCTCTTTTTGTTGAGTGATTATTTCATAGAGGTTTAAGTGAGAGTTTTTCCTATCTTTGTGTTTCTAAGGAGAAGTGCTTTCCGTTGGATGCTCTTTAATGGACAAGGTAGGTTCTGAAAGGCCAGTTCTCTGGGATTCCCCAGCGTCACGGCTCACAGACTCTCTGGATACCTGGGTTGACTTCCACGGATCTGGACAGTCTGTGAAATCATGTGCAGGATTTTGAGTGTGAATGCTTTTGTGCCTTGTTTGGGAGCAGTCTACAACTTTCAGCAGTTTCTTAAAGAGAACTGAAGCAAAGGAAGAACCAAGTTTATGTATTATCACCGTTCAGTCTCACTGGCTTGTAAGGAAAGCCAGACCCCCTCGGCTTCCCTCGGCAGCACTCACAGACTTATCTGTATCAGTTCCCACCCTTCTCCCCTTTCCTTCTTTTCTCAGAGGAAGAAGTCTCCTCCTCCTGTTGTACAGTACGTCCCTCTGACTGTCTTCTCAGTCCCAGCCCTTCTCTTCTGGGATCTTGGGATCTCACTTCATTGATTGATCTATTCATTCATAGCCTTTTTGTCTTTGTCTGTTCCTCTTATCTTCAGCCTCTCACTTAACACTTGGCTCTTGGCTCCTTCCCTTCAGCCTATAAATATGCTGAAGTTTCTCCCATCTTAAAAAAACCCAGCGTCCCACAGTCTTGTATTGGAATCTGCTTCCTCTCATGTGCCCACCTTCTCTCCTCATAGATCCTGGAAAGTGTAGCCTACGTTTCCTTTATCTTATTTCTTACCTTTGCTCACTCCTCCTCAGTCATTACTTCTGCCTCATGAAGCCTCTGAAACAGCTGTCTCCAAAGCCATGAGTGACTTCTTATTTCACACTGAAAAGTACTGGAAAGATACTGGAGACAGCATCTTTCTCTGCAGCATTGGATACTGTGCACCATTATCTTTATAAAACTCTCTCCTTCCTTAGCTTTTAGGGCACCATTTCCTTATGGCTCCCTAAGTGTTCCTTCCTATGCTCTGTCTTGGGCTTCTTTTTCTCTCTCTTCCTCCTGATGTGGGTGTTCCCGATTTCTGTCATTAGCCTTCGTCTCATTCATATACACTTGCTGAGTAATCTCCTCCATGCCCAGGGCCTCAGCTGTCAGGGCTGCAGGATGGCTCCCTAGTCTGTATCTCTAGCCCTGACTCTCCTCTGCTCCCGATATCCCCTTGGTTTGCCCCTGACAACTGTAACTTAATAAGTCAACACGGTACTCCTTGTTTCAGCCTGCCCCACAGATACTCCCTGCTTCAGAGTGTCCACTCACCCAGGTCCGAAACTTGGGGATTAACTCAACCCTCAACTTCTAATGGGTCACTAAGTCCTGTTGATTCTGCTTCCTCCTCTCCATTCACAGTTTTAGTCTTTGTTCAGGCTCTTACCATCTCTTGCTGAGACTATTGCAGTAGTCTCCTAACTTGTCTGCCTCCCTTCAGTCTCTTCTTGCTCCAGGCTTTCCTTCTCTAGTCTATGATGGAATGATCCTCATGTCCTCTTTCCTCTTTAACATTTTTCCGTGGCTTCCCCCATCCAGAGGATGAAATTCAAGCATCCTTTGTGTGCCGAGACCTGCCTGCCTTTTAGCCTCATTTCCTGCTCCTTCCAGGTTTTTTCTCTCCTCTTTAGCCATGCCCAATGTCTTGCACTTCCCTGAATGCGCTGTGCTTTTTCACTTCCCTGCCTTTGTACACGTTGCCTTTCTCTGAGAAATGCCCACTCTGGCATGTTCTTCCCCTTTTTCTGCCTGGTTAACTTCTGTTCCACTCAATTTCCTGTGAGAAGCCAGCCTTTCCTAAGTTCTCTTAGGCAGTTAAGATCTCTGTATAAGTAGCCATCAGTTATTGAGTGCTTATTATGTAGCAGGCCCTGTGCTGAGCACTTTATATACCCTGCCTGGCTGGTTAGTAGGTTCTGAATAAATAGTTCCTATTATCATGGTGATGAGGGAACTGAGCTGGTGAAAAGCACCTGAACACTGAGTGGAAGGCAGTGTGTGCCAGATCCCCTCTTGTTACATCCGGCCTGATCTTTCCCTTTCTCCCTACCAGTAACAGTCACATTCTGAAATGAAGGACAAAGGGAAAAGAAGACTGGACTTGAGTCATTTAGACTGGGTGTGAGTCCTGTCTCTGCTGCTCACTGTATGACCTTGGGCCACACAGTCTTTGAAATGTGCTTCTGATCCTGACAACACCTGAAGATAGGCGTGACTTCCATTTGTAGAGACTTGTTAAAGAACAGGAAGCCTAAAGTACAGTGTGCTGGGGTTGGAAGCCATCAGCTTGAATCCAGACTCCAGTTTCCACACTACCATCCGCCTCCATCTCCCCGAATCAGGTTTCAAGTAATTTCGGCAAAATTCTTTTTTATCTTAATTGTTGGGCCCCGTTTCTCTTAGGATGCAGCTTCTGTCTGTGGAGTTTTGGAGGTGGGTCTCCCTGGAGGGAAAAGAACGGGAGTGTTCTGTCCTGTTATGAGAGAAATAGGTAGGAAGAGGAGTGAGGCAGGTTATTTCTGACCTTGCTTTGCCAGGAGCAGGGGGGTTAGCCCTGGAAAATATGGTTGGAGGGTTTCCTTCATGCCAACCTAACTTCTGGCAAAATGTGTTCTGTATTTCTTAAAAGAACAAAAAATATTGAGTAAGATCCTGTAAGACTACTTATAAAGGAAAAGATAATTTTATATACTTATATTTTGATTTGAAAGTAATTTTTCCTCCTTGAATCGAGATGGGAATGATGAGAAGCTGCAAAGGGGAAACCGAGGAGAAGAATATTCTGGATGCCGCAAGGACAGCCCTAAGTGAAATTCCGCAGGTCTGGCGTCTTTGCATGTCCTTGAGCGTCTGGACTGTGGATGTAGTATTGTGATTACATTCTGGTTCAGAAAGATTTTTTAGTGTTTTTTTTTTAGGATGTTTAATTTTAAAATTAATGTATAGAGGTTTCTGGAAATGACGTACTTTGATTTTTCTTGGAGTTACTTTTTTGTGAAGGAATAGTTCTCTAATAGCTGTGTATTTTCAGAGGACTCTTGCTCTTAGGGATAAATTAAAGCATCTGTAGGTTTTTACCTTTTCTTTTTGAGGACCTTGGACTATGTTGTCTCAAGTTATTCGTAGACTGGAACTTTTGGGTTTTAACTCAGGTCAGGTATGAATGCATTATGGTGCTGACCAGTCTTGTCACTGAATCTCCTTTTTAAAAATGAACCCAGCAGGAATTCTTAGGTAGAAGCTTCTGATCATTTCTTGTTGAGTAAATCTGTGACTGAGGCAAACAGGCTGTCTTAAAAATTTCTTTTTTGTTGAGGCATAATTGACATACAAGATTATATTAGTTTCAGGTATACAACATAATGATTTGATATTTGTATGTATTGTGAAATGATCACCACAATAAATCTAGTTACCATCCATCACCATATATAGTTACAAAAATTTTTTTTTCCTGTCTTAAAATTTTAAAGAGTTGTCATTCTTACTTTATTGGACTTCCTGTCTGGCTAGGAGGAAACTTTCATTTTTAGATTGAACATGTAGAAAAAGCCTTGGTATGAGTTTTGCTCCCATAGTTCTTTGCTCGTTGTTTTTCTTCAAGGAGACCAAGGGAAGTACTAGAAGGTGAACTTCCTGTTAAAAAAAACTTCCTCATTTGTTGGTTCTCTGAGCTCTAATATTACCCCTATATTATAACTGTTTCAAATTATCTTTAAATTATGAAATTATCATTTGCGTAAATATTCTCATCTCCCTTTGTAAGCTGCTTGAGGACAGCACGCGGCATCCTTCAGTGTAAGTGTTTTCCAGAACTTGTTCAACCAGTGAGTGAGTCTGGGCTCTGTCTTCACCCTCCCTGTCTCTTCTCATTTCCCTACCAGTGCTGACAGACTCTTCTATTACAGGCAGGCTGGTGTCCTCACTTTTCCCTGCTGGCTCATTTCCATCTCTGTGCCTTTGCCGTGACTGTTTCCTTTGTCAGGACTGCCTTTTTTCCTATTAAAATTTACCCCTGTCTTGCGGCCTGGCTGACGTCCCCCTCATCATGAAACCAGCTGATTGCTTTAGTCCATAGTAATCTCTTCTATTTTTAGACTATTGTTGTATCCAGGAACACAGTTTCACACTTAATTGACCACTATTTATTTGTTTCATTTATGTTATTTTTGCCTCTTCAGACTTTACGTTTCTTTAGTGTAATGACAAGGTCTTCTGCCTTTAGGAACTTGTGAGGTGCTGACTGTATCAAGATATCAATAAATGTATGTGTTCAGCACATATATTTGTAAGATCTGTTGAGAGGATGAGAGATGCACAGACGGCAGATTTCCCGCTTTCCAGGAGCTTTCAATTTAGTAACTTCTCAACAAATAGCTGTTTGGGTTTTAAGAATATTAATTTAGGTAATTGTCTTTGAGCACTTGGAAGCGTTTTTGTTTTCTGCTTCAGTGATTAGCATTTAAACAATACCATTTGAAGTGATTCTGGTAAGATGGCAGCTTGAGCACATCTCTGCCTCCCTCTTTTTTGAACTCAGGTCAAGTAAAATAACAATTTCAAAGCTTAGAGCAAAAATACCAAGAGTTAGAATGGGAACTCATGAAGGTAAAGTTAAAGGACTTGGCGGGTAGATCTAGGGAACCTAAAATGCAAATAATGAGAATTTTAGAAGGAGAAATAGGCGATAAAAATGGCCTGAGCTGAAAAAAGATTCCCTGCAAATTGAAAAAGACTGTAGATTGAGTGATTTCACTGTGTTCCAGGCGAGAGTGATGAGAAAAGGCACAAACCTAGGCATGTTCTGATAAAATTCCTGAATTCAGTGATAAAGAAAAAAAAAACCTCAGGGGCCAGCTGCGTAGTCGTTGGGTTTGCACATTGTGCTTCCGTGGCTTGGGTTTTGCCGGTTTGGATCCTGGGCGTGGACCTACACACCGCTCATCAAGCCATGCTGTGGGCGTCCCACATAGGAGAACTAGAAGGACTTAGAACTAAGATATACAACTATAAACTGGAGCTTTGGGGAGAAAGAAAAGAGGAAGATTAGCAACAGATGTTAGCTCAAGGCCAATCTTCCTCACCTAAAAGCATACCTTTAAAAAAAAGAAAAAAGAAAAAAAAGCTCTGCAAGCTCTTAGATAGATAAAGTTAAAACTACAACAATAAGAAGAAAACAGACTGTTCTCATTTGCAGTGTTACAATTCTGATGATGGTGTAAGAAATATCTGTAGACGTTTTAGAGAAAGGTCTACACTCCAAGAATCCTATATGCAAGTCTTGATGTTATTCACCTTTCAGACAGAAGAAAGCTCTATGTGAGCGTGCAGGGGTTCAGAGGTTATATCACTCATAGACTCCAATCTGAGCGATATACTCTAATCAAAGAGGTGGTACAACACAGAGACCCCCAAGGCAGAAAGCGGAGAGGAAACAGTGGTGGACAATGGCCTTTGAAATATATATAATTACGTATATTGGGAGTGACCAGGAATGTGTAATATAAATGCTAAGTAAGGATCTTTGAAGTAGAAGAGACATTTTGCAAAAGAAAACCTGGTTATCTGAATGAAATATTCTAGATGATTTCAGCAAAAATCAGACATTGTGGCACAGGGCAGTGCGGGGATGGGTGGGAAGTAAAAACATTCGTTGGTATCATTGGGATGTTGGCAGGGGAGAGTATGGAAATGAATGGCCTTGGTGAGGAGAAAAATACTTTGTTTATAATACTGTCAAAAAATTATAAAATACTTAAAGATAAATGCCACAAGAAAGGCACAGGATCTATCTGAAGAAAATTGTAAAATCTTAAGGATGTAAAAACAAGATCTGAAAAGAATGAAAATACATATCATATTCCTGGATGGGAAGACTAAATATGTATAAATTTAATCGAAATCAATTACAGCTCCAGTGGAGAATTCTTTTGGGGGTGGGGAATCAGATAAAATGATCTCAGTGTTCATATGAAAGAAAAAGTGTAGAATAGCCAAGAAAACTTAGAAAATAGTGAGGTGGTCCTTGCTTTACCATGTGTTAAAATAGATTCTAAAATTGCCATACTCAAAGTCATATGGTATTAGCATTTGAATAAGGATGGGCGAACAGAATAAAGTGCCCAAATCCTTGTATGTGTAGGAAAAACAATTATGAAAACATTAAAGTTTCATGAGCCTAAACCAGCTGTCTTGCCAGTTGTCTCAAGTTAGAAAAGATCTTAAAGTCAGCTGGCTAGGACTTCAGAGGACATCAGAAATAATGAAATTCTTGATGTTTTATTTATCCTGTTCAGAGGAGCACACTGGAACTAGAAAGAAAAACCTGTTCCTCTTCAGTGTCTTTCCAGTGCCCTCTACAGACGGAGCTTAACACTGAGGCATCAGGCAAAGGAAAAATCCTTCAAGGGTCCACCCGAATTTTCACAGAGCAAGTAATGAAGGGTAGGTTTGGGGCTGCGAAGCAGTGTGGTGATAACTGACACATCCTTGATGCCTCTGCTTCCTTCTAACTCTCCATATCTCGCCCGTCCGTCAGTAAGTTTTTTTTGATGCTACCTTAAGAAATCTCCTAAATCTGCGTCTCTGTACTGATCATTGCTGGTCATTGCCTCGCCTGTTTCCTCATCTCCAGCTTTGCTAGCTCCTAGTTACCTAGTGTCCCTGCTTGCTTCTCTCTGACTGATTTTCCACAGAGCAGCTACAGTGAGCTTTTTAAATACAAATTAGATCATCTTGCTTCCCTGCCTTACAACCCTTCAGTGGATTCTCTTTGTTTTTAAAATAAAATTCAAACTCCATTTCATGGTCTCCAAGGCCTACACAGGCCTCTCATCCAGTCCGCTCATCCACCATGCTTCGGCCAGACTGAAGCTCTTCTTTCTCCCCTTCCTCCCTCCCTCCCTTTCCTTTTATTTATTTAGCTGCTGTTTATTGAGTGCCTACTATGTGCCATGTAGGTGGAGGCAATCCAGCAGTGGTGAAAATAACAAAAATCCCTGCCCTTAAGGGACTTACATTCTGTAGGAATAGACAGAAATTAATAAGTAATATATAGTGCAATGGAGAAAAATCGTGAAGCAGGATACAGCATACTGGGCCTGGTCAGTGGACGTGGTCAGGGCCACCTCGTGGTGAGATGGCATTTGAACGAGAACCTGAGGGCAGGGAGGCCTTTTCCTCCCTTGGACTCGCCAAGCTGGCTGCCTCCGGGCTGTGCTCTTCACCTCTCTTCTGCCTGGAATGCTCTGCTCCAGGATCTCTGCTTGGCCAGCAGCTTTGCCTCCTTCCTGTCTCAGCTCAGAGATGACTTCCCTGACCACCGAGTTTAAATGAGCAATTCCTCCTGTCCTTCTCCATCTCATTTCTCTTTTTACTTTCTTTTTTGCTGTTTTAAATTTTCTAATTAAGACTTAGCACCATTTGAAAGGATCTGGTTCGTGTATTTGTTCGTCGATTATCTGATTCTCTCCCAGTAAAATATCACTCCCTCGAGAGCAGAGACCTTGCCGTCTTGTTCCCTGCTGGATGCCCAGGGCCCGGAACACAAGACTCTTGTAGACACTTGTTCAGTGAACAGATGGACTTCGCAGTGGGAAGATTCCAACGGGATTCCTTAGATGGTGGCAGCTTTACAGAGTAAAGAAGTCTAAGTATAGGCTCTGTCCCCAGGCCTCTGCCAGGGAGGAAAAGGGCCCCCTGCGGGAGCTGGCCAGGCTGGAACTCAGGGGCTCATGGTGTTTCCTGGCATTTGGTTGGTTTCTAAAATCTGTTTTTCCTGTTTCCCTCACCTATTGATCTTGCCCTCTGATTTTCCATGTGACTTTTACAGTTGGATGATGTGTGACAACTTTCCGTTTTGTCAGCCTACCTGGCTACTTTGCTCATTCAGTTCAGCTGATGGTTATTATGTAGATGCTTATGGAAGATGCCTCGCGAGGCCAGGTGCTTGTGTGAGAGCTGGAGCCATGCTGCGGACTGCCTCTGCCCCCTGCCTGGGGGACATCCGCTCTACCTCCTGTGTTTTGTTGTGCTCTGCCCCTGTGTTGATTCTCTTTTTCCTCTACCTTAACCAAATGTATTAGCCGCAGGATCTGATCTGATGCATAAGCTAATTGGGTGGGTTTTTCTGTAGGCCAGATATCTTCAGCAGTCTTCGTTTGGTTTAACTGGTCAGTCCTGGTTGGGAAAAACTAAATATTTCGTATACCTGGTTTTCCAGCATCTTTTCTTGGCCACATTACATCTTTCACAAAATGTTGGGAAACCAGGGAAGTGAAGTATTTGGCCATAAGGTAAATATTGGGTTTGTTGAACTAAGTCAGACTTATAGTCGATTTATCCCAGTGTATGCAAACAGTGTGGCCAGCTAGACTGCTGAGGACACTCGTGGGCCAACCATAATGTCCAACTGTACACACACAACCCTGTTATCTTGGGTCCTGCCAGTTGTCTCTCAGGTGCCTATTGAGTATCTGTGTCCAAGATACTGTTCAAACAGTAAATTCATTGTAATTTTGCACATGGGATAAATACGATAAAATCTCAGATATTCCATTTATTTATTATTCTATCATGAACTTCAAGTTTATCTTTGTGGCTGAGAAATAGAACGTGGGAAACATCTTAGTAATTAAGATTATCCTATTTCAATAAAGATTGAAAAAAACATGAAAATGATTAGCATGTTGAAAACATGACTAAGATGATCCTTAAAAGTTAATTAACAGAAGATCACTATTGTCAGAAGAAATAAATTGCTCAGAATCCTGAATTTGATTTGATTATCTTCTAACTTTTCCCTTACAATTGTGGAAAAAAGAATTTCTCCTTAGAGGTGGGAATTCTTTCTTGCTTTTTTCCTTGTAGTCAGTTTTCGTTGTCTCAGTTTCCTTACCTATAAAATGTGGATATAAAAGTATCCGCCTTGTAGGGTTGATGTGAGAACTAAGTCAGTTAATCCATGAAAGTACAGCGGTTGGAACAGCGCCTGGGGAGCCCTGTGAGTGCTTGTTATGCCGCTGTGCTGCTCTGTTGTCTGACGTTCCCCAGACTCCTCTCCATGCAGGAGTTGTGATTAGTTAATAGAGTATCTGAACTGGGTATGTGAACCCAGAGTTGATTTCCATCTTTATCTAAAACAGGACGAGAACAGATGAGTTCCTCCAGCACAGAGGGCTGCGAGTGAACTGAGCTGCGTCTTTCACAGACCCCTAAGGAATGTTGACCTGGGCAGAGGGAGCGAGGCCTGTTGTTTCGGAGAGTTTAACTAAGAGTAGACTGAGAAATGCCCTTGAGATTTTTGAGTAGAGAAGGTCGTTGGTGGTGATCTTCGTCTGAGCTTTTAGTGGTGTTGGGGTTGGGGTACCACGAAGCTGTCAGGAGGGGAGTGAGGAACCCGAGGTGGAAGAGGAAGGAAAGTAGAGGCAGGCAGTGTACACGGCTCTCTCTAGCCTGGCTCTGTGAAGGGACGGAGAGAAAGAGCAGCCCCTGGGATGCTTACATGTTTATCGGTTCTTTGTCGCTCCCCTCACTAGAAAGTAAGTTGCATGAGGGTAGGAGGAGCTTAGTTTTATCCACTGCTTTATCTCCAGGCCAGAAGAGAGCTCCAGGCACAAAGGAGGTGCTCAGTAAATATCTGATGGCTCAGTTAATGCATTATGTTAAGAAGAGAGAGACGAGCATGTTCATGTAGGGTAGAAGGGTGAGAGGTCTTGGAGAGGAGGGGTTGAAGGTGTAGAGTAGAAAGGATGTGCTGGAACAGGGTCTCTACCAGTCAGGAAAGTTTGGGATCCCGAGCACCGCTGGAGTGATTGTCCACGAGACCAGGAGTGACTCCTTTTCTGCTTAAATCCAAGGGAAGGAGGAAAGGATGGGAGCAGAGGCAGATATTTATAGGTGATGGAGGAGGAAGTTGAGGGAGTTCTCTCCTGATGGTCTTATGAGTGTTCTCTGAGTTAAAAATAAATTAAGAATGAGTGTCATGTGTGTATCCTTGGAAAATGCTTTGTGAAGACATACAAAAAAGCCACCCCCATTTAAGCAGCTATGCTTAGGCAGAAAGTCATAGACATATAATTGTAGGCACACACAAATGTGGTCAGTGACATAAAGGGTGGATGAGGTAAGGATGCGCCAGAGAGGATGAGTAAGAGTAGGTGAGACAAGAGGTCTCTAGTCATTGTGAATGTAGGGAGTGGCTGTGAGCAGAGAGAAGGGAATCTGCTCACCTGTGTGAACGCCATTTCCTTCTGCCCCAGAGACAGCAGGGAACTGTGCTTGGACTCCAGGGAAGTGGGGAGAAGGAACGGCAGTGCGGGAGATAAAATGAACAGAAACTTGACTCTTGAGTGAAGTAGAGTAACTCTTTGTTAGCCACTTCTCTGGTCCTAACCAGGCTCGTTTTCCAGTGATTTATTTCTGATTCTTTGGACGGGAAGCTGCTTTCCCAACTTTTGACAGCTTGTTCTCTAAAATGGTTCGTCTGTGTAGGAGCAGAGGTAGTAGTGAGAAAGAGGATGTGACAGGGTTGCAGTGAGTCATAAAGAACAAGACATCATATTTGTTTACCTCATCAGGTTTTATCTAGAATTAAATTGAAAGAATATTAAAATGTCCATTTTGTTTTAACTAACTGTTGTGTAGTAATAAGTTCTCCCTTGTTCAGAATTCTCTATTTTCAGTCTAATCAAGTTCAAGATTACGTATTTCTCAGGAACTTTCCGAAAGGGATGATGCAATAGTAAGGATGGTTCTCACAGTCTTCTAGACTTTACTTGGAATTAAATAACCCAACCAGGCTGATTTTTTTTCTTTTGCTGTTCACCTTACCAGCCATGGTTGCAGATTGACCTCTGACAGGCTGTACAAGGCAGGGCGGAGTTGGACTTGAGTTCTGGCTGGTTCTGGTTTTGTATTTCTCACATGTTAAAACATGTTCCCTAGAAAGGGAGCAGATTCTAGGACTAAAAGGGGTTTTGCTGAGAGCAAGTTGCAAACTCTAATCACTTATTTAACTGCCCTATCAAGGAAGACAAGTTCATAGTGTAAAAGGCATAGTGCCACTTTTAGGAGATGGAGAGAAGTAACTGTTTTTTTCTCTGACAGAAAGTGAAATTAGAGGTTGACTAAGATATGCTAATTGGAACTTGGTATCGTCACAATTGGCTCAATACTTAGAATTCATCTTTTCTAAGTAATCCCAATTCCGATGTGGGAAAACCCTATGTGCCTCCCACTCCCCTAAATTCTAAGTTTTTTAGCCACTAGCTGAATAGTTAGAACCCAGTTAGTCCTTTATCCTGGGGAAGAAAAATGACTTTATCAGCATTTTGAGGAGAACCCTGAAAACAAGAGTCTTCTGGTCAATTTGACATCAACAAGCTAAGGACCCATTTCTCATTTTTACAGAGAACTAAGTTATAACCAGATCTCTGTTTTCCTGGAATTTATATTATGTGTGTGTGTGTCTAGGAGATGATGTTCAGGATTTTGAAAGAGACCTGATGTCTGGACCCTTTTTACAGATTCTCATTTCTGTTTTCTCTTATGGGAATCAACTGGGAAAACATTCTGACATGAGAGACACGTCAGAGGCGGTGAGTGAGGTAGCATGGAAAACATCACTGGGTTCAGGTCCCATTTCTGTTATTTACAGCCTTTGCGACCTCAGGCAAGTGATTTAACCTCTGGTAGCCTCTGGGAGATGAAGTGGCTACATGAGAGTTCTTTCTCTCTTAATTCCTGAGATGACCTTGGAGTATATTTATGAAAATCTACAAGAAGGAAATCCCATTCTAAAGTCATTGGAAGAGACATTATTTAAAGAAAATCTGTGTATAGTGAGAATCATCATTGCCTAATTTATATTCAGTCAGTCAAAACTTATCTGTTGAATTTTCTTAAAGCAAGGAATACACCTCATTATTCAGGATATGTGCCATTGCTATTTTGGCCTAGTGAGGGTTAGAGAACAGGATTTTAGTTCTGACTCTTACATTTATAGCTTATTGAATTCCTCTCCTAGTAACATCTCCTCACCCCTTTGTCCCTCTCACCCCCAGCCTCAGCATCCTGTGCATTTATCTTCTGCAATGCTTATCAAATTACTTTATAGTTATTTGCTTACGTTACTTTCTCTCTCTTTTGTTTTGTGAGGAAGATTGCCCTGAGCTAATATCTGTTGCCAATCCTCCTCTTTTCGCTCGAGGATCGCTGACCTAATGTCGGTGCCCATCTTCCTCTCTTTCGTGTGTGACACCACCAGAGCTTGATGAGCTGTGCTAAGTCTGCGCCCGGGATCTGAGCCTGCAAACCCTGGGCCACTGAAGTGGAGCACGTGTCCTTAATCACTACGCCACCCGGCTGGCCCTGCTTACATTTCTCTTTATCCTTCCTGGAGCCTGGAAACCATATCTTACTTATCTTTATTGTCCCTTTTGTAAAACGCTGAGGAGAAGAAAGACAGTGAGGGGTGAGGAAATAGGTTTTGAGTTTGAGTAACCGGGAGAATGATGGTGTTATATATAGAAACACCTGAGGTGCTGGTTTGGGGAGAAGATAAATATAATTGGGACATGATGAGATCTGTGGCACTGGCAGGACGTTCAGGTAGCCGGTTCTGTAGGCCGCTGGAAATGGTGAATTGTGTCCTGGAGCGGTTGAAGGATTTGGGCAGCATCTTTGTGAGGTTCATCAGAGTGAATCAGACTTTCGAAAGGGAAAGTCAAAAATGAAGCTGATGGGGAATGCCTGTATTTAGGAGGCTAGAGGAAAAAGAACAGTCATCCAGGGTGCCAGAGGTGCTCACAGGAGCAGGAGGTGACTGGGGTGGGTAGTGCACTGCTTTTGTGGAGGTAAATACTCATCAGTGTTAAAGCTTCCGACAGCCTCGGAGAATTAGATGAGGGCATCCAGATGACTGGATTAGTCTGTTCCAGTCCTACGGTTAAATCAGAGGCTAGATTAAAAAGTGATGAGGACGTAGAAATGAGGAGTGTAGGCTTCTCATTTTGAAATTGGGAAAAAGGAATGAAAGAATAAGGGCAGATTCAAAGGAGTATTTATTTTACTTTGTTACTATTTTTTAATAAGAGAAGAGACTGAGAAATCTTTAAAGGCCTAGGGAGGCTAAGAAAAGAGACTAAGCAAAGATTGAGTTGGCTAGGGAGATTTGGGCATGGGTTAGAACCCTCAGGATGGAAGAGGGTGAACCTGAGAGCAGGGTGGCGGGGCTGTGGTCCTGGTGCAGTGGGGAGAGGAGCGCCTCTCTGTCTGAGACAGGAAGAAGGGTTTGGTTGGAAAGATTGATTTCGGGAGAGGAAGTTGGTGTGAGATTAAAGGGAAAAGATTCTGCAGAAAGAGAGAAGCTTTGATATGTGCCAGGAGCCGGGTCCACAGCAGCTGCAGGGGCGTTTGAGGGGAGTGAAAGAAACAGTGGGAGCCACGCCGCAGCCAGCGTGGTCGGCCTGCGTCTGCTGGACACAGTTGTGATGTTTGTGTGGAACTGTGAGATCAGGCGGTCATGCAGGTCATTAGTGTGAAGGACAGGGGCCCCAAGGATGGTGACAGGACCGGGGGTTTACAGAAAAACCGGAGAAGCCGGGTTGTAAAGATAGGAACGCACTCTGAGGGGTGGTGGGCCTGGGGACCACAGTGCCGTCCGCCTCGACTTCGAGGTTCAAACTGTCCCTTGTTGAGCCCTGAGCATTCCTGCGTCACTGTATTTGTGTGCATGAAACAGGAAAAAAGACTATCGTATTTAAGGGTTAATGAGGTGGAAGTAAGGTATGAGAATACTTGTAAGAATACTATGCATTTTTTCCTATTAATTAAAGAAAATGGCATGAGAACATTGTTGGAAAACTCTATGAAATGGAAAAAGAGCCTCCTTTCTCTCCCACCCCCAATTCCACTTCCCAAAATAGACCACTTTGTATGAGTTTAATAGTTCTCATAGTTAATGGTATAACTTTCAATAATAATAATAACGTCAATGATAATGTCAACTTTCAATAATAATAAGTCAACTTTAGAAGACGTCTCTTGATTCTCTGCTGTGAACAATGAGAAATTTACCCATTTCAGTTATTCTTCCTCCTGAGTTTTTGTAGTCCTATTGTTTGTATATTATCAAAGTTATATTGTTTTGTGTAACAAGAAGTAGTCTTCATGCTGTGTGTACAAATTAAGCCTAAATGTTTAGGCTTATTCTCCACAAATACTGCTTTTGCAATATCATCATTAAATAAATACCACTTACGTCAGAACCTGGAAGTGCCAGTGGACACCTGGAGAAGGGAACGTAATACTGAATCACCAAACCCCTGCCTCAAAGAGAGCGGTGCACACAAGATCTCTGAACCCTCTATTAATTTCCTTTCAGCTTTCTATGCTGCTTCTAGGTCTTACTTGTTGCTATTGTTTCTCATACTTTAAGTTGTCATTTTTCTTGTCTTTCTTAAAAATTTGGAGTAGTTCTTTTTAACATGGGGTGCACGAATGTTGAAATTTAAGTCCTTGCTTTTCAAAAATATCTTTGTCTCTCATTTCTTTGAATGCACCCTTTTTTCATATTTAGAAGCTTTTAGGCTTTGCTTTTGTCCTTGGAGGACTGAAATTTCCTTAGCGTGTGCCTGGGTGCGTGTCTTTCTGTTTCGTCCTGCTTGTCACTCTGCAGACTCTTTCAATCTGTCTTGATTGGGTGTCTTTCTAGAGCCCAGGGGGATTTTGTTTTATTATTTCTTCCCTTCCATGTGTCATGTTTTTAATGTTTCTCTCTCTCTTTTTAAATTTACTCTCTTTTTTAATAACAGTTTATTCTTGATTTTTATGGACATGATATCCTCTTGAATCTGTCTGAGCATGCTAATTAGAATTTTTAAAAAGTTCTCTTCTGATTCCTGAAATAGCTCATATTTCCTTTGGGACGAGGTCTTCCACTGGTCCACCTTGGCCTGTTTCTTCTGTTCTGTTGGGTTTCCCCAAACGTCAGGTAATTCGTGGTCATTCATGGTTCATGTGAGTGACTAGGTTGATTAGTAGAAGTAACTGGTATTGTTTTCTTCTGCATTTGAATAGGTCTTCCTAGGTATTTAAGTTTTTATTATGGACTGTCACATACAAAAGAGTATATATTCTGTGTGTGCACAGATTAGGAAAGAGTAATAAATTGTCCGTGATCTAGTTTAAGCGCTAAAACTTTAAAATACCTCTGAACGCCCTGTGGGCCTCTCCTGTTACTCTCGCCTCACCCTCAAATGTAACCATCCTTCTGGATTTTGTTACTCATTCCCTAATTTTGTTTTATAGTTTGTGTATATCCCAAACAAAATATTTAGTTTTGCAAGTTTCTGAACTTTCCCCTAGAATCGTGCTGTCTGTATTCCTCTGTGACTTGCTGTTTTTTGGCTCATCATTGTTTGTGAGGTCCATTCTGCTGATGCAAGTTTTTGTAGTTCTTCTTTTGTTTTCCTGCTGCTCTAGCATTCCATTGCATGAATTCACCTCCGTTTATTAGTCCGTTCACCAGTTGGCAGATATTCTGGTTGTTTCTAGTTTTTTGCTATTGCAAACATCACTGCTATGAACATTCTTTTGTATATCTTTATATTTAAATATATATGTATTTATACCTTTATTCATGGATTTTCAGATGCGTATGTAAAAGTCTAGAATGAAATAGAACAAAACCTTTGGATAGGAAATTGTGAATGATTGAAAATTCTTTTATAAACTTCTTTGTATTTTCCATTGTCCCTTAAATGCTCTTAGTTTTATGTCCTAGAATTTTAAAAAACAGTTAAACATATACACTATTTTCCATTGGAGAAAGGGTAAAGGTTAAAAAAAGAAATTTTCATTAATAACGTGGAAAGAATCAGTGCAACTTTCGTGTGTTAACTATGATTTTTGCAAACTTAGTGATTTTGTAGACTCATTGGCAATGCCACCTATGTCAAATAAGTCTATTTGTGGGTACTTCCAGGCTGGAATTACAGTGTTTCTGCCAGGTTTGTAGCTGTTTAAACTTCATTTTCGTTTCATCTACTATGAGTCACTCAAATTTCCTTTGTCAGCATTATGCAGGTTAAAGGAGACTCATCAAAAACTTTTGCTATCTAAGGACAAAGAATATTTTTAGAGAATTTTTTATCTGTGGGGCTAGCCGGGTGGCGTAGTGAAGTTCACGCATTCCACTTCAGCAGCCTGGGGTTTGCCAGTTTGGATCCTGGGTGTGGTCCTGCGCACAGCTCATCAAGCCATGCTGGGGCGGCACCCTACATAGAGCAACTACAAAGACCTACAACTAGGATATACAACTATGCACTGGGGCCTTGGGGAGAAAAAAAAAAAAAGCTTTGTTTAAAAAAAAAAAAAAAGAATTTGCTATCTAAGGACAAAGAATGTTTTAAATTGAAAAGATTTAAGAGATTTATTATAGTTAATTGAGCTTTTGAATTGTGAAGATTTTGGTTTTCGTTTTGTTTTTATTGCTAAGGTTTTTCAGACTGAGGCGTGCGATGCTTTTGATAATGGTTTTGATAATGGTTTTTGCTACTCTGCCTGAATTACATAGGCTTACTTGGGGTAACCACTTTTCTGTGCCTCACTGACCCAGAGCCAAAGGTGACTGAGCAAAGAGAGGCATTCAGAGCAACTGATCACAGAGCTTGGGAAATTTGGACTCAATTTTGATTGGTGTATGATAGAGCTGATAAACTTGGCCTCAGGCATAAGGAGAAGTCCATTTTAAATACCTCTAAACTGCTTTTTTGTTTGACCTTTGTTTGAAGATGCCTCCCTCTGACAAACATCAGCCATAGGCCCCTGGAGTTCTCTCTCTAAGGCAGATGTCATTATTTCCTGGAGTGTAAAATGCGGTGATATGTTCATTTAAGCATATGATGGGAGTTGGTTGGGACTTTTCTGGTGATCACCATGGTAATTAAATTTGGATAATGGAACCGGCTCAATTGTGAGAAACTGTAATCCATTTTCCTCAGTTGGGTTTATGAACGAACCCAAACCTTGAGTTTTGGAGGGATCCCAGAGGTCCTCCTCACTTGCGTCATCGTTTGCAGCAACATGTACTGTACAAACTTGAGAAAAATTTGGCCGTGAAGCTAGTCTTAGTTCAGGAAAGTCAAGTTCCAGAGTTGGGGTGGATGAAGAAAGTTTCTTGATAATACCTCAGATTTATCGTATGCCTCAAGAGATTAGAAAGTGAAAATTGGGGTTGATGCAGCAACCCACTTAATGTCTGTATTAACTCCGAAAATGTGAACGCTTCATTTCCTGTATCATCTCCTTTTCATCTTTCACCAAAGTACTCATGATCTTTCTGTGCCCTTCCGTGGGGGGAAAGCCTTTTAGAGATGATGTTTTGGTCCTGGCTGACGTAAAAGTATTTGCGAGTGTGCTGTAATGTTAGTTTTTCCCATACAGAATGTAATGCTCTTATTAATTCATTGGCCCCATCCCTAACAAAATTTATAGAGTCTAGAAGAGAAAATGACCCTCAAAATATTGTGTTCAACGTTTTTGTTATTTTTAAGACAAGTTAGTAAGTGAAAGGGATCCACATGTACTTTGTCTGAATGAGAATCCAAACCCCGAAAAGTGCTTCAGATGTTAGTAGTAGTTGTAATTCCGGTTTGCCGTTTGCATCATTGCAATATGAGAACTGAACTGATGTGCTTAAAATTGGTTGGGAAATTTTTAATCCATGGTCACAAACAGCTTCTGTTTGGAGAACAGAGAAAGGCAGACTAAGAGAAATACAAATAGAAAATGTTTAATTCTGTATTGTGGCTTACCGTAGCATTTTTTATTCCCTTAAATTTTGGACTAAACTTCTGCCAGATCTTCATAAACTTTTGAGGCATGTGTGTGATTGCCAGCTATCTGACCTTTCTAGGTTTTGAACTTTCTGGAATCTAATTTCTTCTCCTCTCTAACCTGTAGTGTGGGAAAGCAACACATACACACTCGCGCATACACACACACAACTAGGGCCTTTCAACTAGAAAATCTCATAAATAGAATGGTAAAAGGCAGCAGTGGTCTTGGAATTCATAAATGTGTTAAAAAACTAAGTTTTTTCATCTTTATAGATGTGTATTTCGCTAATAGTTTGTCCTCTCTTCATTTTCCCGCATAGAAGGAAAAGATTTGATATTCCTGAGTCATCACTCCTAAAATCTACTCAGTTTCGCTCAGATTGTGCTATATATAGAGTGTTAGGTTCCTGCCCACGTCTGAGGTGGAAGGAGACACACAGACAGGAGTGGGTGACTGACTCAGAGAGATGTAAATGATCTTATTATACTTGAGCTGCAACCACACCTAGAAACCTTGACAATAACAGGGCCTGTGTTTGATATACTTTACTTGTTAAATCCTGTCTGGATTTTAGTATGTCACACGTGTGTTGTTCATCAGCAAAGTTGAACAGGTGCTAGAACAATTACAAAGCTTTAATCAGACTTATGATTACACTGTTTCTCACTTTGGCCAAACAAAGAAAATGAAACACATAACCAAAACAAATTTCTAGTTGTTTCTGGTATCCTTGGTTCTGGTTCAGTGGTTTTGATGCTACAGATCCTCCACCGAGATAGATTTTCATGGGTGAATTCATTAAGGTTAAGATAATCTCAATGTCTGTGGCAGGCTGTTAATATTTTTAAAATAGCTTTTCCCTCATTATAAAATAGCACATGCTTAACTGAAAAAAAAAGAAAACTAAAGAAGAAAATGAATATTTCCTTAAACCTAACACCCAAATATAAACACTAATACTATTTAAGTAAATTTTCAGTCACTTTTCTATTTAGATATTTTTTAAAAATTTAAGTAATATAGTAAATTCAGTTATATCAATTTAAAAAAACTATTTTGAACATTTTCTATTTCATTATTCTTTGAAAACATAAGTATGTAATATTCCATTGGTTTGGATATGCCATAATATTTGAATATTCATTTATTGTTGGAATTATAGATAGCTTTCAGTTTTTCTACAGTAAACTTTTAATTGAAGTGTAACTTAGATACAAAAAAAAGAGTCCACAAAATAAACATGTAGCTTAGTGAATTTTTACACAGTGAACACGCCCATGAAACTACCACCCAGATCAAGAAAGAGAACATTAATTACCACCATCCAGAACTCTTTCCCCATCGCAGTTTTTACCTCCCCAAAGTTAACCACTCCTCTCACTTCTGTCATCCTTGATTGGTTTTGCCTGTTTTTGAGTTTCACATAAATGAAGTCATATATATCTTCTCTTTTGTGTCTGGCTTCTGTTGCTCACCATTATATCTGTGAGTTTCATCCATGTTGTTACTTAGAGCAGTAGCTAATTCTTTTTCATTCTGTACAGTATTTAATTGTATGACTATACCACAATTTATTATTCATTCTACTATTTATGGACATTTGGTTTGTTTCCAGTTTGGGCTCTTATGCATGCCCTTGTATCTGTCTGTCACTGCCCATATGTTGGATATATACCCAGTAGTGGAATTGCTTGGTCATAGATATGTGTATGTTCAGCTTTAATAGATGTTATCAAAGTTTTCCAAAGTGTTTATACCAGTATACATTCTCATCAGAAATGTATGAGAGTTACATTTGCTCCTATACTTACCAACACTTGGTATTGTTAGTTTTCTTCCTTTTAACCATTTTGGTAAATATGTAGTACTGTAGTAGTATTCCCTAGTGGTTTTTTTTTTTTTTTTTTGAGGAAGATTAGCCCTGACTAACATCTGCTAGCAATCCTCCTATTTTTACTGACGAAGACTGGCCCTGAGCTCACATCCGTGCCCATCTTCCTCTAGATGTGGGATGCCTACCACAGCATGGCTTTCCAAATGGTGCCATGTCCGCACCCGGGATCCGAACTGGCAAACCCTGGGCTGCCGAGAAGCGGAACGTGCGCCCTTAACCGCTGCGCCACTGTGATGGCCTCTTCCCTAGTGGTTTTAATTTGCATTTCTTGAATGTTTGATAATATAGAGCACCTTTTCATATTTTTATTGGCATTTGGGATATCCTTTTTTGTGAAGTACTTATTCAAGTGTTTTGGCAATTTTTAAATTGTTTTTTTCTTATTGATTTGTAGGCATTCTGTATATATCCTGGATATGAGTTCTTTGTTTGTATGCATTGCAAATGTCTTCTCTCTGTGGCTTGACTTTTTACTCTTAATGATCTCTCTTGATTACACGATAAACTTTGAAAAATTTACAGTGTCATTTTGGTAAAATTGTACACACATCGCGTCAAGCTAGAGGTCACTTACTTGGAGGACAGTGCATAAGAGGATAATGAGATGTGAAGTTTTGTTGTAGTTAGCTTTGCCCAGCGTCATGGCCATGGTTTGCCTCCCCAGTGGTGCCAGCCATCTTACAAATAAATGTGGATCTTTGGTTGCAAGAGGAACCAGCTGAGCACATCGATGGATCAGTGAAACTTTATTTCTAGCCCCGAGAGACTCTGAAAGCTCAATCCTTGATGATATTGGCTTAGTAGAGTCATGTTTTTATGCGAAGTATTGCACATACACGTTAATGCTTAAATTGCACACAGTGGCTTAGGATCTTGGTATGTTTCACTCTGTCCATTTAAAAAGTAGGGATTATATAAACGAGTAAAAATTGACTTTATTTTTCTCCAGAGTTAAGAGAAACTAAGAGTTGCAAGCTGAAAGTTAAAAATGTAGGTACTGAGGACCAAAAGGTGGAAAGGTGTGTACCATTTAGTGGTTAAGATCTCAGGTTCTACAGTAAGTTGGAATTCTAGCTCTTTCATTTACTAGTTTGGCAATTTCGTTATGTTATTTCACCTCCTTAAGCTTTAGTTCCCTCATCTTTGAAATTTGGATAATAGTGAACCCACCTCATAAGGTTGTTGTGAGGATTACATGAGAGAATTAATGACAAGTGTCTGGCCCATAGTGAGAACTCAGTAAATGTTTACTGTTATTAGGACGTAAAGGATAAAGAAATAAGGTAAAAATATTTACTTTTGTAAGGACAAGCTGAATTTACATACGCTTTCAGGAAAACAGTTTGTTTTTTTTTGGTCAATTTGGATCAATCGATTTATTATTTCTACCTAGCAAATATATATACTTGCAAATATTATACACCCAAAGCCATAAAAAAATTTTTACTGTTGAAACTAAAAATTAATCCTACTGGAAGACAGAATTTTTAAAAGAGCTGGAATAAAAAAGATACAAGGTTTAGAAATTTATATATTCAAAAATTATTTTATCCCACTTTTCTCCTTTTAGGTTCTAAGTCCTATCTGGGTTTGAAGTTCCCTCTCCTGTTGTCTAAACTTTGTCCTCTGCAGGTGGCTCTTCCAGTTGGTGTTTGGCAGTAGACAACAGGAGTTCAGTTTATACAGGCCAACCACTTGCACTTTTTTAAAAAATAAGTGATTTAAAAAAAACACGTAATACTTGCACTGTTTCTTAAAAAGTTTTTTGGAGCAGGCCACATGACGTAGTCAAGTCTAGCCTGCTCCCCTTTGGCACCCTGGGTTTGCCAGTTTGGATCCCGGGTGTGGACCTACACCACTCCTCAGCCGTGCTGTGGCAGCAACCTACATATAAAATGGAGGAAGATTGCCACAGATGTTAGCTCAGGGCTAATCTTGCTCAGCAAAAAACCCACAAAGTTTTTCTTTACTAAAAAATTAATCTCCCTCCAAGAATACAGCCATAATTTTCTGTGTTAAACCACCCTTTGATTCCTTTGGAGGACAATGTGGGGATCCTAGAATTAATTGTCTTCGTTAAGAGTAGAGAAATAACAATAGGCATTGTCTCCTGGTTAAGAATTCCTTCTATCCTTTCTATGACTTGAGGTTCCAAAAAGGAAACAAGATGTATCTGTAATATCTTACAATAACAAAGGGAACTGGGGACTAATTAAGTTTTGAAATATTTCTTCTGCCATGGATTTTTTTTTTTATTTTTATTTTTTTTAAAGATTTTATTTTTTCCTTTTTCTCCCCAAAGCCCCCCGGTACATAGTTGTGTATTCTTCGTTGTGGGTCCTTCTAGTTGTGACATGTGGGACGCTGCCTCAGCGTGGTTTGATGAGCAGTGCCATGTCCGCGCCCAGGATTCGAACTAACGAAACACTGGGCCGCCTGCAGCGGAGTGCGCGAACTTAACCACTCGGCCACGGGGCCAGCCCCCTGCCATGGATTTTTAAATGAAGAAAAGGAGGCAAGAAACTTCATGAGTATTATTCTCTACTGTTATGGACTGTCTAGAATAGTGCTTTTTAAAAAAATATTTTTTATTATGGAATATCTCTTTGACAAGAGTAGAGAGAAGGGTATGACAAATCCCTATGCACCCATCACCCAGTTTAACAATTGCCAGTGTATGACCAGGCTTATTTCATTTACATCCCTACCAGGTTCCCCCCACCCTCATACTATTTTAAAGCAAATCCCAGACCTATCATTTATCCATAAATATTTTAGTATGTATCTCTAAAAAATGAAAACAAAAACAGAACAACTCTAACAAAGAACAAAAGACTCTTAAAAACAAAAAAACCCTGTAATATCGTTATCACTTAAAAAAAGGTCTTAATTTCCTCAAACATTCAGGCATGTGCTCAGAATTTCCCCAATTGGCTTATTAATTTTTCTCTCTCTTTTTTTAACAGTTTGTTCAAATTGAGTCGATCAGTGCTTTTTGGCTGCTGAGCCTTACTCCAGTTCTGATGTGCTGTGTTTGGACATTGCATTTCATGTGTGAATGTTTTATGACAGTAGGATTTGGAAGAGGGTGAGTTAAGGGACTAGCAGGGAGTATACAAATCTTACATGAGTATACAAGTCAGTAGGCCAGTTTCTGGTTCTGGCCATTTGAAAAGGAGAAAAGTTCTCCGTGTAAAATGGCCAGTGGACAGCGGCTGTTCTCTAAATTTCACAGAGGAGTCCTCCACACTCGCTGTGGCTGCTCTTGCTCCCATCCTTCCTCCTGTGCCTTCTGCTTTCCCCTCTTCCCTGGGTGTGTTCAATCTGTATCTAAAATATTTTATGCTCTTTTGTTTTAAACCTTGTTCTTACCCCTCTTTGGGTCATTGCTCATTGTATTCTAATTATCTTTTTACTTGCTTTCATCCTTACCTGAATGGAAATCCTTTGAGGGCAGGCTTCATTGTTTACAGTTTTTTTTTTTTTAAAGATTGGCCCTGAGCTAACATCTGTTGCCAATCTTTTTTTTTTCCCTCCGTCTTCTCCCCAAAGCCCCCCAGTACATAGCTGTGTATTCTAGTTTTGATTGCCTCTGGTTGTGCTATGTGGTACACCACCTCAGCGTGACCTGATGATCAGTGCTATGTCCACACCCGGGATCTGAACCAGCAAAACCGAGTGCGCGAACTTAACCACTTGGCCATGGGGCTGGCCCCTTCCTTATTTACATCACTTGGCACAACTTAGGTAGAGGTAGCGCTCAGTAAATATGGTGGAATTGTAACTAGGTTTTCTTTATTACTATTGTTATCAGATATTACAAGATTTCAAATCTGTCATGACATTTCTTTGTATTAAAATAAGTCATGATGACTAAAAATCTTCTATGTTGCCCTTGGCCCTTTACATGAATTTTCTCTAGTCCTTATAATAACTCCATAGGTAGGTAGACTCTCCATTTTATATTTGAAGAAACTAAAGCTCAAGAGGTTAAATAGTTCTCTTAAGACCGTAGTTGTTCATGCCTCTGGCTGTTAAGCCAGTGGTCTTTCCGTGATACCGTACCTCCTAAAGGGCTGACGTGTCTAGGGGGCTGGAGCAGGAGATTCTGATAGGAAACCCAGCACACTGCCTTTGCCTCCTGAGATAGTATTCAAGAAGAGTAGGCAGGACCAAGGCAGAGGTCAGTTATCAAGAAGGCTGTATAAAAACAGTTTCCATGAAGGGACTAGGGAGATAGAAATTAGACCAGGAAATAAATTGGGAGGGTCAAAGCAGGAAAAGCTTCTTAGTTAGACATCAGACTGGAAGGACTGGAGAAGATAGGAGGCTGGAAAGGCGGAGATAGAGAACAGAGAAGGGACAAGGTACATGCCTGTCACAGACTGGCTTGAGTCACCTCTCACAAACATGGCGTTCGTTGAGCGGCAAGTCCCCTTAGAGCAGTTTGATGTTTCTTGCTGAGCCGGAGTGGGTCCTCAGAGTGATACACTGGACTGAGCAGAGCATGAGAGCCGAGAACCAGGAATGCCTAATTGATATTCTTGGCTGCTTGCTCGTGCTTGACACACAGTAGATAATTAATACAGATTTTTGAGTCAATGATGAATTTATTTCTAATCTTTTAGAGCTGCTGAACATGGAAGCGATGCTAAGTACACTGTAATTTTGTAAAAATGCATTTTGTGTTCAACTGACAGTGTTCAAAAAGGGAAAATATAGCTCAGCTTGAGATTTGGGGCAAAAGTTTGGGAGAAATACTGAGAGATAGGTTCAGAAAAGAAATTGCTTTCATATTTGGACTTTGAAAGGAAAGAAAGGGCAGGATAGTAGAAGTTAATGACTTGGTACTTGGTCACCAATATAATTAAATTCAGTACATGTCTTTTGAATACCTGCTAATATGCCAAGACAGTGTGTGAGATACTGTGTTAGGCTAATAAGACAGGGATAAATTAGGTAACACTCTCTTTGGGAGCTCACAGTCTAGACTAAAGGGAGACTCAAAAAACAGTGTCAGTGCTTATCATTGCTATTGTGGGACTATGCCAAAGGAAGTAAGGGACACAGAGAAACGGTCTATATTAGTTAGAGTTAGGTTCAGCTGAGATAGACAGAAAACCCAGATTAACAGTGGTTTAAGTGAGATTAAAGTTTGTTTCCCTCTTATGTAAATATTTAGTTAGGTGGGTTGGGGCTGGTGTGGCGTTTCATGAGGGTACAGTATGCATGTTGTTGCTCCACCATGAGCGGCCTCAACCTCATGGTCTGAGATGGCAGCTTCTTCATCCAGGCAGCAGGATGGGGAAAGGAATAAAGAAGAGGAGGCATAGAGTTGTCTCTTAAAGACGGTCCATGGAAACTTGTGCTTACATTTCATTGGTGAGAGCTTAGCTTAATGACTCCACACCTGCCCATGTGCTTAGCTAAAAATGGGGATCCTTAACTTAGGAGAAGAGGAGGATGAATTTTGCAGATCAACTAACAGTCTCTGCCACTAGTTCCAAATTGTACCTTTTAGAGAAGGTGAAGCTTAAACTGAGACCTGAAGATGACTAGGGGTTAGCCAGGTAGACAAGATGAGGAAGGCAGAAGGAGGCATGGGGATGGGAGAGAGACTGGTAATTCATGGAACTTTGGGCTTAAGTTTGGCTCCAGCATTGGGTCGGTAGAGGAGAGTGGCCCCAGATGAACCTGAAGAATCATTAAGAGCTGTGCCTGTCATTTTAATGAGTTTGTATTTTATCCTGTAGTCAGACCCATTGAAAAATTTTAAGCAGAGGAGTGACATGATGAAATTTCTATATTAGAAGGGCAGCCCTTGCTGTTTGAAAGACAGATTCTGGGTGTGGTAATCCCAGTAGAGCTCAGAGACCACTTAGAGAGTTGTTGCAGTGGTCTAGGGGAGAAATGATGAGATGAATTTTGGAAGTGATCATAAAAAAGTACTTTTAGTTCCCCAAGTGTGCCAAAATGTTTCTCTCTTTTTTTTTTTTGGTCTCTCAATTTAAAAAAATCAAATTCGGATACAATAACATTCACTCTTTTAAAATGTACAAATCAGAGATCTTCAGTATAGTCGCAAAGTTGTGTAACCATCACCACTATCTAATTCCAGAATATTTTTGTCACCCCCAAGAGAAACCCTTACCTGTTCACAATCACTTCCTTGTCAACCCTCCCTCCCCCAGCCCCTGGGAACCACTCATTACTTTCTGTTTCTATGGATTTGCCCCTTGTGAACATTTCATTTAATGGAATCATACAATATGCAGTATGTAGCCTTCTGTGTCTGACTTCTTTCACTTAATATAATGTTTTCAGTGTTTATCCATGTTGTGGCATGTATCAGTACTTCATTCCCCTTTTTTTGGCTGAATAATATTCCATTGTATGGATATACCATGTTTTGTTTGTCTAGTCATCAGCTGATGAATGTTTGGACTGTTTCTACTTTTTGACTATTATGAATAGTGCTGCTGTGAATATTCACATACAAGTTTTTATGTGAACATACATTTTCTGTTTTCTTTGCTGCATACCTAGGACTGGAATTGCTGAGTCATATTGTAACTCTATGTTTAACTTTTTGAGGAACCGATAGACTGTTTTCCAAAGTGGCTGCACCATTTTACATTCCCACCAGCAGCATAGGAGGGTTCCAGTTCTGTACATCCTTGCCAACACTTATTATCTGTCTTTTTGATAATAGCCATCCTAGTAGGTGTGTAAATGGGTTATTGGTCTTTTTATTGTTGAATTGTAAGGTTTTTATATACTGTGGATGCTAGACCTTTGTCAGATACACGATTTGCAAATATTTTCTTCTACTTCATGGGTTCTTTCTTGATAGAACTGAAAGTTTTTGTTTTTGTTTGTTTGTTTTGGGGTTTTTTAGGCGAGGAAGATTGGCCCTGAGTTAACATCTGTTGCCAATCTTTCCCTTTTTGCTTGAGGAAGATTGTTGCTGAGCTAACATGTGTGCCAATCTTCCTCTGTTTTATGTGGGATGCTGCCACAGCATGGCTTAATGAGTGGTGCTAGGTCTGTGCCCAGGATCTCAACCTATGAACCTCAGGCTGCTGAAGCGGAGCACAGAAACTTAACCACTACGCCACCAGGCTGGCCCCTAGAACAAAAAGTTTTGAGCATGAGTTTTTATTTATTTATATTTTTCTGAGGAAGATTCACCCTGAGCTAATGTCTCTTGCCAACCTTCCCCTTTTTGGTTGAGGAAGATTTGCCCTGAGCTAACATCTGTGCCAATCTTCCTCTGTTTTGTATGTGAGTAGTGCCACCACAGCATGGCTCTTGGTGAGTGGTGTAGGTCCATGCCTGGGATCCAAACCCATGAGCCCGGGCCACCAAAGTGGAGCATGCCAAACTTAACCACTAGGCCATGGGGCTGGCCCAAAAGTTTTTAATTTTGATGAAGTCCAATTTATCTATTTTTTCTTTGGTTGCTTGTGCTGTTGGTCTCTTATCTAAGAAACTATTATTGCCTAATCCAAGATCATGAAGATTTACACCTGTGTTGTCTTCTAAGAGTTTCAGAGTTTTGGCTCTGACATTTAGATCTCTAATCCATTTGAGCTAATTTTTGTAAAGGATGTGAGGTAGGGGTCCCTGTTTATTGTTTTCCAGGTGGCTATCCAGTTGTCTCAGCACCGTTTTTTGGAAAGATTCTTCTTTTCTCCATTGAATTGTCTTGGCACCCTTGTCAAAAATCAGTTTTAGAATTGGAAAGTGTGAGTCCTCCAGCTTTTGTTCTTATTTTTCAAGATTGTTTTGACGGCCAAACTGTTTGTTGCTTTCTCAGTTTTTGTTCTGTCTCTCCAGAAGATTTATCTTGCCTTTATTTTCTTGGAGGAATTTTACTTATTCTTCGAAATTCAGATCAGCACAACTTCTCTGTGAAGCTTTTGGTTTTGCCTTTGCAAAACTGATTGCTGTCCCCTTCAGGCCACCACTTTATGTCAGTCTTCCTGAATGCAGAAATGGGCAAACCATAGCCAGAAGGCCAAATCCAGTCAATTACCTTTGGTTTTTTTATGATCCAGAAGCTAAGGATGGTGTTTCAGTTTAAAATGGTTACATTTTAAATGGTTGTGTAAGTATCTACATAATAGCCTTGATTTTGCCTTTGGCCAGTAAGTCCTAAAATATTTATTATCTGACCCTTTAAGAAAAAGTTACAAACGTCTGTCTTTATCACCCAAAGTGATATTAAACTGAGGTTTTTAAGGACAAGGACTGAATCTTGTTTATTCTTCTGTTCCTGTCGTCTAGGAAAATACTTGATATGTGGTAGGGGTTTAGTGAATATTTTTTGAATGAACGAATAATGTGACACTTATTTTTTTATCATAATTTAATTACTTTTATGCTATCTCGCATTTTTTGCTTTATCTAACTAGTTATATTTTGTTTATAAGTGTAAATGTTATAGATTTCAGAATTCCTTTATGCCTTAAAAAAGACTTATAGAATATACTTCTGGAACATCTTTTTGCCAGAGAAATATCAAAATACAAAGAGAATAAAATTTATTGAGGAATCATATAGCATGTTAGAAACAAAAGCAGAATTCCTTCTCTTGATTTTGCAGTTCCTTCTGTAGAAAAGATATGAGTACAATTGAATATAGCAGGCTGCTGTGCCTGTCAACTGTTTCCACTCTGCACTGATTCTGTCATCTTACCCTCTCCTATGCCAACCAGATGTGCTTCCTTTCTCAAATAAGATGAAAACAGTTCATTGGATATGCACACGTGCAAATATGCACAAGTATAGCAAAAGTTGATCCTGTCCTTCTGGAATTATCGTTAACTAGTATTAAGTGAGAGGCAGCATGGTATACTGCAGGGATGGTGTATAGTGTTAGATGCTTACTCCTTCCTCCGTTGAAGTCACATGTGGAGAATTCTGAGGCCATGCCTGGATCACTGAATAGTAATGTCTGCTCTCATTGCAGGAATGACATGAATGCCACATATTTGCCTTGGTGGAGTGAGGCACAGAGGAATGAGACATAGAACCTGACTGATTTAGATATTTCCAACACTGTGTTTAGGCAAGTTATTTTATTCTTTGAGAGTCTCAATTTCCTTATTTGGCAAATGGGTCCAGTAATAGCTCCTTCACATCCTTGTTAGGATTAAATAGGGTAATGCATGCAAAGTACCTAACCTGTGCTGTGCAGATAATGGGTGCCTAGCAAACGTTTGCTCTCAAACAGGGATACTTTTAAGCCAAGAATGATTGCATCATGGCCCTGTCTCACCTTTTAGGGCTAATGTAGGAGGCAGTGTGGAGAAAGAAAAATAAATGAGATGTCTCTTTTGAACTTACAACTGGTTTTATGTATAGATAATTTAGAAATGCATTACTTTGTTTTAAAATACACCCCTTTCTATTTGGCTTTATTTCCCACTTTACTGAAGCTGCTTACTCAAAGGTTCCCAGTCGCCTTGGCTTATTTTTACTCCCCTTCCTCCTTGGCACTCACAGCACTGTTGACCAGCATCTTAGCTGAAGGCCTTCCATCCCTTGGCTTTATACCACTTTCTAAACCGTGAATTTCACTCTTCTTTGGGGGGAAGAGGGTGTTGTTTCTATAGAAGTGACAAACTTGTGTTTAACCATTGATTATTGATTCAATTGGTAGTTAAAGTTTGACTCAAAAGAATGAAAGGTTTTTGGGAGTTCGTAATTTCCCTGTGTAACTGAATGATGAGTGTACAACACTAGATAGGAGTAATTTAAAAGTACTTAATGGAGGGGCCGACCCCGTGGCCGAGTGGTTAAGTTCGTGCGCTCTGCTTCAGCGGCCCAGGGTTTCGCTGGTTTGGATACTGGGCGCAGACATGGCACCGCTCATCAGGCCATGCTGAGGTGGCGTCCCACATGCCACAACTAGTAGGACCTACAACTAAAATATACAACTATGTACTGGGGAGATTTGGGGAGAAAAAGCACAAAAAAAAAGAAATACTGTACTGATTGGTACCATCTCTTTTAGAAGATAATTTGGCAGTAACTCAAAGCAGGGTTAATTTTTTGTAAAATGGAACACAGTTGCGTGTCTAGCAGCATCTTCCACAAAAATAATAGCATGAATGTTAAAAATATATGTAGTGAGATGTTAGTCAAAGCCTTGTTTGTAAGAGCAAAAGTAGGGAAACAACTAAACGCTTGTCAAGGGAAAAATAGTGAAATGATAGTTTATCTTTCCTATTTGTTTAAAAAAGGAGCTAGAGCTGTATATGTACTGAGCTAAAAAACGGTCTATGAAATATTGTTAAGTGAAAATAATCGAGCTGTGACAGTATGTATAGCATGATTTCATTTTTGTTTAAAACAAACATGTATATATTAAATTTTGTATAAGCATAGGAAAAAACACATTAATCTTAATGGTGATTTCCTCTGGGATTGGGTTTAGAGAGGCAGAGTAAGAAACTTTCACTTTTTACTAGATGTACTTCCAAAAAAGGTGAGAATTATAGTTGACTTCTACATTTTTTGTGTGTATTTTTCTTGCGTTTTTCAGATAAAACAGTCTTAAGAAAAACCAGAAATTAATGGCGAGTGGTAAGGAGGAACTACAGATCCAACTAGCTACATTGTTAACTTTTAATTTAACAAGGATGTCCTTTAAAATTGTATTTATATGCATCCTTCTGTGTGCATGTATATTTATGTATACATGCACAAACACATGTGGAGTGCATACAGTTGGACTTACGCTCCAAGATGTGTTGATTTGACCTGCGTTTTAAAGTGGAAGACACGAAGTTTTTTTCACACATCACAGTATATAATAATAGTTTTTTAAGTTCTTTAAGAAGTGACAAGGTGTGTTCTGGAAATACAGTTTTCCAGTGTTGCAGAAATATGTGGTCATGTTTCTTTAATGCAAGTCACCGCTTGTTCATGTCTCTGAGTTAAAGTTTAAATTTTATGGTAATTAAGTAACTGCATGACCTTTGAGCAAAGAAAGTATTCTAGAACAATGAAACTCTCTTACTACAGCCGCTCTGGGTTTGGACCGTAAATTGGAATTCCCTTCCACTGACCAAGTCAGGGGTGAGAGTGAAGGCTGTTAAAAAAGCTGTGTGGTTAGCTGTTCATGATTTTGTCTAATAGGATGTTGCTAACCTATTTAAATTCATTTTATGCTGATCTCCTTTACACGTGGAAATGTGTAGTTTATGTCTGTGTGCTCTTAATTTTGTTCCATTCTAATAATTTTTAAAGAATTGAATTTTATGACATGTTCTTTTTTAGATACGGAAACTTAAGCTCCTTATGGGAGGAGAAGTCGTATTCCAGATTTAATTATCAAGGTACCTAGTTGAATCAGATTTGGAAATTTTCTTAAACCTGCCTTCACTATTACTGGCAGTTGTAAATTTTCTAGGGACCCTTCAGTTTGCAGGTTATCTAGGCTTCTGTTTTCCTCCTTCGGCCCTCGGCCTGCAGAATAGCAGCCATTTACTTTGTGTCAGTTCTTTTCTTAGTGAAGGAAATGAGATGCCTGGAAACTGTGAGTTTTGTTTTTTAGGCCTCATTAGTTTTGTGTGTAATGAACAACATTAAGTTTTTAAAATTTCCATGAGCTCTCTTGGGCGTTTTAAATTTAGGGTTAATAACAGCATACTCATGGGGCCAGCTTGCTTTTTGAGACTTGAAGCTTCCTGCAGATTGGGACAGTTTCTTCACTGATTTTTTTCATTCATCTTTTTCATGAGACCGTGAGATTCACAAGTGAATTGAGAAGTTGAACTACTCAGAATCTAACTATGAATGTTTAATGAGAGACACCCAGTCTAATGGAAGGATTAGCCTCTAAGATATTATTCATCACCATTAGTATATTAATAGCTCTATAAAAGTTTCCCATATTCTAGGGTTCCTGAGGGGAATGGTCTGGATAACCTAACAGGCTTCTCCATCTCTTATGATTCATTTTACCATAGTGAAAAATTACCTTAAATAGAAGGAAATGAATAGGCCGGGTAGAACCAGATTCTCAACAGTGCTGCTTCAGCAGGAAGGGAGTGAGTTGTCAGTTGGTGCTTGTGGAGGCTGTTAATCCACAGGCAGCACACTGGCTGACTTCTGTGCAGTTAGTAAACACGACTTCGGTCGGTGACAGGTGCTGCCTACTGACGTCTCAAAGCAAGTGACAAATTGTTATTTTTCTAGGGATTCCGTTTAGCTACAAACTTAAGGTTTATCAGTAGTGTTTTCAAAACGTGAAGTATTTTGAAGGCCAGATTCTGTCATTTATTTGTTTTGAAGTTGTACTCAAAAGCAGTTTACAGGGGGGCCGGCCCTGTGGTCGAGTGGTTAAGTTCGCGCACTCCCCTTCGGCAGCCCAGGGTTTCGCTGGTTCACATCCTGGGCGCAGACCTGGCACCGCTCATCAGGCCATGCTGAGGCGGCATCCCACATGCCGCAAATAGAAGGACCCACAACTAAAATATACAACTATGTACCAGGGAGCTTTGGGGAGAAAAAGGAAAAATAAAACCTTAAAAAAAAAGGCAGTTTACGTAATGTATACATTAGTAATCGCTTTGATTCATTGAGCGCCTGCTTTGTGCCAGGCACTGTGAGAAGTGCTTTACACATTATTTCTGCAAAAACCATGCAAGGTAGATATTGTTATTTTCGTTTTACATATGAGGATTAAACACTTGGTCCTCTCTCAAACTTCTTTTTGGTCACCTTCTGTATTTTTCCTTTCCTTTACCTCTTTTTTTTATAACAACTTTATTGAGATGTAATTCAGATGCCATAAAATTCACACTTTTAAAGTAAGTGTACAATTTAGTGGTATTTACTATATTTATAGAGTTCTGCAACCATCACCACTACCTAATTTCAGAATATTTCCAACGTCCAGTAAAGAAACCCCAAACCGGTTAACAGTCACTTGCTGTTTCCGTCTTCCCCAGCCCCAGGCAACCACTAGACTACTTTCTGTCTCTATGGGTTTGCTTATTCTCGAGTTTTCATGTAAATAAAATCATACAATAATATGTGGTCTTTTGTGACTGACTTTTTTCACTTATCCCTTTTCTTTTAAAAGTGTCAATCAATGTTACATCAGTCACTGTAGTTGATACAAAAGAATAAAGCAATAATAATGTGGTAATAGTTCTTTTATTATTGTTGAGTAATAGGATATTTTGAATATGTACGTCTCTCAAGATGGCTGATACTTACCATAAGCACATTTTAGGAGCAAAAGCTATTTGAATTTGAGTCATAGTTGATGGAAGTTAACCTAAATTGCATGACATACTTCTCTAATTTTTTAAACATAGCATAATTTAACCCTTTGCTAGTAATCTGGGGTTTGTTATTTTGGGTGTTTGTTGCCTTGTACTATTTAGTATTAGTGTGGTATTTGAGGTGTATAAGACTGTTGACCTCTATAGGGAATGGCCTCTGATTGCTGTGCTTTTCTGGTTTCTAATACTTCTGTTTGAGATCAGTTCATTCACTTTAGGTTTGAATTTGATTAAAATTTTTTCTTAATTTTTCCCATGCTGAGCAATACATCTTCATTCTAGAAACTAAAAAATCATAGATAAGCAAAAATAAATAAAAAATTAGCCATGTACCACAGACATATATCCCTAAAGTCCCATACACACACTGCGCTCATGCATGCAGGGATGTGTGCGTGCATGTAGGGACTAAATATAATTTAAATCTGTTTTTTCCTTTTTGCCAAATGGAATCATACTCTTGTAATCTGTTCTTTACATTTCAATAAATACATTTTCACAACTTTTTTTTTAAATAAATGAACACATCAAAGAATTTTACATCCTACTCAAAAGAGAATTCAAAGGGCAGACACTTGTAAAGGCAGTCAGGAATGCTGAGATGAGTTTACTAATACGTGTAACATTGGTCTTCTAGGGGGAGTCGGGGTGGGGCAAAGTGGTGGGTATCAATTACATTTCCTCTGGTCAAAATTCGTTTGCGTTATTATCAATTTTCTAAAACTTATAAAGTTGTAAAATAGCTCAGTCAATAACAGAGAAAGCCCAAGAGTCCTGTAGAATGAGATAACCCTGCAAGGTTGTGCGTATATCTATTGAAAGGGCACCCAGTAAGCATTTTTACAGAATCATTTTTAATAATTGCATGTTATTTCATAGTATGTTTGTAACATAACATATTTAACCCTTTCCCTATTCTTGGACATTTAGGCTATTTCTATTTTTTCAACTTTATAAACAATGTTCGTCGCGTAGCCGTGGGCGCTGTATCTTTTCTTAATCATTTGTTTAGAATCCTTGTTTAGAATGCCCTGCCTGCCTTCTTCTCTAGCCCTGTAGCAACACTTTTGGATCCTGGAACAAGCTGTGTATTTTTACATCTCTGTTCTTTTACACAATTTACTCCTTTTGCTGCTCTCGTCTTTAAGTCTCAGTTCAGGTGACTCCTTCCCCAATCCCCTCACTCCCCAGGCTGGGTTCTAGGTGCCTTTCAAATACCACCTCTTAGTTCCTTTTCTCGATGCTCTTGTAGCACCTCCCACACTTTTTTGTCTCTTACTTGTCAGCCACTTCCATTAGACTCTGAGCTGTGGACTGTGAACTCATTGTGGGCAGTGTTGGCATCTTCTCTCTCCAGCACTGAAACATTGCCAGGCATGTGATATATCTCTTCATGTTTTTATACAGGTGTTTTTTCCATCCTCACTTTGGGAGTCAAATTCTACCTTCTCTATTTTTGTGTAGCATTTGCACCTGTAGTCTAGAGCTTACCGTATACCACTTTGTGTTATAGTTCAGTGCTGAGTAAGTCTAATTCATAGGTTTCGGTTCTTAGGGCAGGGCTGCAATCCCATTCGGTCTCTGTAACCCCCAGAGAACCTAGGGCAGTGCCTTGTAAGCAGCCATAAATGTTTACATTGAATTGATTCATATGCCCCAGAGGGCCTGTGTTATTCGTTAGGCCTCTGTTCCCACTCATTGCCTCTTAACTTGTTTGCTTGCATCTGACTTAAGCTTTTTCTTTTTAATATATATATATTTTTATTGTGGTAAAAAACACATAGCATAAAATATACCATCTTAACCGTTTTTAAGCGTGCAGATCAGTAGTGTTAGGCATATCCACATTAGCGTGAAACAGATGTCCAGAACTTTTTCATCTTGCAAATCTGAAACTGTACCCATCAAACAGCTCCCCTTTTCTCTCTCCCCCTGATTACCAGTCCCTGGTAAGCATCATTCTACTTTCTGTCTATGAATTTGACTACTGTAGACATCTCATATAGGTGGAATCATATATCATTTGCCTGTTGTGACTGGCTTATTTCACTTAGCATAATGTCCTCCAAGTTTATCCATGTTGTAACAGGTACCGGGATTTCCTTCCTTTTTAAGTCTAAATACTATTCCATTGTATGCATATACCACATCTTTCTCCATTCATGCCTCAAAGGACACTTAGCTTGTTTCTCCCTCTTGGCTCTTGTGAATCACTGCTGAACATGGGCATGCAAATACCTCTTCCAGAGTCGGCTCTCAGTTTTTCTGGATGTACCCAGATGGGATTGCTATATCAAATGGTAGTTCTATTTTTAATTTTTTGAGGAACCTCCATACTGTTTGCCATAACACCTGCACCGTTTTACATTCCCATGAATAGTGCACAAGGGTTCCAATTTCTTCCCATCCTTGTCACCACTTATTATTTTCTGTTTTTTTAGTAGTAGCTATCCTAGTGAGTGTGAGGTGATGTCTCCTTGTGTTTTTTATTTGCATTTCCCTGATGGTTAGTGATATTGATCATCTTTAATATGCTTGTTGGCTATTTATATATTATCTTTAAGAAATGTCTACTTAAGTCTTTTGCCCGTTTTTTGATCAGGTTATTTTATTTTTGTTGTTGAGTTGTAGTTCTTTATATATTCTGGATATTGACTCTTTGTCAGATACATGATTTGTAAATATTTTTAAAAATTTCAGCTTTATTGAGGTATAATTGACATATAAACTTGTAACATAAAGTGTCCCTCAGTGATTTGATACACATATACATTGTGAAAGAATTTCCCCCATTAGTTAATTAACACATCCATCACCTCACAGTTATCTATGTATTTATCTTTTTTTGAGAACGTTTGAGTTCTACTTTACTACTAATTTCAGTTATACAATACAGTGTTGCCAGCTGTAGTTACCGTGGTTTACGTTAGCCCCTCAGGCCTTCTTGACCTTGCAGCTGAAAGTTTGTGCCCTTTTACCAACCTCTTGCTATTCCCCCACCCCCCAGCCCCTGACAACCACTTTTCTGCTGTTTCTATGAGTTTGATGTGTGTGTGGTTTTTTTTTTTGAGAGTTCACATATGAATGATACCATGCAGTGTTTGTCTTTCTCCATCTAGCTTATTTTACTTAGCAAAATATCCTCTAGGTCCATCCACGTTGTCACAAAAGGAGATTTTTTTTTTTTTAAAGATTTTATTTTTTTCCTTTTTCTTCCCAAAGCCCCCCGGTACATAGTTGTATATTCTTCGTTGCGGGTCCTTCTAGTTGTGGCATGTGGGACGCTGCCTCAGCGTGGTCTGATGAGCAGTGCCATGTCCGCGCCCAGGATTCGAACCAACGAAACACTGGGCCGCCTGCAGCGGAGCGCGCAAACTTAACCACTCGGCCACGGGGCCAGCCCCACAAAAGGAGATTTTTAAATATTTTCTCCCATTCCGTAGGTTGCCTTTTTACTCTGTTGATTGTGTCCTTTGATGCACAGAAGTTTTTAAGTTTGATGTAGTCCCCTTTGTCTATTTTTGCTTTTGTTTCCTGTGCTTTTGGTGTCATATCCAAAAAACCATTGCCCATTTCAATGTCGTAAAGCTTTTCCCCTATGTTTTCTTCTAAGAGTTTTATAGTTTCAGGTCTTACGTTTAGATCTTTAATCCATTTTGAGTTAATTTTTGCATATGGTGTATGGTAAGTGTCTAGCTTCATTCTTTTGCATGTAGATGTCCAGTTTTCCTGGCACCATTTGTTGAAGAGACTGTCCTTTCCCCGTGAGTGGTCTTGGTAGCCTTTCACCTAAGCTGTTTTTAAACTGTCATTTTATTTGTGTGATCATTTGATTAAATCTCTCTCCCACTATGTTGAAGTGCCACGAGGGCAGAGACTGTGTCAGTTTTGCTGACCGTGGTATCGCAGCACACAGCACCATGCCTGGCACTTAGGCACTCAGTATACATTCTTTGAATAAATGCATTAAATTCTGACTGTAGCCTGAGGCAGCCTGTATGTTGCAGGTCACTTTGAGAAACATTGCCAGACTCTTGTAAGGTTGGACTGAATTATATATCTAGTGACACTATCAGTTTCATCTAAATAGGAATGTTATTCTGACAGCCATGATAAAGTCTTTAAAAAAAAAATCTCCTTGAGGGCCTGGCCCCGTGGCCGAGTGGTTAAGTTCGCGCGCTCCGCTGCAGGTGGCCCAGTGTTTCGTCGGTTCGAATCCTGGGTGCGGACATGGCACTGCTCATCAAACCACGCTGAGGCAGACATGCCACAACTAGAAGGACCCACAACGAAGAATATACAACTATGTACTCGGGGGCTTTGGGGAGAAAAAGGAAAAAGATAAAATCTTAAAAAAAAAAAAAAATCTCCTTGAGGGGCTGGCCCGGTGGTGCAGTGGTTAAGTTCGCACGTTCCGCTTCGGTGGCCTGGGGTTTGCCAGTTCGGATCCTGGGTGAGGACATGGCTCCGCTTGTCAAGCCATGCTGTGGCAGGCGTCCCACATATAAAGTAGAGGAAGATGGGCACGAATGTTAGCTCAGGGCCAGTCTTCCTCAGCAAAAAGAGGAGGATTGGAGGATTGGCGACAGATGTTAGCTCAGGGCTAATCTTCCTCAAAAAAAAAAAAAAATCTCCTTGAAAGAGAACTGTTGGTTCATTTCTGTTTTCTTTCATTCTCAAATTTTTATTGAAATTTTATTTGTATTAAAGTTTTACGTATTTTAAACAGTTAAATAATTTTATAAGATTTCACCACAAACAGCAGTCCTATACTCACCCCTTCCACAAAATTTCTTCCTGCCTAGAGATAACTTCTTTCAATTGATTCTTTTAGGTTTTACCTTCATACCTTTAAGTAACTTGCATACATTACTTCTTCATTCTCAGTTTTTTTGAATTATGTATTGGCTTCCTACCTCAGCCACCCACTCACACTTTCCATATCACCTTCCTCTCTCTCCACATAGATATAGCATAATTTTAGTTAAATGTTAGATTCATATTCAGTATTTACCTTATTATGACTATGGTAAATGCTGTTGACAGCTAAATCATGTGCTTTATTATAATTATTTTCTTTCCTGCTTAAATTTTTGTTTTCTCTGGAATTGTTAGGTTTTTTATTTACTTACTTGCTATGTATTTGGCATTGTTATGTCTCCAATTCTTTCCCAGTTGCATGAATCTCCACTCTATATGATCATTCGCATTAAGTATTCCAGCCGTTTCACCTTCTTGAACAAGTCCATCCTGAAGTCCTCTGACCGCCCTGGTTTGGATGGGTGAATCTCTGGGTGTGTGCACAACAGTAGAATGGATCGCCCTTCTCTAGCTTCCTGGAGATTTCCTTTGCTTCGTGTATTGCGTCATCCATTTTCTGGACCCTATGTCACCTTTTGGGGTTTACTCCTTCCCTTTGGCTGAGTGCATCTCTGAAAGACAGCTCTACATGTCTCTTACTTTTTCAGTATGAGGTCCTTGCCCTCAACCCTGCCTGGTGTCCCCCATTTAGAGAGACCCTCTAGATGTGAATGTGAGGTCTTCCTCCAGGGTGATGGAAGGGGACTATCTTGGCTGTATGAAGGCAGGGAGAGGATATGAGAGTCTAACTTGTTTTAAACTTTCAACGAATCTTTCTAACTTACTTTTAGCCCCATTTCCAGAGGGAACTGGCCCAGCCCTTTCCTGAGCCTTTGGATTTTCATAGTATGAATCGCCTTGCTCCCCCAATGCCATTTAGGATTCAGCTTTCTCGGATCTGCTGGCAGTTATTACTTATCCACCTGCTTTCCAAGTTTCAGAATTTTGTGGCTGCTGTCTCTTCAGTCCTTTTTTGACCTTGTCATTAATGCTTTTTTTTTTCTTTTTACTGTCATTTTGTGAGGTATGAGAAAGAACAGTCTGTTAGGCATATTCATTCTGCCCTCTCTGACTGGAGTTTCCCTGAGCTGTCCTTTATCTCGGCTCTTCCTCCGGTGCTGGTCCCCTTTTATCTACTTGTCTCCTCTGACTTCTGGCTTTTACCCTCATCTTGGTCCAGTCCCAGTCATCTTTCATAGGTTTTTTTTTTCCAGCTTTTTGGACCTCTTACCTCTCCTTATTTCCTTTTACCCCACACTCTTTGCACCGCATATTCCTTTATTTCTAGGTGCCTCCACTGAGCAGAGTAACCCTTCTCTCCCTTTGCTTCTTGTCAGTTTCCCTCCTCCCCAGGGTACAAAACACCCATCAAAGGATGGGTTCTGGCTGTGTTTTGTTAGCTGCTCGAGAAACTCTTCTGAATAACAGCAAAAACCACACACACATCTTTAGAAATTGTATCTGTTGATTTAGCACGCGTCCTGACTGCTTCTCTCTCATTCTTGCCACCCTTTATCCCGTGTCATATCTCTTGGACTTCTCGTCTTTGTACTAAGTCCTCACCTATCGATGTCTTCCTCCTTGCAGGCTTTTGCCGCTAGGAAGACAGGTATTTACTTTTTAGGTAGAATAAGATTATGAATAATAAAACAAACATTATATTAGGAGGGCTGAGTTTATTGTCCTAATTGATATTATATATAATGAGATTTTCTGAGTTGCTAAGTCTTTATCCTTTATTCATAAAACAGGGATAATAATCTCTTCCTACTCTGCGAGACTTTGAGAAGCAAATGAGATAGAGTGAGCAAAAGTGTTTGGGAAACTCTGAAATGATGTGTAATTTGTGTGCCTTGCCCGTCTTGCCTTCTGCACATGGTTTAGCCTGCGGTCTGGGGGCTGCTTTCCTTTGTGTGGTGTGTGGATCCCAGTGGGACTGGGTGGATCCCCCAGGGACATGGCTGCCGCCTGGCTGATAGCTCCCCTTTTGGGTGGAAGCCGTCCCTGCTCTGTCCTCTTAGCCTGGAAGATCTGAAGCATTGGTTGTACCAGTCTTAGTAGGGACACTCTTGTTCTCACAACAGTGGCAGGGCTTTCCTAGGCAGAGGACATCTGCAGGGAGTGCACAATGGTGGCTGCCACTGCTGAGCTGTGGCTGATGGTTGCTCTGGGGGAGATGTTCCCTGAGGGATCTGCTGGAGCCCGTGGCTGGCAAAAACCGGCAAAAATTTTATTACCATTATTGTGACTACATCTACATGCATGGACTGCTTAGCCCTGGAGGAATTTAGGTTATGTAAGCTTTGCAATTCTTAGTAAACAGATTCTAGCACTTCTGTTGTTTCTCCTAAGGTTGAGTTGAGTAACTGGCACTACTGATTTATTTAGCTAACTATTTCTTCAAGAACAAGGACAACGAAGTACATAAATGTTGGTGTTATAGATAGTAAAAAGTGAACTGCAATCCAATATAAATTGTCAAAGCTTTCAAGATTTATGGAGTTTTATTATATAAATCAACTCAGTCTAGTTTGAAAACTTTTTGGATAGTGCATGGTTTTGATCAATCTCCTTTACCCTTAGGGGTAATACACACAATAGAGAAAATTAAATAGTTCTAGATACAGCAGTGCTGGCCGAAGACATGAGAGTGATTTAAAAGTTTCTGTGCTCTGAAGGTAATAATGGAGAATGCTACACTCCTAAAATTGGAAGAATAGAATAGGAATTCTCTGTTCTAACATTTTTTATAGTTGTGGAAATCGAGGTCCTGAGAGGTGAAGTAGTTTGCTTGAGGTTGCTCAGTTGACAGCACTGTATTTCTGGACTTGTTTTCTACTAACAAGGAGCATCTCAAGAACAGCTTGGGGAGCTTCCAGTCAGAGATGGCAGAATGAATATGCCTAACACCCTCTGTTCTTTCTCGTACCTCAATAAATGATTGTAAAGAAAAAATTTAGGCATTATTCACAGGGACAAACCAGAACTGCAGAAGATACAACAGCAACAGAATTCTGAGATTTGTAGAGCAGGTGATGAAGTGATAACTGACAGCAGACCAAGAAAGCTGAATCCTAAGTGGCACTGGGAGAGCAAGGTGATGATTTGCACTATGAAAATCCAAAAGGTTTAGAAATGGGGTGGACTGGTTCCCTCCGGAAGTAGCAGTAAAAGTAGGTTACAGACAGGAAGATTCATTGAAAGTTTGCTTAAGAAAAGTTCAGACTCCCAGATTCTCTCCCTTCCTCCATGCAGCCAAGAGAATTCCTCATCCAGCAGAAGACGACAGATTTGTTTTCTAAAGAGGGTAAAATAGAGGGTCTCTACAATGGGGGACACGAGCTACAGTTGAGGGCAAGGAGAACACACTGTCAAGGCACTTTCAACTTGGGTGTAATTCTGTCCATACCCAAGATCGTATAACAAGGTTGGTGGAGTTCCAAACTTGGAACATGCCTGATGAGGTGACCCTGCACCCTCACCCCTACAAGAGGCAGACTTCTTATGAAGTATTCTCCCACTGAGTGAGTCATGAAGTTTTTGGATAACATTTCATCTTTCCTTGTCTCTCTTCTCCTTTAGTTTAGAAGTTAATCTTCACAGAAAAGAGGAAGGTAGTGTAATGAGGTTTAAAAGGTTGAAGTGTAGGTATTTTCTTGAGTATTATGTCAGTTTTATGCCAAAATTGGTCTAATCAACAATTGGTGCTTTAAAACTATTATCATGTTACTAGTCTGTAGATCTTTAGCACTTGCAAGGCATTTTAGATGTTTTGGCCATGGGAGTAGGGGTGAGTACAAAGGATGTGTTCTTTGCCCTCTTAGAAGGCATGAGATGTGGCACACCCAGTTCCACCTAGCTGTCATTCTTTGTGTATGTACAAGTGTAAGACTGGATAAAGAATAAACAAACAAACAAAAGTCTTGTTTCCTACCCTCAGAGAGTTTACAGTCGAAAATAGTCTTTCTTATTATATTCTAGCGATGATTAATCTTGTTAGATATTCCATCTCTGAAAGAGTCAGTGGTTTCGTTTTTCATTCTTGAGATTCACAGTAAACAGTATCATATTAAAAGCTTAGGCCTGTGTCTGGCAAATAAACTGTTTTAACGTATTTATGGCTCAGTATTTCCTAAATTTATACCATAGAATAAAATTTTAGAAAATAGCAACCTATATAAGAACACATACCTCTAACCCCTATGCAAATTAGATTTGCAGTAAATTATATTTAAATCATCAGCCTTTTCCCACTTATTTACTCAATATAGATTGCGTAAGAAAAGACCCCAAGATCCTTTTCTTTCCTCCACTCAGCCAAGGGAATTAATATTGGTGAATATTTGAGATTTTATTTTTGTTGTCCTTCATTATCTATGCTCAGGGGCCATCATTTTGAATCAGAAACATTTCTAGGTTCTTAAAGCTGATGAGTGTGTTTTATAGTATATATTCTACAGTTTATCATAGTATTTCCAGACATTTTAAAGGCGCAAGAATCTTCTGTGGACATCTTCTAATGCTTCCGTATGCAGACCTTTATTGGTTATCTCTGTCTCTGGTTGTGACTTTCACATAGTTAAATTTATTTGTTTAAAGAGAGCTACAAATCCATCTCTCTTTTTTTTAGATTGGCACCTGAGCTATCATCTGTTGCCAATCTTCTTCTTTTTTTTTCTTTCTTCTTCTCCCCAAAGCCCCCCAGTACATAGTTGTATATTTTAGTTGTAGGTCCTTCTGATTGCGCTGTGTGGGACGCTGCCTCAGCATGGCCTGATGAGCGGTGCCATGTCTGCGCCCAGGATCCGAACTGGTGAAACCCTGGGCCACCGTAGCCGAGCGCGCAGCGAACTTAAACGCTTGGCCACAGGGCCGGCTGCTATCTCTCTTTTTTTTTTTTTGGAGCAGAGCTACAAATAGCTTCTCTGGAACTCTTCAGAGTAGAGTAAATTAAATTAGCACACCCATAAACACATTGCTTCTAAGATGACAAAATACCTTGATTTATGGAAACAATATTCCTGAGAGGTTGTCTATAAAGTAATTTTTGTATATATAAATTTATTTTATCATATAATTGGGGAAATTAATTGACTAATACTGTTCAATCTCTTGGGCTGTTTCCTTTTAGGGTTCTTAATTTGGTAGTAAGGGATTGTGTTTTTTATCTCTGGGACCTTTAAGTGCTTGTTGATTGAATTAAAGAGAATAAATAATGTAGTATCATAATTCAGATATTTGGAATCACTTTCCAGAGTGACATGTGAATTGTTTTAGTTATCTCTCTGACCTTGACTGCCAGGAAAAAGCTTTTTTTTTTTTTAAATCTTTTATTTTTTTAATTTCTAAAAATTTTTTTTAAAGATTTTATGTTTTTCCCTTTTTCTCCCCAAAGCCCCCCCGGTACGTAGTTGTTTATTCTTCGTTGTGGGCCTTTCTAGTTGTGGCATGTTGGATGCTGCCTCAGCGTGGTCTGACAAGCAGTGCCATGTCTGTGCCCAGGATTCGAACCAACGAAACACTGGGCCATCTGCAGCGGAGTGTGCGAACTTAACCACTTGGCCACGGGGCCAGCCCAGGAAAAAGCTTTTTTTAAGTTTTTTGTTTTTTAAATATTAAATACCATAAGCATTACCTGAAACCTCTACTTCATGTCTGAAAAAGCCTTTGAATAAGAAGAGGTAGTGTGTGGGGAGAAGGGTCATAAGCTGTTCTTCCAGACTTTGGAACGAGTCTTAAATAGCTGTTATACTTGATTCCAGAATACAGAAGACTGTGGGATGTAGTGAGGAGGTATATATGGTAACAAGGATCAGAAGAAAGTATCAGTTAGGTCTCTTCTGTACACAGAGTTGGAGCAAATGCTTAAAAGCATAGAGCAGGGCTTTCCCATCCCTTTTCAGCAATGTAATTTGTATATTTAAAAGTTATGGAGTTAATTTTCTTTAAAAATATCCTCAAATTTTTTTAATAGTCAGATTAACCTGTCACCTAAATACATTCATTACTATGACTTTATGGCCATTGTGTGCGGGCGGGGGAGAGGGACTGATTGATTGTAATACGATACCGAAATGTTAGTCAAATAAATACTTAGTCATGTTGGTGCCAAGGGAATAATTTTAACTCTTAAGGACCACCAAATCCATTTTAACTACCTCGTAAAATCAGTATCTTAGTTGACTTGGCTGCCCCAAAGGAACCTATTATACTTCAATAAAATTAGCTGTAGAATGATGGTTAAAAATTTTAAAATTATAAACCACAGCTTGACTTACTCAAGGAACCAACAGAAGGCCAACGCACTAATGTTCATTTGGTTCATTCGTTTGGGAGCTACTGGTTCGTTTCAACACATGCTTACATTTTGTTGAGATGTAATTTCTTCCACTTTGTTTCCTTTCATTTTTTTTTAAAACCATTCTTCTCTGTGCCATAACTTCTTCAATTCTTAAGTCTTGAAACTTTGACGTGACGTGTGGTGAATTTAGTTTTTAGTCCTTAGGTGGTGAAGATTGAGCTAATCGTCTATCTCAGTTCACGGCACACCATCAGCATTGGTCTGTGCAAGTCCTCTCTCTTAGCTTTTAAAATTAATTAATTTCCCTTTTACCTCCGCTTCCCACTTCTGTTCCCAGTCCCCCATAGTCAGCTGTTCTAATGTGTGTGATTTATATCCTTGTATTTATATGTATTTTTGTAAGTATGTAGTGTTGTTAAATTTGCCTAAATGGTGTTGTGCCGTAGTCTTTGTTCTCCTTCTTGTTTGCCCCCCCTTCCCCCGTGCTGTTTAAGGACTGTCTTTGTTGCTGTGTATATGTCTAGTTCTTTGTTTCTGACCACCCTTTACTCTTCTGTAAGTGATTTGTTCTCTCAGTGGTGGACACCCAGATTGCCTTCAACTCCTCACTACCACAGGCAATGGGATGAACAGCCTTGCACTATTCTCTTGTGGTTCTTTGGGGAGAATTTCTCTGGATTTATGCACAAGAGTGGATCCTTGTGCTTAATTTGATTAAGCATTGCCAGATTTTGGCTCTTTGTCAGCATGTGTAAATGATTCCATTTCTCCATCTTCTTGTCAGTACTTGGCTTTATCCACCTTTCTTGTTTTCACCTATCCGATAGGGGTAAAGTGGTATCTTAATGATGTTTTAATTTGCATTCTCCAATTACTGAGTTGCAGCATCTCTTTCTATACCATTAGGGCCATTTGGAATGTCCTTTCAGCAAATTGCTTGTTCATATCCTTCATCCATTTCTTTAATTAGGGTTCTTGTGGCCAGCTGAGTGGTTAAGTTTCTGTGCTCCGCTTTGGTGGCCTGCGTTTGCCAGTTCGGATCCTGGGCACAGACCTACACACTACCCATTGAGCCATGCTCTGGCAGCATCCCACATAGAAGCTAGAATGACCTACAGCTAGGATATACAACTATGTACTGGGGCTTTGGGGAGAAAAAATAAAAAAGAGGAAGATTGGCAAAAGACATTGGCTCAGGGCCAATCTTCTTCACCAGAGAAACAAACAAATGTGTATTTAGGCTTCCTGTCTTTTCCTGGTTGATTTACAGAAGCCTCTTGTCTAGTTTAGAGTCTTAGCCTGGTATTTGCCTTTTCCCAGTCTGTCATAATATGTCAATTTTGTCAGTGGTGCCTTTTGTTGAACAGAAGCTAACTTTGATGTAATAAGACTATAATTTTTTACCTTATGGCTTTCTGGGTCTTGTTAAGTATAATAAAGATATTCTACATTTTTAATTATATATTTTATAATTCAGCCTTTCACATTAGGTGTTTAATCCATCTGAGTCCATCATTGTGTATGGCTTAGAATAGTAACCCAGTTTTATTTTTCTCCATGTACTGAGACTGTTTTCCCAACCCCATGAACTAATTTGTGGTTCCAGTGTTCTTATATTTTATATATCATGTTCCTATATTTCCATGGCGCTCTCTCTAAGAGTTCTAATTTATTTTACTGGGTGTAATTGTTCTCACATCACTACCAACTGTTTTTAATACTCTGCTTTATGCTATCTTAAAAGCTCATAGAGTACATAAATTAAAAAGATGTTGGGGGCTGGCCCCGTGGCCGAGTGGTTATGTTCATGCACTCTGCTGTGGCAGCCCAGGGTTTCACCAGTTTGGATCCTGGGTGAGGACGTGGCACTGCTTGTCAGGCCGTGTTGAGATGGCATCCCACATGCCACAACTAGAAGGACCCACAACTAACGTATACAACTGTGAACCAGGGGGCTTCGGGGAGAAAAAGGAAAAATAAAATCTTTAAAACAAAAAAAGGTTGTTTCTCCCTCAAGTTAATTTGTAAAGTCAGTGTAGTCCCAATTAAATTCCGTTCATTAAGAATAAAATTCTTATTTTAGAACAGGTTTAGATTTACAGAAAAATTGTGAAGGTGGTAAAGAAAGTTCCCATTGCTGTTGACAAATTCTTTTAGCTTTTCTTTATCTTTATTTTACCTTGTTCCAGAAGGATATCTTCAGTGAATTTAGAATTCTGGATTGACAGTACTTGTCTTTCAGCACTTTAAAAATATTGTCCCACTGTCTTCTGGCTTCCATTGTTTCTGATGAAAAATCCTCATTTATTCTAATTATTGTTCCCCTATGTGTAATATGATTTTTTTCTGGCTGCTTTTAAGATTTTTAAAAATAATTTTTGGTTTTCAGCAATTTGATTATGACATGTCTGGAAATAGTTTTAGGTTTTTCCTTTTGGAGTTTTCTTCACTTCGTAAATTTATGTCTTTCACCAAGTTTGGGAAGTTTGTAGCCATGTTTTCTTCATCGACTGATTGATTTCTTCTCTCCTTCTGTGACTCCAGTGACGTGGATGTTAGGCCTTTTGACAGTGTTTCATAGGTCTCTGAGGCTTGGTTAAGTTTTTTTCAATCTCATTTCTTTCTCCGGATTGAATCATTCTAGTGCTATATCTTTATGTTCATTGGATTTTTCCCCTGTTATCTCAGTTCTGCTATTTCGCTCATCCTGTGGTCTTTTTATTTGACATACTTTACTTTTCTGTTGTAAAATTTCCATTTGGTTCTTTTAAAAACAATTTTTATTTTGAAATAATTATAGATTTACAGGAAATGGCAGAGAAATATACAGAGAAGTCCCACACACTCTTTTCCCAGCCTCTCCCAGTGTTAACATCTTTTATAACTATAGAGCATTATCAATACCAAGAAACTGATATTGGTACAATCCATAGAACATATTCAGATTTTTCCGGTTATACATGCACTCTTGTGTGTGTGTGGTTATGCAATATTATCACTTTTATGGTGTCATGTAACTACCACCACAGTCAGACTATAGAATGTACCATCATCCATTTCTTTTTTTTTCATAGTTTCTACTTCTCTGTTGAGAACATCGATCTTTCCAGAGTGGTTACTTTTAGCTGATGAAGCATGGTTATAATAATAACTTCTTTAAATTCTTTGATAATTCTCATATTTGTTTAGTTTTGGTTTTGGCATCTACTGATGATCTTTTCCCCCAAGAATTGGTTATATTTCCTCGGTTCTTTGTATGTTGAGTAATATTGGGTTGTGTCGTGGACATACTGAATACTATGTCCTGGGCTTTGAATCCTGTTAAAAGCCTCTGGAGAATGTGGAGATTTCCTGTTTTAGCAGTCAGCCAGCTTGGTTAGGTTCAGATCTCAGGTTTGGTTTCACCTTCTGTGGGCAGTGGTTCCAGTGTCCTTTCAGTTCTCAGCACTTGCTATGCTGTTTGGAACCACGGGGCCTGTGCACTCGTCAGACTTGGGCAGTGTCTTGTTTTGTAGTTCAAGGCAGAAAAAGTGTCAAACAACAGAGAAACTAGTTAATGACCTGGATTTGTGGAAACAGAGAACTAGCTGGTACTCAATACCATAGAAGTTTTCCGTAGATCTGCCTCTCAGTCGGAGACTGAGCTGTTAGCATCCGTCAAAGTGTTAAACCTTGTGGGGAGATTGGAGTAGTGAGCAGGGGATGCGGTAGTACCTGGTTCGCCTTTCTGTACACCAGACGTATTAGGTTTAATCATGTGAAATTTCCATTTTTATAAGTCAAAAACAGTCAGATGCTGGCAGTTTCATATGATTCAACCTGTGTTTAACTCTCAGTCCTGAAATTTGAAGAAAGAAAATGAAACTTCAGGTTTAAATATCATCTGTGTTATGGTGTAATACTTGCTGCTTTACAGACAAAACCAAAATCTCAGATGCATAGCGAAGTCCAAAACGAGCATTCCTGTTGCCGGACAGGGAGTGTCGTCTGTATTTGTCAGCTGCTGTCCAGCCCTGTTGTGAAGGGAAACATGAATCTCTGGGCAGCTAACCACCTGCCACTCCACTTCTTGATCACTTGGAAAACGTCTTTTTACTGTGTGTATTAGTTTGCTGGGGCTGCCATAATGAATACCACAGACTGGGTGGTTTAAACAACAGAAATTTATTTTCTCACAGTTTTGGAGGCTAGAAGTCCAAGGTCAAGGTGTCAGCAGGTTTGGTTCCTCCTGAGGCCTCTCTCCTTGGCTTGCATGCAGTGGAAGTGTGTCCTCACATGCTCTCGCCTTGTCCTCAAATGGTCTTTTCCCTGTGTGTGCACATCCCCGATGTCTGTGTGTCCAAACTTCCTCTTCTAGTAAGAACACCAGTTCGATTGTATTAGGGCCCACCCTAACAGCCTTATTTTAACTTACTCATCTCTTTAAGGGCCCTGTCTCCAAACACAGTCACATCCTGAGATACTGGGGGTTAGGGCTTCAATATGAATTTTGAGGGGGTATGATTCAGCCCAGAAAATGCGTATGTTTTTGCTAAAAGTAGTTGTACTCTATTAAAAAAGAGAAAGGGGTGTTAGATCTATGTTATAATTATACTTTTAATGGATTTGTAATAAATCTTGAATTATATACATTAATGAAGATTGCCAGTGTCTCAAAGGCATTTTTCCTTATTTATTAGTCAATGAAGAAAGTTTAGTGATGAAGGTAGTTTCATTTTTAGTGGATGTGATTATTGTTTTTCTCTCTTCCAGAGTCATCTAAATGTTGAGTCCTTATTGTATCTTATCCAAGGGTATGTTAATTACTGGACAGTAAAGAGAGTTCCTAAACATGTTACCTATAAGGAAATTCTGCATCCTGGGCCATTCTCTCCTCACCACCCTCTACAATGTAAAAGTGAATCTGTAGTGTATATTGGACTTCTTAGGAGAATTTAGTTTCATTGTGACACGTTAAGTGACATTTTGTTACTGAAAACCAAGGCCATCTTATGTGGTTGGTAATATCCTTTTTAGCCTACCAGACATTCAAAGATGGGAGAGAATGCACATGTGAATTCCACCATCTGAACTGTTGGACCCCTTCTCTTGGCCTGCCCTTTTGTCATATTTCCAGTGGGTTGGGGGTGAGGCTCTAAGGAAAGGATGAGGCTCTTAACCCCTTTACAACTGGCAATTAAAGCTTGTTTAGCCTCGGGGCCAGCCGGGTGGCACAGCGGTTAAGTGCGCGGTTCCACTTCAGCGGCCCGGGGTTCCCCGGTTCGGATCCCGGGTGCGGACATGGCACCGCTTGACAGGCCACGCTGTGGCAGGTGTCCCATATATAAAGTAGAGGAAGATGGGCACGGATGTTAGCTCAGGGCCAGTCTTCCTTAGTGAAAAGAGGAGGATTGGCAGCAGTTAGCTCAGGGCTAATCTTCCTCAAAAAAAAAAAAAAAAGATTGTTTAGCCTTGCTATTGACTGTCACTCTCTTTTTTTTGACTTCTCAGTATTACCTTTTACTAAATCATGGCTTGAGATTCAGGTTCTTATACAAAGCTTTACTCCACCTTTAAATGAACTATAATTATTATTTAAAAAATTATATAAATATCAGATAAATATTGGTCTCTTTATAGATTTTGCTTTTGTACTTTTTTTGTAATTACTATTTTAAGAATTATAAAAGTATGAGATAAATTCTGGTCTTTTAAAAGATCTTGTTTTTACATGTTTTTATATTTATTATGAAACTAATAAGTTTAAAAATCATCTAATTTCCAAGAAGGAGTAATAACTAAACTTCTGTATTGACACCTGCTGCTAGTTGTTAAAGTCAGAAATCTTTTGCACTTTGGTTATTGAAACTTGTCACCTCCCTGAATTAAGTTCTCTGATTCCTTTATGAGAGATTCAGTACTTTGACTGATTTTTTGCTGTGTCATGATTCCTTTATATGTTATTTAAAATTATCATATCTTGAAAACAGATCTAGGAAATTTGTCTTTTATATTCTGTACAGTATATGTATTCATTCTCTCTCCTCTCTACATATGTCTGTCTGTCTGTATATTTGAAAACCCAGAGTGTTCTAGATGTATTAATTGAATCAGTAAATATTTAAGCACCTACTGAGTACAAACATTGTTCTGCATGAGACAGCTGCTGACATTCTAAGGAATAAGATACAGCCAGACAATATGTGAATATATGATGCATAAACAAATAATTTCTTTCAATACCTCAGGTTACTTGAAGCCTTCTTTTCAGTGAGCAGCCTTAAATTTGTAGAACAATATTCTCAGAAGTTCTGGCTTCATTCTCTGAACAGAACTTTAATTGACTGCCTACTATTTAGTAGATACTAGGGATAGCAGAATGACTGCAATCCAGTTCCTGTCCACAAATTGCTCGCAGTCTAATCAGAACTGTATTGTAATAAAAAGGAAATTAAAATTTGATTATTTGCTGAGGTCAGTGATAATAGAGATTTGAAGAGAAAGTGCTGTAGCAACACAGGGGAGAGGTTGGGGGAGGATGGGGTTGCCAGGAAAAGTCTCACAGAGGCTGTATTATTGTTGGCAGCCTCTCGAAGAACGACTGTGCCTGTAGGTAGATGAGAGTCAAATTCTCTGTGACCCTGGGAACCTGGGCCTTTTAATTATTCATACAACTTTAACATACATCCCGGACTGGGAGTTTATTTAAAAGATGCATCTGTCTTTCCAGTTTAACCTTTAGTTTAACTGGTCCTTTAGGAAAAGACATTTATGGGTGCAGTCGTATGACAGCATTACAGATGTTCGCTCTTTAGAGTTTGTTACAACACAGCTCCAGTTATACTGTTTTCCTTAGGTTGCCCTTTCCTTTGAACACAAATACTTCTCATTTGTCTTCATCTAGTCTGTACAAACAAAGCAAAACTTAAAAAAAATCACAAACTTGGATCTACTGTTTTACTTTTCTCTTCAAAGCTAAGATGCCCGTCACCTGCTGATATACAAATATTACCCCCAGACTAAGATCATAGTTACCTCAAACTTGTCTGAGTAGTATATTGCTCCTTTTTTTTAAAAAAAATATACCTTTACAAAGGAGATTCTGGGTTTTCGTTTATATATTATGAAGTTAAGACGTATTTCCTAGGAGAATATTTTGCGGTAAGCGGAACTGAAAGCACTTGCTGGGGAGAGAGTTAGGCTGCTGCCCTTGCAGTGCCGGATTGGCGATGTGCTGAGAATGCTTTTGCAGCAGTTTGATTCAGGAAACATTTACTGAATGCTGTGGTCAAAGCGCTCCTCGGACAGATAACAAAATGAATAAAACACAGCTCTGTTTAGAAGGCCCTTCCCCTTTACAGCACTGTTTCTCAGTCTCCTCTCTTCCATTCTCCGTCTCCCAGATAATGAAAATTAGAGCTCTGATTTATCACTTCTGTAAGCTGGAAAGGCTATAAAATTAGTTTGCTTAAAATGTTGGTTGCTGGTTCTCCTTTGTGCCGCCAGGATTTAAAATAACAGAAAACATTTGATGCCTCTTTCTGTAAATTAATATTTACGTAAGTGGCTGCTTTTCATTGAGCATCTTGATCTAGCTCCTCTCGTGCTGCGACTCTTCATTGATAGTATTAAATCAGATCTGAACAGCTCCAGGAGACAGTTGAGAGTCTGAGAATATGCCCAGTGTCAGCAGCTTGGCTGGAGAGAGCTGTTGGAAGAAAGAACACTCTTGGCACTCAAAAACTGATTAGACATGTACCATTCTGCGTGTGTGCTCTAATCAATATACAGCCATGTAGGGCGTTCCGTGCTTTCATTTGGGCAGAACTAAATGGTTAAGTATCCTTTTAGGCTTCCCCTTAAATCTATCCCAGACTATTAGCACATAACCTAGAAGTAAATTCCACAAAGTCTCCAAATACAGCCAGTTATCCAGAAGCCAGAGTTCTGACTTCATCAGTCACAACACTCAGTTCCATTGAACAGATAACCACTTGAGCATTTACTATGTAAAGCTCGGTGCTGGGTGCTTCAGGGTGTAAAGAGACAAGTAGGATTGAGTACCTGCCGAGTAGCTTGCAGATTTAGTAGAGCACCCTGGTCTGGTTGTTCCACCTGCCATCCCATTGCAAGTCCATTGTAGTCCTGGCCTACCCTGGTCTGTAGCCACCTGCAACTCAGTGTTCACCCAGACTCGTTCAGTATGATTATTACACACAATCTGTATAACTTTATCCTTAATGTACAGTAGATACTGGAAACAGTAGAGGACACATGCCTTGATCCCTGGACAATGTCTGCAGTGATTGGTGGAGCAGCCCATTGTAGTGCCAGTCCCTCCAGGTACTGTTTCAAGGCAGTTTTATTTTTCTAATGGAGTCCCACGGTTTTCATAGTTCAGACAGGCAGAGCCCAGATGGGAGGTAGTCTTTCCAAATAGTTAGTCTAATTTTGTTTACATTTCCTTTTTCTACAGAATGTGTATTTTCTCTTCCTCAGATTAAAAATGACACAGTGTAGTGTATAATAGTGTGGGGTTATTTTGCATTAAATCATTAAATTTATTCAAATAATGTGTCTTCTCAAGTATTTTTCAAGTCACCAGAAATAAATATTTATGCATTATATTTAAGTACTCGGAGGGCATTTTAGAGATGTGTTTTTCGTAAGATAGAATTGTGCTGTGATTTCCTTGACTGTGTTTGATAATATTAAGATTTCTTGGAAATTCTTTCCAAAATCTTGCAATCTGAAAGTGGATGGACTGTTTGAAATTAATTTCAGCTCTGATTATATCTTTGATGTGGTAATCTCTTGGCCATTTCCTATTATAAACAAATGTGAAGTGCAACACTCTCGCCATCAAAATACTTAAACTTCTATCCGAAAGGAAAATGGAGAACTAATGTAACCTGTGTAAAAGTCTCGAATTATTTTATTAGGAGTACATTAGATTAATTAGATTAATCAAAAGTTAGGTTTTGATTTAGGACCCAGGAGGGAGAGGAGAGCAATAAGTAGTGCCTCTCCCCTACCGAGGTTTAGAGTAAGTTGGAAAAAAACTAAAACACTAGCCGATGGGGGGCCATGATGATATCACCTTTATTATGGATAAAGGCAAAAGTGAAGGAAGCAGCTTAGTATTACAGCCAAATTGGCTTGCTACCTGAATTCCAGAGTCAGGCAGACCTACCCCCACCCTCGTCACCATCATGCTGGATTGGAGAAGTCATGTGATATACAAATCTTCCACCCAACCCAGCTCCTCCAGGCAGCTTCCTCATTTGAGGAAGAAGGGCGCAACTGGGCTGTCTGTTTTCCCCAGATTTGCCAGTCAGATCAGTCCCTTCTCTCCCCGCAATAGACTCATCTAAGTGGCAAAGAAATGCCAGAGACGTTACAGGTGGCAGACCTGTTGCACGTCATTTGTGGAAGGGGACTTCAGAAGTGAGGAATAAACGCTTTGCTGTAGCACTTGGTTCCCTCTTCTGTGAGTGGTTCATGTGAAGACTGGGTTGGTGCCCGGATAGGAAATGAGAGCGTAACTAGGCCAGGGAGTAAACCTTTGTTTTGGGGAAGAGACCTTACAACAATTGGCCTCTTGGAAATTGTAGCAAATTTCTGTTTACCAGAAACGGGTATTTTCTGTCCTCGGGCAGTCCTCACTGCCCTTCTGACACATGTGTGGTTTAGCATTCTTTCCTGGGCAGTTAATGAAGGTCCTCAGCTTGGTTTTCTCCTGTCCTTGAGCATTTAAAAATATACCTGCCCCTCTTTCTCTTCTTTGTTAGTGTTCTTCGCAGGCTGCTTTTGTCCCACCCCCCACCCCCAAACCCTCGTGTTTCCCATGATTGTAGCCAACTTTCTTTTCACTTGATACTCTCACCTTGGCTGTCAGCCACTTACACAGTTTTAACTGATTTGTATCCTGATGATTTCCAAATCTTTATCTCCTACCCAGACCTCAGTTCTGAGTCCATGTTTATATATCCAGCACTCTATTTTATAATTCTACCTGGGCCATCTAAAACTAAATTTACCTCTTCACTCACCCTCTCAGGAACAACAACTTGGAAACCCCTGGCCTTTTATTTTGTGTTCACAGTCTGTGTGAGTGGCACCTCAGCCTCTCCACTAGGTTAGGCCAGAAACATGTGTGTCATCGTCTCAGGCTCTTCCTCCTCCTCTGTTGCTTATCCCCCAGGTCAGGGGTCAGCAGATCCATTCAGAGACCTGTGAGCCAAGAAAACGTTTTACGTTCTTAAGTGGTTATTTAAAATAAGCACATATGTCTATTTGTGACAGGACCCATGTGGTCTGCAAAGCCTGCGTATTTACTCTCTGATCCTTCACAGAAAAAGTTTGGCTACCCCGTCTTAGGTCAGCAAGTTCTGTCAGTTCTCCCCCCACATCACTTTTGTTTCCTTCTCTCCAGCCCCACTCTCCCCCTAGATCTCACCTGCCCTGTCTTTCCCCTGGACTAATAAAGTAGGCTCCTAACTTGTCTCTTCCTCTGCAGTGTTGTCCGGTTTCTTTATAAAACACAAATCTAATCATGTTTTCTCTTCTTTAAAATCGTGCAGTGTATTTTGCCCTTTTCTTTCCTATTTTCTGCCTGCAACAGCCTCTTCCCACTTTAGGACTCTGTTCAGTCGTCACCTTTTCTGGTCAACCCATCTGTCTCCCATGGAGTTATGCCCCCATTCAACCTTGTATGTTCTTCTGTTCTGGCGTGTTCCAGATTGCATTCTGAGCACTGGTTTGCCATTCAGTTGTCCCTGCTACACTATGCACACCTCGAGGGCAGGTTCCATTTCCTCTTCATTTTTATATCCTCTTACCTAGCAGTGCCTGGCATGTCGTAGGACTGTAATGAATTAATACTTATAGTGGGTGCCTTGAGGAATAGTTTTTATTCCTAAGATATGAAAAAATATTAGTAGTCTAAAGATATTAATCAGTTTGAGTTGGTAGATAGGATTTATAGCTTCTAGATTTTTGATAATCAGTCATGCTACATTCTATTGATTTCTCTGTTTCATATGTTTTTAAATATTAAATTTTTTATTTTGAGGTAATTGTAGACTCACATGCTGTTGTAAGAAATAATACAGAGATCCCAGTTACCTTTTACCCAGTTCCCCGATGGTAACATTGCAAAACTACAGTACAATACCACAGCCCGGCTATTGACAGTGTTAAGTCAAGATACAGAACATCTCCATTACCCCAAGCATCCCTCCTGTTGCCCTTTTATAGCCACACCATTTCCCCCTCAGCCACCCCACTCCACACACTGCAGTCTGTAACCTGTTCTCTGTGATTTTGTCATTTCAGGAAATGTTATATACAGTAAGTGGAATCAGAATGTGTAACCTTTTAGGATTGGATGTTTTTCACTCAGCATAATTCACTGGAGATTCATCTAGGTTGTTCTGTGTATCAGTAGTTCTTTTGTTGCTGAATTTTCATAACTTTTAAAAGATGAAGCAGTCCCCTATTTATGTATCACTGCAGTTTTATCTTTAAAGGCTATTTAAAATTGTTACCTCTTGTTCTGTATCTACAACAGTGGTTTTCAAACTTTGCACTCTTAAATTATTGAGACTCAAAGAGCTTTTGTTTACGTGGATTGTATCATTATTTACCATACTAGAAATTAAAACGGAAATATTTTAAAAATATTTAATTTAAAATAATGACAAATTTATTATGGATTATCATAAATTAATGTTTTATGAGAAATATGTTTTCCAAAACAAAAAATATTTAATGAGCAGAAAAGCACTGTTTTACGTTCTTGAATCTAATGTCTGGATTCTCATATCTGCTTCTTCATTTAATGTCACAATGAATTGTTTTGGTTGAAGTATATGAGGAAAATCTGGCCTCACATCGCTATGTAGGGGAAAAGTTAGTCTTCTCATACAGCTGTGGATAGTCTTCTTTGATACTACACCCAAACTCAACAAGTGGTAGTTTATTAAAGGGTAGTTACAAGGTAGAATATAAAACCATATTGACTTAACTTATCATACTATGTTACATTAAAGTCCAGTTTTCTGTCTTGTTCTTTGAATTTTTGTTAACATGCATTGGTCATTTGGAAAATATTGAATCACTGAGTTATGTACATCTTCCAAATTATGACGCATTTCATTATATAGTATCAAAAGTCATATTTGTTAATATCACTTCCAATCTCATGAGAAAAAATGCTAAATCTTGGGAAGCTGTCAAGCTTAAGTTTTCTAAAATTTTGACTTTTGCTTGAAATCACTTCAGTTCACTGAAATTTATCGTTGTTGTCATTTCTGCCAGTGACAGGCTCACTTGATTCATTTTCAAGAAAACATCTGCCAGATACTCAAGTCTCAATAACCCTAGTTTGTCCATCATTCATTCTTTCAAGTAGAAATGGTGTTAAATAAAAAGGCAGCCAGTTCAGCTCACAACTCAGTTATGCAAGTGCTTTTCCTTGAGACAACACAGAATATTAAAAAGATGTGGACTCTGGGGTCAAGATGTAATAAAATCAGTAGCTTCCACTGTGAGGGGATGGCCTAAGTCACCACCATCTTGCTAAGCCTCCAGCAGTTTCACTCACCACTTCTCTTATACCATCAGTGCAAATAATTTAAGAGTGTAAAGTTTAAGATTCATTGTTATGGATAAAGAACAAGAGGTAAAAATTCCAAATAGCCTTTCACACAGTAAAAAAGGCAAGTAGTGTCTTAATATCATTATTAAAATACTTTTTACTTTGTGGACTCCTGTAAATTCTGGGGGATGCTCAGAAACCCATGGAACCACGTTTTGGAGAACTGCTGATGTACAATAAAGTAATTTCTGACTCATCTTTCTTTCTCTCTCCTTTAATTTCTTCTCTTTGCCTTTTCTTTTGCTGAGATAAAACCTGTAGGAGTGCTGGTCTGAGTCGAATACCATTACTGGTCAGATCTCCACTCCTGCTGACTGGCAGCCTTGGGAAGGGTGCTAGACAAATGCTGGGAATGCCCTTGGGCACAAAGGAGAAGCCCAGTTCACAGCCTCACCTTTGCCTTGAGGGACAAAAGCATCAGGGAAGGGCCACAAACCTGCTAACCTTGTTGGCTTGCTGTGTGTGCGTTCAGAAACTGCTCACATCACCGGCAGTCCAGAGGGAGACGTTACCTATGAGTCAAGTGCTTCCTTCTGAAGGAGTCTTTCGGGCTCCAGGGCGGGGGAGAGTCTCAGGTTAAGAAGGGCCCTCCATAGGGCTCTTGGACCTACACACTCTAGTCCCAAACCTTCTGAGTCATATCACAGTCTTTTCATTCTGATTATCTCCAGGAAAGGGCCTCCAGTTTCCTGGCTGTAAGAAGCCTTAGGAGTTCAGAGGTTTTTCCTTATAACTACTCTAGATGCTCCCTTTTGTAGTATAAGTCCATTTCCTTTAGTTTTCTTTTTAATAAAAATAAAGAGCTAATAAGTGCTCCTTATGCTGTTGCTTTATATTTTGAAGACAGTTTTATCTGTATCTTCATCCTCAGTCTACTTTTAGCATTTCTTTCTTCTATTTTTGACATGATTCCTTTAGTCCAATGGTTCTGAACTGGGGCTGTTTTGCCCTCCAGGGGACATTTTGCAATGTCTAGAGACATTGTTGGTTGTCATGGCTTGGGGGGATTGCTACTGGGATCTAGTGGATAGAAGTTAGACATCTAACATAAATCACGCATTATGTTAACATAATATTTTCATAGAATTTATGTTCAGATGATAAGAGCATCCTGCAATGCACAGGGCAACCTCTGTCAGCAAAGACTTATCCAGCCGAAAATGTCAATAATACCTGTCTTACAGACCCTGCTTTAGTCCTTGTAATTTGTTAGCTCTTTATTAATGTTTTTTTTCTGAATTAACAATTCAGTTTTTTCTTGGTCTGTTATCTAGAATTACGGTTTTATTTTGGAGTCAATGTTTTGATTGTGTTCACTATAACTGAAGATTGTTGAATTATGAGTTATGTTTGTACCTTAGGTTGTGCTACACCGTTAGTTTCTAAACCTGAGTGAGCACAACTACCTGAGAACTTTTAAAAATACAGATTTCTCAGCCCCGAGTCTTAAAAAACCCCCCTAAAAATTCCTGTAATTAGCCAGATTTGGGAATCACTGAAACAGATATGTGTTCATAAGCTAGAAAACTGATGGACTTTTAAAACTGCTACTGCAAAGAGAAAATGTTGTCTGTGGCTCTCAGAGGTAATCTCCACCCTCCTGGGCAACCAGTTCTGTCAGTAAAACCAGTCAGGTAACCCTCCGGCTGGCGAGGCTGAACAGAGCAGTGGTGTCCAGTAGGATTTTGGTTCTTTATAGCCGTGTGGTGTCCAGTTCATCTTATTTGCTGCAAGTTTGGTTTTAGAAGGGAGAGGGGTAAAAAGAGATGTGGGAAGGGAAAGAGGAGAATTGCTAGTAGAATCAAAAGAAATTCTACTTACCTTGTGTCCCAGGAGGGAATTATTCACTGCTGACTTCTCCTCCATAGCATCCGTTTGCTACCCACAGTCACCACAGTGGTAAGCGTCCTTAAGAGCTACTTCTGGTATAAATTAACCTGACCAAGGCAGCGGGTACACTGGGAAGCCCAGAGGGCTGTCCACTCCATTCCCACTGTCAAGGATGCTGTGGTCCCAGTCCTTACTTTACTTCTTGTTGGCTGAAAGGAAAGTTTTAATAAAGGCAAGCTTGTTTGTTGTGGTGGTTCCATGAGCTGTGGAGATTAGAAATTTGTTGAGGAAGGAAAGAAAAGATGATAACTTTTCTTTTACTTTTTTCTTTCTTTTCTTTTTTGAGGCCAAAATATCACCTTTAATAGTGATTGAGGGGCTGGTCCCGTAGCCAAGTGGTTAAGTTCACGCGCCCCGCTGCGGGCGGCCCAGGGTTTCGCTGGTTCGGATCCTGGGCGCGGATATGGCGCCGCCCATCAAGCCACACTGAGGTGGCGTCCCACATGCCACAACTACAAGGACCTACAGCTAAAATATATAGCTAAATACTGAGGGGATTTGGGGAGAAGAAGAAGAAGAAAAAAAAATGCTGATGGAGGCAGAGCTTAATGTGAGAGCTGGTGGGCCTGCAGCTGGGTGCCCGAGGCAGGCAGTAGCATACCCCATCCCAGGCTGCACTGGCCCCAGGCAGACCTCACACAGTGAGATGCACAGCTCCATGGGGCAGGCTTGATCCTGAAAAAAGAGAAGGGCGGGAAGTTTTGAAGTGAAGCGAATTTTCTTTGGAGGAGTAATAGCTTCTTTTCTTGATGGTTGTTGAGGAAGCAAAGTAGAATTTTATGGAACTTTGGAATATTAGTTTATTTTGGAAGCATAAAATAAATATTGGTTCCATTTTAGCATTCTGCATTTCTTTTATTGTTGTTTTTACCTTCTTCAGTGGAAATTTTCTAGCATGTATCAGAGTAAAGAGACTAGTGTAGGGAATCTCTGTGTACCCATCACGCAGTATCAACAGCAACACGTGGCTAATCCAGCTTCTTCTCTGCACCCCTCACTTTCTCTCCCCCCCATTATTTTAAAGCATATCTCAAGCATCAGTATATACTTTAATCCAGAAATATATAAGATATTCAGTCTGTGGTCACATTTCCCCTGATTATACACATTCTTTTTTCTGTTTGATTTGTTGTCTGGTTTCTGTTTTAAAGATGCTGATAATTGGATGACTGAATCAAATTCTGTGAATGTGCAGAGTCCATAATATTCTGTTGTGAGGAGGGCATTTACTTAGATCAGCGATGTCCAAAGGTGATATTACAAATCTAATTCTTGGTATCAATTTGGATAATAAAATTGATTGAAGGAAATATTTACTGTGTCCAGAAAGTGTTACTAGAATTCCATGTAGACATAACCACAAGCTTCAGATGGGCTCCATCACTGCCTGGAAGCCCAGCAGATAAGTTTGTTTTCTCAGGTTCTGAGAGGATATTTCATACCTTTTCCTCAAACCTCACAGACTTCTGTTCTCAGCTGATAGCTTTGTTTCACGCTGCTTTTTTTTTTTTTTTTTTAAAGATTTTATTTTTCCTTTTTCTCCCCAAAGCCCCCTGGTACATAGCTGTACATTTTTTTAGTTGTGGGTCCTTCTACTTGTGGCATATGGGACGCCACCTCAGCACGGCTTGATGACTGGTGCCATGTCCGCGCCCAGGATCCGAACCGGTGAAACCCTGGGCCCCTGATACAGAGTGTGGAACTTAACCACTCGGCCACCGGCCAGCTCCAGTTTCATGCTTCTCTGAGAAAATAGAAATCTGTCCAGAGGGACACCCTCATCTTCCCTCCACCACAGGTGCAATTTTTTTTCAGCAGTGGGGCCACTCTTTTCTCAGGTCCCCCTGGTTGGTTATAGTGTAGCAAGTTTCCTGTGTCCCCACGCCCACTGCTTCAGCCCTTCCCTTTGTGCTGCACATCCCACCTCCTGCGCAGGGACCTTCCTGCTTCTTCGATCGCCATTTCTCCCCACTTCAGGCTCTCCCTTTCTGCTGGAGCCTCCCTGTTAGCATACAGCTACTCTCTGGGGTACCCCATCTTTAGAAAGAAATTGTTCCTTGTTAAATCAACCTCTCTCTATAGCTAGTGACACTTTTTTCTCCACTTCACAGCAAAACTTTTCAAAAGAGTTCTCTGTTCTTTATTCTACCTTCTCTTCCATTCACTCTTCAGACCACTCCACTCTGGCATCTGTTCCTCACAACTTCACTGAAGCCGTTCTCGCTGAGAGCACCGCGGTCCGCTGTGTTGGGATCCAGTCGTTTTCTTTGTTTCACAGACCAGCCCTTCTCATTCTCCTTTATTGCCCCCGCTTGCTTTGCCTGACCTCTGAATGCTGGAATGCCTCCAAGCTCAGTTTGGGGCCTTTATTTGCACTCTCTCTCTAGGTGATTTCACCTGCTCCCAGGGCTTTAAATTCCATCTTTATGCTGCTGACTCCTAAATATGTATCTGCAGCCCAGACGTGTCCTCTGAGTTCCCCCTTGAGATCAGACTTCACAGTTGCAGAAGAAAGTTCTGGCTCCCCCCCACCAATTCTTTTTCATTTTCGTAAGTGGACCCTAATACACCCAGTTGTTCAAGTCAGAAACTTGGGACTCATTTTAAATCCTTCCGTTCCCATGCAGCGCATCAGCGTGTCTCATCAGTTCTGCCTCCGTGCGCGTCTCAGATCCATTCACTTCTCTCTGTCTGCGCTTCCACCACTCACGCAATCTCATTTCTCAACTGGAAAACGACTTGGGGTTTCCTAATTGGTCCTTCTGCTTCCATTTTTGTCTCCTCTACGCTATTCTCACAGCAGGTAGAGTGTTCTATTAAAAACATTTAACCATATCATGTAGCTCCTTGCTTAGTCCTTAATGGCTGCATTTCATGAAGAATAAATTGCTGACTCTCAATTTATTCTGATGCCACAGCCTTCAAGGTCCTGCCTGCTTCTCCAGCTTCATCTACTGCTCTTCCCTTCTTCATTATGCAGTGGCTTTGCTTGTCCCCTTTCACACCAGGATCTTTCATGCCTTGGGGCCTGCATACTTGCTGTTCCTTCTCCCTGGACTGTTCTGTTCCTGGCTCTTGTCCTTATTGTTCTTCAGGATGCGGCTTTATGTCACCTCTTCTGAGAGCCCTTTTCTGATCTCCCTTCCCAAAGTGACCACTTACACACCTCAGTGTGTTCTCTGTCACATCATCTGTTTTTTCCACTATGTGTTTATTGAAGGTCTATTCTGGGACTGACACTGTTGTAGGCACTGGGGAGATAGCAGTGAACAAGGTGGACACACTCAGGAGGCTTACGTGGAGTGGGAGACAGACCACAAATATATTCTGACTGTGATCTGTGCTGTGTAGACCCATGAAGCAGGCTAAGGGGATGGAGTGAAGTGAGGGGTGCTGTTCTGGACAGTGGTCAGAGGAGGAGACGTTTCAACAAGGATTCCAGTGAAGTGGGAAAGCATCATGTCAAGACTTGGGGAAAAAGTGTTCTAGGCAGAGGGAACAGCAAGTGAGTCCCAGGGGAGGAATAAGCTGGGTTCCTTGGAAGGCTAGTCAGCAGACATGGGGCCAGAGTGGAGTAAACGAGGACGAGCAGAGGGAGAAGAGCCAGATCGCTTGGGGCCTGTGAGCCGTCGTAGGGGGTTTGGTCTTTATTCTGAGTGTGGAAAGTTTTGAACAAAATGTGGGTGTGATCTGATTCACATTTTTAGAAAATCACTCTGCTGTGTGAAAAATAGTGCAGAGGCCAAGAGAAGAGAGAGACTGCTCGGAAGTTGACTGCAATAATCCAGACCCGAGAGGATGGTGCCTTTGTAATTATCCTGAGTATTTACTTGCTTATTTTTTGGAAATGTAGCTAGAAATATACGCTTTATGAAGTCAGGGGTCTTATCTGTCTGTTCACTGCAGTTGCTGATACCTAGCACAGTGCCCAGCCGTCAGTAAACATTTATGCATGAATGAATGACCTTTCGGTTCTCACATACTCGTGGCATTCTGTGAATCTGTGCATTCTAGCTGTGGCTCACTCACTCTGTCTCTGTGGTTTTCAGTCTTTTCACATGTTCAGTGAGGGGATCTGACTCAGGAAGCGATCTGTAAAGGCTCTGCCATCTCACTGTGGATGATCACGACGTACCCTGTTCCTGAAATGGTAAAAAATTGCAAAGAAGTTGAGCAGTTACATAAAAGCAAGATTTGCATTTAAAAAATTATTTCAGGGGCTGGCCCCGTGGCCGAGTGGTTAAGCTTGTGCACTCTGCTTCGGTGGCCCAGGGTTTCACCAGTTTGGATCCTGGGTGTGGACATGGCCCCGCTCATCAAGCCATGCTGAGGCGGCGTCCCACAAAGCAGAGCCAGAAGGACCTACAACTAGAATATACAGCTGTGACCTGGGGAGCTTTGGGGAGAAGAAGAAGAAAGAAAAAAAAAAGATTGGCGACAGATGTTAGCTCATGTGCCAATGTTAAAAAAAATAAAATAAAAATTATTTCAGCTACAGTCCTGGGTAGAATGGCTTGGACAAGGCAAGAGGGTTGATTATTTGGAGACAGAGGGACCGGGGTAAGTCCAGGCAGGAGCTGACAGTGGCCTGGACTCCAGGTGGCCAGGAGATAAGGAGATAAGGGAGAATGCCGGCGAAGTAAGGGGACTTTCCCAAACTTGACAGGGTTGAGACTAGAACCCAGACTTACAGTCTGTCACTTTTACTCTGCCAGTTCCCGTGATACTTTTAAAAATGTCTTAGAGAAAACTCCCTAGAGAAGTTGTAATGGATGGGTATATGTGGTGCCAGTGAGTTTAGTTAAGAGAGAGACAATTTGCAAAAATGTTATTATGAACATCTAGATCAAAATGTACTTTTCCTTGTATGTGCATCTTTAGGAAGATTCTCAGGAAAGAACTTGACTGGAAAACAGGAGAGGGAGTGATATTTTCACTGTATATATGTCTTTTTGCATCTTTGGATTTTGAACCATGGGTGAATGTATTATAAAAACAAATAATATACATTAATTAAAACTCAATCTGGTCTGCTCTTAGGTTTCTCTCTCTTCCAGATACAACCACTTCGTTTTTACACCTGTGCGCCTTAGGCAAGTGTTTTTCTTGACTCCAGTTGGAAGTGCAGTCTTCCCTCAGTATCCTCGGAGGATTGGTTCCGGGCCTCCGACGATACCAAAATCTGAGGATGCTCCAGTCTGTTACGTAAAATGGCACATAGTATTTGCATATAACCTATGTACATCCTCCCGTGTACTTTAAATCATCTCTCGATTACTTATAATACCTAATACAATGTAAATGCTTCATAGATAGTTGTTGTATTGTTTAGGGAATAATGACTGGAAAGATAAGTCTGTACATGTTCAGTACAGACGCAGCCATGTAGGCCTTTTGGTTGGTTGAATCTGAGGATATGGAGGGCCAACTGTATATAGAAGCTTCTATATAAAATCGGAGTTTGACGCAGAGTGAGGGGTTCCTTGTCTCTTCTCTTACCCTTTCCCTGTCCTCTTATTTGTTTGTTTACTTAGAGTGTACAACGTGACGATTTAATGCACGTATTCCCTTGTCCTCTTAGATTCTGTGGATACTCTGTTGCTGACTCTGACCACCCTCATGCTTCACCCTTCTCTTGCTATATGGTCTTTATTAAAATATTTACTTGATGACTAATTAATGCAGTTACTTTTTTGCCCTCCTTCTTTTAGATACCTGCCCTACCTAGAGGTTATGGAACTCTCTTTGACAGAGAGGGAAGATTTTTCATGATACAGTTTATTGGATTCTGTCCAAAATAAAACATCATCATTTTAATTCATAGAAGTACATAGAAATGACGTATGCCAGATTGTGATAGCCTAGGAATTTGCCGGTACTGCCTTACTAGTTCAGTCCTGGTCTCTCTATTTTCAGTTTTTTCTCCTCTCCTTAGTGTCTCATGTGCTTTGAGATGTTATATGGAAGCAACAACCCTAAAAATATTTTAACCTTTTACGATTCATTTCTGAGAGTTGAAAATCCGCACGTACATTGTATGGCACCCACACTTGTCTTGTCTCCTCTTCCCACCATTCTTTTAGGGTTTCCAATTACAAGTGTTCTGCCTACATTTCTGTTTTGGGGTCAGTCTCAAGAGAATAAAAGGACAAGTTGTGTTATACTTTAAACTCTTTCCCAGTTGTGTTTGAAAACTAGGTATGGGAAAGAAATTTTAAAGAGGATTGTCTCTTGAGATCATTTGCTTTCATAAAAATATAATCTATAGGCTTAGGATTTATTTTGGTAGCTGTAGAATAGCAATGGACGAAAGCAAAGCTAGACTGAAATGTTAGTTACCCTCCCTCCTAAAAAGGAGGACCTTTTTTAGGGAATGCTGTCTGAACGAGGTATCTTTCTGTCCCTTGGGTTGTATACGTCTGCTGGGTGGGGCACAGGCACCCATAACCAGACCTTGTTAACTAGAATCCCATCTTAACCCAACTGCTGAGTCCTGTGTTTATAGCCCCTACTGTCCAACTGGATTTTGTACCTGTGTCTGTAGAATGTTATAAGTTTGGAGAATGGAGATGGGGCCTGGTGAAGTGAAGTATAAGAGAAAATCTCTTAATGTTCAGAACTTACATTTCCTCATCTTTAAAGTCAGTTGATTAAATGAAGTGATTGCTAAGTATCTTATTAATTTAAAATTGTGGTAATCCTGGGGCTGGCCCCAAGGCTGGCTGGTTGAGTTTCCGTGCTCCACTTCAGTGGCCCAGGGTTTCGCTGGTTCGGATCCTGGGCGTGGACATGGCGTTGTTTGTCAGGCCATGCTGAGGCGGCGTCCCACATAGGAGAGCCAGAAGGACCTACAACTAGATTATACAACTATGTACTGGGGGGCTTTGGGGAGAGTGGGGGAAAAAAAAGATTGGCAACAGATGTTAGCACAGGTGCCAATCTTAAAAAGAAAACAAAAATTGTGATAATCCTGCTGGTGCTTTAAGATGGCTGATTTTCCTTAGCAAGTAATTCCTATAGTGTGTTATTTGCTGTTTTCAATGAAATAAGGTAAAACTGAAGGGTTAGAGAGTGCTTTCTCTAGGGTGGTCAGGAACAAGCCTTTCTGAAGAGTTGACATTTGAGTTGAGTCCTGGAATGATGAGAGGGAGCCAGTGTATGAGAAAGCCTAGGGAAAGTGTGTGTCAGGCACAGGACATTATTGGGGCAAGAATCCTAAAACTTGGTGTATTTGAAGAACTGCACAGAGTGAGGCGGGTGATGTAGGACAGCGACAGGAGATGGGCTCCATAGATGAGGGTAGAGAGGGGCCAGATAGTGTAGACTCTTGTGGACCAGTGGGAGGATTTTTTGTGTTACCTAAATTTTTAACAATTGAGTGATTTAGGACCATTGAGAAGAAAAATTAGAAGAGTTGAAGAGGAGAACTTGAATATTACAGTGGAGATATACGCTAATCAGGAGCTAATTATCTTTCAAGATTCCTATGCTGCTTTCCTTCTCTTTTCTACCTTGCAACTGGTGAAAGTAAGAGGGTGGAGGAGACAGGCAGAACAACATTTGCAGTGTGGGTTCCTTCTCTGTTTACGGATGCCATTTGTGGCCCCCACTCAAGAAGTGATTGAGGGGTCATAGTTGTGACCCAAGGACTGAATAATTGGTTTAATTGTTACAGCACCTGTTACTAGAGGATCATTATTGTGATCATCATTTCCAGTGAAAGGATTTTTTTAAAAAACAGGAATTTAGACTTTAATATAAAATTACAGATTGATCAAATTTTGATGTTATAAAATTTTAGCCTGTTTATGGACCAGAACCTAAATGGGAAACTCCTTTTACAAACTAGATATACCACCTTTTCAAAGAGTAGGAATTGAATAACTTGTCTCACTTCTCCCTGTACTTTGAAGGCCAAGAAGCTGGGGGCTAACCTGAAGTTAAGTTTTTATTATACTGATTTTTTCTTTTTCTTTATCCATCTGGTATGGTGATTTTAATTCCTTTTTTTTTCTTTTATAGACAGCTAAATTTCAATCTGAGCTAAACTTGAGTTTCACGCCCCTCCTACAACCTCGCTCATTGTTTTTTACGCTTGCTGGAATTAAAACCCATATACTAAAGTAGAACTTACGTACAACGCTAGACTTATTGTCCTGATATAAGACCAGAGCTGAGTTTAGTCTTCTAAAAATACAGAACATGTTGATTGTGTTAAACACAAAGCAGCAGCTCATTAAAGATATGCTCCGGCCTTAGAAACATTCCACCCATTTTACATAGGAGAAAGAGCCCATCAGAGATCAGTGAGTCACCTCAGGCCGCAAATGGAGATGGTGTGTGGGCCTTATTGGGAACTCGCCCCTTTGTTTCATTTCAAGTATGAGGTGTTGGAGCCCAACCAACCTTCTCTGCTGCCTCAGTAATTAGAGCACAGAACTAAATGTCATCCTGAGTTTAAATTTGAACCATGACATCTTCTGCTCTTTTCTCTTTGATCTGATTCGTACATCTATCAGGATAGTGTTTGTTTACCTCAAAGGATTTTCTGAGAATTAATTTAGGTTTAATATTTAATAGATGAGGCCTCTAGTAGGAAAGAAACTCTTCCCTTTTTCATTTGGCTGATGTTTAGGCCAAATTTAGAACTTAGCAGAATTTTCTTTAATTTTAGGAAGTAAAGCCAATATATATTAGTGTGAAGCTTGGTACATGTATTATCTTGTCATGTGATATAGATTAAGGCGTATATACTTATCAGTATAAGGCTTTATGTGAAGTATGAAGCAGCTTGATCACATTATTAATCAAGAGCTCAAGTTAACTGTCAAATAGGAAAAGGTCATCAGAAATATTAAAATAATGTGCTTTAAAAGCTTAGCCCAGTTCACATGTAACATATTAAGAGGTATTTATAGTTTGATGTGTGATAAAATATGTTTTGCTTGTTTATCTTCGTCTTACATCAATTTAGATGTTTTGCTGGTTTTATTTTGCCTGACTGACTTTGAGATAAGATTATCTGGTTTATTTTAACAACATAAAGTAACTTAGCACTGTCAGCCCTGGTATGTCTTAATGACAAGACTTAAAGGGCTTGTCTTTCAGAATCCATGATCTACCTTTTAGCTTTTACCTGTAATGCGATTCTTTTGGTTTACTTTGACATTTTCCTCTTATTGAGAGGAAGGAGCTGTACTTTGAATAACATGATATGTTTAAAAAATTATTTTCATAGTACCATTAAGTTAAATTGGCCATATAAAATTATCAGGGAGCTCAGGTTCAAGGTCTAAAAGGAATTAACACTTTGGCTCTTGGCTCTAATGAGAGGAAAACCATTCCGACTCAGGTAATGTGTGTTAGCAAGCTAGTGGTGCGCATAGCTGGTAGGTTTCCTGTCCCTTTGTGTGTTGATGAATACATTTCGAACTGGAGAGTAAACTGGTAAGGTTTTATTGACAGAAAACTTCAAGAACAAAAGATTATACTTAATGTGGTCATTGAGGGCAGTACTACATCCATGTTGCTCAAGTATGTTTTTCTCTTAATTTGTGACGATTAAATGTATTAAACGAAAGGCTGTGTGTTGATTTACATTATCTCCAGATGGACTAAAGTGAAAATGTACGAGAAGAGAGTTAAGTAGGTGGTCTCTGGCACGTGGTCTCCTGGGACTATAGTGAGGGGCCCCTGTCTTCTCCTTTACCCTCAGCCTGCCCTCTTCTACCATCAAAGAGTAGGATGTTTTTGTGCCTTTGTAATCTCCTAAGTCCTGGAGCATGGTTTCTTTCCTGCTGTGTTTTAGATATGTACAATATTCAGTAAAGCTGAATAATTTTATAGCACTTTGCCAATAGATTCTACCGTCTTGCACAGAGTATTCCAGCCTGAGAGCTCCACGGCTTTAAGACTTTGGTTCATGCGAGAATCCCATCTCATTTATTGGTGCTTGCTTCACTAATTATGTAAAAGGAGACCTTTGGCAGGGATAGAATTGTTTTAGAAATATAAAATAAGAAGTAAGTAGAAATGAAAAAGTGAAAAATTGGGAGAGGGTCTTAAAGACAAAGTTTTGACTGTATGAGTTGGATTGTGTCTGTTTTGCCTGGTGGTAAAAGTTAGCAACGGCAACGCAGATGGATAGTTGGAGGCTGGTTATTACTCCGCGTAGCCAGTCTTTAGAGCTTTTCCTGCTCATCTCGTCCTGATGGCTGTGTAAGTGCTGGAGTTGCCCTTTGACATGTGTCCAAGACCGGGAGACTTTCAGTGTTACCCTGGTGTGGATGATCCTAAAAAAGACAGTTTTCAACTGGAACTAAAATAGACTGAGGATTCAGTAACTAAGGAGCTTGATAACCCAAGGTATTTAGATAAGTCTGATTTGCGTATTTTTAAAAATAACTACCACTTGTCTCAGTTTTATTTCTTTGAAACGTGGTTATTTTTACTTTTTATGATAGAATAGGTAATATTTGCTTTAAATGTAGTCAGATATTTATATAAGATCAGTAAAAATTTCCACTAACCTCTTTTAAAAATTACCTAAGCTGGTTTTTTTGTTATATAGGTAGTTTAAAACACACATTTCTCCAATTTTTTGTGACTCCTATTAATTTGTCCTTTATGGAAAACTAGCATATACATGTGGACATATGCTCTTTACACGGAGGGGCTCCCCTCTACAAACTCTTCTGTTCTTTGTTTTTGATTTAGTGTATCTTAGAGGACTTTCTATATCAACATAGATTTACTTCATTCTTTTTAAGGCCTGCATAGTGCACACTGGAATGGGAAATCTGTCATTTAGTTGGCAGTAAAACTTCTTAAATTACTTTAAAAATTATTATTATGATTATTAATTTTTGAGGAAGATTAGCCCTGAGCTAAGATCTGCTGTCAACCCTCCCTTTTTGCTGAGGGAGACTGGCTCTGAGCTAACATCCATGCCCATGTTCCTCTACTTTATATGTGGGACACCTGCCACAGCATGGCTTGACAAGTGGTGCCATGTCCGCACCCAGGATCTGAACCAACGAACCCCCGGTCGCTGAAGCGGAACGTGCAAACTTAACCTCTGCGCCACCGGGCTGGCCCCTAAAAATTATTTTAATTTAAGCAAAAGTGTTTGAAAATATGGCATCTTATTATATTGAAATGTTTGGATTCATTGTCAGCATTATGGTATTTCATAGAACTGATTTTCTTAATTCGTCCACTCTCTTCATAGTTAGAGTTTGCAGACAGTGGCTACTCGCTATTCTGATACTCTAGAGAGGGAAAAGGTTAAAAGTGGGAATGTTATCTTAATATAACCGTAGTAGATAGTGCTGTGGCCTTCTGTGCCTGGAGGAGTGTTATTAAAAATGAGCACCACTTCTTTGAGTGAGACGGTGGCATTGGGACGTGTGATGTGCAGTAGACTAAGAGTGTGAGAGGAGGGGTGTTGTGAGAACTCACTCTGGGGGTTAGCGGGGGGGGGGTGGGGCGCCGGTGAGGGAGGTGGTTATTGGACCTTTCCTGCGTGGTCTCAGGTTTTGTCACAGATGACACAGAGTGGCCTGTGTGTAATGAGTGCTGACTCCTGTTTAGCCGATACGATAGTGCTTTCATAATATTTTAGAGCTTCTCGTTTATAAAAATTATCTTTTCAATCTCCTTTGTGAATATGAAGGATACGTTATATTGCAGTGAATGCTCACATTTAAGGGAGAAGGTGGCAAACTGAACAGTAAAGTTCTTTTGTTGGTTTTACTCATTGCCTTAATTGTTTTCAGCCCTTCAGAGTTTTCTTTATCACCTTCGGCAAGTATACTTTTCTGCCTCCGAGCACTGGCATGAATGAAGTGGGCACTCTTGCAGAACATGGTCACACTTAATTCTGTCAGGTTGGGTCCAAAGCAGCCATGTGACTGATGATGTAAGATTCAGAAATAACTCAAGTAATTTCTAAATATGAGTTTGACTTATTTTCCTTTTTTTAATGCCATTGAGTCATCCACACCTACCTATTTCTGCATTAATGAGCAAAGGACTTTTTCTTTTTTCTTTAAAGGAAGGAGGAACTAGGAATCCCGACGATTTATAAAATCTGGGTAATCCACTTAATTAAGGTACTGATAATGATAGTGTCTTGGGAACAGTGGCTATAGCCTCACAAGACATACTCTTCTTGAACATAGTTTTCTTAAGTAGTCTTAATCCTGGACTTACACCCTTAAGGAGAATCTTAACACAAGTCCTTTTGTTGGCCTTCCTCTGGTCCCCACACGCACTACCCTTCTCCTCCACCTGTCCACTCTCCTCCTCTCCTTAGGGCCTTTTGGAACAGATTGTCTTACCTGGCTTTTCAGCTGCTTCTCACATTGCTCTAGAATGTATCCTTGTACAACTCCAGATTCTTCACGAATGCTGCTACTGCATCTCTCTGGTCAGCTATAAACGGGTAATTTTACAAGGCAGCCTGCTTTCCTTTTCTCCTTTATCTAGTAAAAATATAAAATACCTCCTTTCCTTTTTTATTCTTTCTTTCAGATGCAGCTTTAATGATGATGATCCTTTACTAACACCTTTCAAAAGATTTTCAGATTTATTACATTCCTTTCATTCCTCACACACATGCACAAACAAACCACTGTGGGGTAGGTAAGTTGGATATTCATATCCCTATTTTACAGAGGAGGACGCTAACAGAGGGCTGGAAATGACTTGCTGAGGGTCACACAGCTGGATAGGAATGGAACCAGATCACCAACCAGATCATCTTTTTCCAAAACCAATGCTTTTTACACTGTACTATCCTGGTCTACCTTGTATATTTAAAAAGTTTTTTCTAAGCAAAGATAGTTCCTTTCTGCTAGAGGAATTCTTAGTAAACATCTTTTTTTTTTTTTTGCTAGATACATAATATTCCAAAATAGTTTTTTAAACTATTCCCAATTGTTGAACTTTTAGATTTTTCACAGTTTGTCACTATAAAAATAACATTGAGTGGACAAATTTTTGTCTCTGTTTTGTACAGATTCCTAGAAGACGTATTGGGTCAAAGCGTATAAACATTTTAAGTGCTCTTGACCACTGCACAATTGTTTCGCCTGAGGGGATGTTCTGATTTTATTATTTCTTCATATTAACCAGATATCATAGAGTATAACAGAAAGCTTGACAGGGTGTAATTATAGCCTTTGCCTAGGGAGATTGGAGTCACTGGTTGTTATTTATTAGTTTAACTGTTATCACCAACACCATTTCTATAAAAATTACCTGTTTTCTGTGATGGCAGTAGGAGATTTTGAGATTATGATCTTTTGTATTGTCTTGCTCTTTTCCTGGTCATGTAATTTATGACAGCAGTTCTGTAAGGACATCCGTATTTACATTCACATTCAACTGCTTCCATTTCCTGCAGCTCAACTGAACAGGAAAAAACCTGAAATATTGGGAACCTTTGTTTTTAATTACTAAGCCACCTCACATGGCTGGGAGGTGGTGTCAGTTTATAGAACCAGAAAGAGCTATTTTTCCTGATGGTTAGTAATTAACATTTACTCACTCAGGGTAGGAGACAAGTAAATTCAGGAATCATGTCTGTTTGAATTAAATACCTCTCCACCCCTCAGTTTTGTACATACAGCTAAGACAGTTAATTTAGTTATCTTTTGATGTTTCAAATGATTTCCAAAACCACCCTTTGGCCCTTACTAGCTGGTATCTGATGAGGACAAAGTATTTTCTTAGAATTTACTGTTTTCATTATTAATAGCATTAATACTAGAGTAAGTTGATTCCCATTCTCTACAGAAAAGCCATTGTTGTAGTGTGCATAAATGTGGGTGTAAATAACACTTTACAAATGAGAAAAACAAACCTCCCTGTTACCAGTCCCAAACTAGATGTGCTTCCTGTGCGGGGGAGCGGCCTGATAGCAGTGCCCTGAGGATCTCCTCCCTGGAAGCCGCAGGCTGCAGGCTGCGTCAGGCCCCACAGAGGAGCAGAGAGGCTGGGCCCCGGGAGCCAGCCTAGCGTTAGCTGCCCACAGGCTTTCTCCTTCCCTGCCATTGGGTAGTTCAGGAAACATTCGATAACCATTTTAATTGAATAGTTTTTAAATCAGTGACTTGCTTTTAAAAATGTGTCTATAAAATCCAAGCGTTCCTATTTATCTTTTTTTAACCCCCTCAGAAAATTATTTTCCAAAGATGAATGAGTGTTTGGGAGAAGCCTGATATTTGTGTCTAGCGTTAAAGTTTAAAACATGTTTATGTTTCTCAGTTCACTGATTTGCTAGCTGTCTCCCTTCCTGGAAGAGCCCTCCCGGAAGGCTCTTCCCAAGGTGTCTGTGTGGCTGACTCCTTCAGGGTTTGCTCAAATCTCACATTCTCAAGTGAGTTCTGAAGGATTGCCCTGTTTAATACTGCAGCCCGCCTCCCCCTTCTGCATCCCCCAGACCCTGCTCTCCTTTTTCAAACTTTTTCTTTTTTGTAGCACTTTCCACCTCCTAGCATTCTCTGTAATTTATCTACCTATTATAGTTTATAGTTTATTGTCTGTTTCTTCCCTCAAATATAAGCTCCACAAGGGAACCTTCGTCTGCTCTGGCGGTCCTCAAAGGCCTAGCCCAGTGCCTGACTCCTGGCAGGCGATCAGCACTGGCTGAATGAGCGGTTAGTAACATGTATGTGTGCACATGCCTGTGTCTGTTTATGTGGACAGTTCAGAAGGTACGGAACAGGCTGACCAGAGAGAGCCTTTCAATTTAAAGTATGTGTGCTTTTTATATTTTATATAAAATACTTTTTGATTTTATATATTTGGCTTTTACGTCTTAGCCCTTTCAATGAACACTTCTTTTGCATCTATAGATTGTTTTTGTTGGCCTTCATAATGTTTTTATGCATTCTTGCTACATCTTGGTCATATTTAACCTGCTGTTTTTTTCTAGCACTTAAGTCTTACCCTGTCTCATGCGCAGTCTCTAAGGAAGCCGAATCTGTTTGCGTATGATTTTGGTGCTAGGCACCATCTTCACTGCTCTGTTCTCTGCTCTGTCCTGTCCTGGTTTGCCACAGTTATTGCTCCTGTTATATAATTCAACATTCGGATCCTGTGATCAGATAGCAGAAATTCTCTCACTCTTGTTATTAGCCTCTCAGAGGAGCTCTTGGGGTTCTGGAAATCCCTCTTGTCAGCCTTGAGTAGGTTCATATATTTCAAACTTGAAGCTTATATATTAATTTACTGAAGTAGTTCCCACTTTTTCCTGCTTACGAATCTATTAGTAGAAAGACATGAGGCAGAAATAGAGCAGGACTTTGCACACTCATGAATGGCATGATAGTACCAAAGTTTATATTACTTAATACATACATATCTCATCAGTATAATTGGTATCTAAGTTAAAATTCAATATTTAATTTAATATCTACAATAAATTTTTCTCAAGCAGTTAAACAAGTGATGTTTATTTAAAGAGAAAAATGGGCAAGGTCATGCTTCTTTATAAATTAGCAAAGAATAGAGTGTTGCCTTTGATATGTCCAGGTCTGAGAAGAGGACTAGGTAGAGTGGGGAACTGGGAAGAGCGAAAACTAAGCTTGCTTATTAAACTAGGCAAGCAGTGGATGCTGAGTTTTGTCTCCATCTGACAACTGCTTAGTCTAATAAAAAGCAAGTCAAGTGGTTGGGAATTGAGTCTTTTCAAAAGGCTGAAGTCCTTCAGTGGCATTTAGCCTGGAGAGGAGAGGGGAGAGCTGACTTGTTGCGCCATTTTAGTGATGAGGAAGATTTTTGGCTGTCTTTCAGATTTTTAAGCTAGTTGGTTGCCTCAGGTGATTGAAGCCTGGTCCCATTTTTCTGCTGGGATAGGACCCAGTGGAGATCTTTTCTCCGGAAATGCTCAAGGATAAATCCACAATGATGATAAAGCCATGGACTGGTTCCAGGCCTTGGCTTGCTGAGTTAGAAGAACACTTTGGGGAAATGTTGACCTTGGCACTGACCAGAACACCAAATTCCTTTCTCTGCATTGTTTTGCATCTCGTGCAATCTCCCGATGGATTGTGCTCTCCCAGACAGTGATAGTACACTAAATACTCTGCTAAATACAGAATAAGCTTTTGAAAGAATTCAGTACAGACAAGTTAGGCAATAATTGTTTATAATACAAAAACATTTACTCCATGAATCCTTTAAATAGCAAATTCCCTAATGCTCCTAAATGTGATTGATTACAGACACTTTTTGAGAAACAAATGTATTAAATATAACTAAGAAGTCTGTTGGCAGTATGCAAACGTACATCCAACCTCAGCCCATTTCCTTAAGAGCTAACATCAAGTGGCAGTATACGTGTGTTACATGCACGGTATATAACACAAGTAAATGGCACAGTAGTAGACTACTTTTATGGCTGACCTTTAAAAAAATTATCTTTTATTGACTTATAACTTGATTGCGTTGTTGACAGATGAAGTGGCCTGTATGAAATTTCTTGGAAATTTTTATATCTTGCCTTATCGTCTTAGATGTGGTCAATTTTCATAAATGTTTTGTTTGTTTAAAAAGGATATATGTTAACTGGAATTCCACAAGAGAATTAAGCTCTGCAGAAAATTGAGTAGCTCTTCTCAGTTCTCCCAAGTATGGTACATAGCTGGTATAATTTTAGATGCACAGGAGATAAGGCATCCATTGTATGTAATGAGTAGAGAGAAATAAACATGATGAACTGCTACAGATTCTTTTAAATGACTTACACATTTATATACACATACCCACAGTATAATCTGTTTTCTCAATGATGGTATATTTTGAATAGCTGTGATTTGATTTGTTACATTTTAGGTGCAGTTAAGTTTTTTTTAAGAGCTTTATTGAAGTATAGTTCACGTGCCACACAGTTCACCCATTTAAAGCACACCGTTCAGTGTTTTTTAGTAATTTCATAGTGTTGTGCAGCAACTATCATTACAATCTAATTTTAGAACATTTTCATCAACCTCAAAAGAAACCCCATACGTATTAGCAGTCACTTCTTCTCCTTCTCCCATTCTGGACATTTCATATAAATGGAATCATACAAAATAGGATCTTTTGTGAATGACTTCTTTCTTTTAGCGTAATGTTTTCAAAGGTCATCCCTGTTGTAGCATGTGTTCGTACTTCATTCCTGTTTTATGGCTGGATAATATTACATTTTGTTTGTCCATTCATCAGTTAATGAACTTTGAGTTGTTTCCACTTTTTGGTTATGAATAATGCTGCTGTAAGTATGCATGTATAAATTTTTGTGTGAATGTGTTTTTATCTAGGGAAGTAATTTTAGCTATTCTTCAGCATAAACATCACCCTTGCAAAAAGACATATAACCCACATCAGAACCCTTTCATTGTAATTTATTCTGAGATTTTCATGGTTGGTGGTAGGGGCAGAGTGGGAAACTAGAGGTTATTGAATGTCTGTCTGGACTAAGCACTCTGCTAGGAGATTTGCCTATAGTATCTCACTTATCCTGTTAACAGACCCGTGAGACAAGTGTGGTTTCCTCATTTTACAGATGGAAAAAGCAAGGACCCAGGAACCTCAAGTAACTTGTCCAATGTGACATACCTGGGAGGTGATGAGCCAGGCTTAGAACCTAGAACTGTCTAACTTCCAGAGTATCACGTAGGTATGGAAGATCCAGATTAGCCCTGAGCTAACATCTGCTGCCAGTCCTCCTCTTTTTTTGCTGAGGAAGACTGGCCTTGAGCTAACATCTGTGCCCATCTTCCTCTACTTTATGTGGGACACCTGCCGCAGCATGGCTTGACAAGCAGTGCGTAGGTCCACACCTGGGATCTGAATCAGTGAACCCCAGACCGCTGATGCGGAACATGTGAACTTAACTGCTGTGCCACTGGGCTGACCCCCTGGAAATTTTTAAAGATTAAAAAAATTTTTTTAAAGGATGATCTCATTACTTCTTTTCATCGAATCAGGTCTTTCCAATGATTTATCTTTCTTCCTTTCCTTTTCCTGACAGCATTTCTTTTCTACCACTGAAAAGAAGGCCATTGCTCTATGCCTATTAGCTATATATTCAATAGTTTTAAAATCTTTTGACTAAGGTTAGGATCTTTTGTTCAAACACAGTCTGAAGCATGATGGAGTATAATCGGTAAAAGCAGAGTTGCTGTGGTTGAAGCTTGGAGAATTTCCTGGAATTACTAATGGCTCTGGTACAGTAAGCTTTTAGTCTGAAAACAGAGGAAAACATCATTCCTCACACAGCTTCCTTATTTCCAGGCTGTAGTCCTTCAACAATTGGCAAATTAAATAATTGGAATTTGTGTTCACACGTCTATTTTTAACTGATAGTTTACTTAGATAATATTTTGATGGGGAACTCAGCCTATCAAATGGTTGCTGTTTTAACTTCAAGAATAAAAATAAATGCAAGTACAATGTAGAGATACAATTTTGATTGCGCTCAAACCTTTCTTGGAAACAGCATCTATCGCAAGTATTAACACCAGCACAATGTATTGATAAACCCAATTCAAGACTCTTAATGTGTGTATTTAGATAATTTTATATTAGTGTAGGAGTTGCTTCGCAATATTCTGACTTCAAATAAGTAAACCAGATTTACTTTGTAAGAATTCAGCTTAGATCAAAATTTCATTGATGTAAGATGATTGGGTGTGAAAAAAGATTTATCGAGAGGGTTAGCAGTAAAAAGTTTGTCCTATGTATTTGTTGGATTATGGGTTTGACTGTATGTAACAGACAGGTACTTAAACAAGATAGAAGTTGGTTTCTGTGTCATGTATGGCCACTCAGCTTCATGAAGTGGTCGGGCTTCAAGCTCTTTCCATCCTGTTCCTTCACTGTCCTTGGACTTGGCTGTCAGCTCACGGTCCAAGATGGTTGATTACCACAATCCCATTTCAACCATCAGGAAGGGAGAGAAAGGGAGGGTGTGCCCTTTCCCCTTAAGAACAGGACCTGGAAGTTGCACACATTCTTTCTGTCCATACCGCATTGGCCAGAACTTATTTATTTGACCTCACCTAGCTGTGAGGGGACTGGAAATGTGGTCTTTATCCTGAGTGGTATTTTGCCCAGCTAAAGATTCTATTACAGAAGAAGAGATGGTGGGGGCGCTTGTCTCTCCTTAAACCCCCTGGCACACAAACTGCTTATGCTTGGCTTTTCTAAGTGTTTCCTCATCTTTCATGTTCTGTTAAAATGACATAATTACATTCTTAAAAGAGCTTCATTCTGAAAAACTGCATTACAAAAACAGTTATTTTAAATGGGAAAGGGAATAAAGAAATAGTTTTTCAAATTCACAATGACAAAGTATTTTTAATGCAAGAGCTTAAATGATAAAGTTAAAAAAAATCTAAGTATATAGCTATAACACCTAAACATAATTGAACAAACCCAATATTTGATTATTTCTAGCTTGTATTCTGGAATAATGGCTTTTCTTACTACTGTCACCAATGTCATTGTGAGAAATGTTTGTCTTGCTTAATATTCACGTTTCCATATATTGACAGCATTCAAAGTTTGTTATTTTTTCATAATACTATATTCAGACGTGTGGTGGGATCTTGTTGTTGTTTGGGGATTGAGGGTAGAGAAAGAATGGTGTACTGGGTTTTTTGTTGTTACTGAGGGTAGGTAACAGTAGCTGTGTTTTCTTCCTAATTTTGATTGTCACTGGTACATTGAGTAAAGTACAGGAAATATCTGTTCAAACTCTGAAGTATTATTCCTCGCATTGTTGTCTTTGCTATTTTAGGAAGGAATTTGTTATTGTTTTTTTTCTCCAAGTGAAACTGCAGGAAAGAAGTAGATTTTTTGGTAATGATATTGGAGATTTAAATATCTCTAGGGAAACAATAGACACACATGGAAAGAGAGAAACCATACTAAATTAGCCAAACGAAAAGTTACAGCTCCTAAACATTGGTGTATAGGTGTTTATAAAATTACAAGTCATTTATAAGAATCTTTAAGCTGTTCATCGTATTTCTCTCTTTTCACTCTGCTTTTTTACCTGTTAAGCTCATCAACTCTTGGACTACTGAAATGCCATGACAGCTTTCTATTATAGATTATATAGCTGCAAGGTCACTTTTATTCTTTTTTGCTTATTTCTCCACCTGTGCTCAGGGAGCCTCTATTCCTAAGAGTATTATTAACATTTATTCTTTTGCTGAGGCTGCATTGAGGGGCGTGGATTGTTTTTCTTTTAATCTTTAAAAATAGTGAGCACCAGATAGTTACTTTAAATTTTGCCATGGTAAAAGAGGAACCAGCAGCACATCTGGCTGGCTTTGATGAATCTGATCCAGGGTGGACCCTGTTGGGTTAGGAACTCCCTTTTCCTCCCTCTCGCTGCCTCTGATGGTTTTATTCTCTTCCTCTCTGTCTTCCTCCCTCTGCCTCTTCTTTAGTAATCTGTCCCTTCAGTTGCTCTCTTCCCAGACCTGGTCCCGCCTCACCTTGCACCACCAACTCCCCAGAGCTGCTCCCTGCATCAGCAGCAGTCTCTTCATTTGCAGTCTCTGCCTCTCCCCGGGGCCTTATGAGGAAATGCCAAGAAAATTTCAATTTTTAATGTTTCTTCTAAAACATAATCTTTAGTCTTCTCTATTCTTTATCACTTTTTTCATGGCTTTTGTCTTTAATAGGTCCTTTTGGTCTTTAATAGGTTCAAAGTGAGAAAAGAAAAGCAGGATGGGAAGTAGGAAGGAGAATTCACCCAGCAGGGAGCCTTGCCATAGCCTCTTGATCCCTTCCCCATTCCTTTCTGCTCACTCTCCTGTTGGAATCCTGTTATTTCTTCCTGAGGGTGATGTCTTCTGCCATCCCAAGAGGAATCCTGAGTGTATTTCCCATAGAAACTGTAAAAACTTGTAGAAGTTAGGTTGATAGTACCGCAAATCATTTATTCAGCAAGCATTTTTTATTGGTTGATTATTGATCAATAAATACTTGCTAGCCTGGATCCCATCTTCCTCCCTTTCTTCAATCCCCTTTTCCTCTTAAACCCCAGCTCTAAATTATTCAAACCATCAGCCTTCTCCCAGGGACTGCTGGAGAAAATCAGCAGACTGGAAATGGCTGCGGCTAAAGGTTCTGTTCCCCGTCTCCCTAGACCTCAGCAGCGCCTGGCAGGCTCTGCCTTTCTTTAGCTAAATCCCTCCGCCGTTAGAGTGGCGGATATCATTGCATGCTTACTCTGTGCTAGAAACTAAGAACTTTACATGTATTATCCCTTTAATCCTCTTAACAACGTACAGGTTCTATTATCTTTGTTTTATAGTTGAGGGAATTGTGGTTTAGAAGAGTTAACTAATTTTTTCAGGCACAGCTGGCTAGCAACTTGCGGAACTGGGACTACAGACTGTATCGACTTCAGAGCATGTGCCTCCCATTCCTCTAGTGGCAACTCTGTATCTTTACTAAAACTCTTTGTTTCCAGCTCCTCAGTCCCTCTCAGCAAAGCCTTAGAGAGGCAGCTTTGAGTAGTGGGTAAGAGCTTCGACCCTGGAGCCAGACCATCTGGTTTGAAGCTGCCTCTCCCACAGTGTTATGTCCTTGTGCAGGTCACTTAATCTCCCTTTGCCTCACTTTCTCACCTCAAAGCTGGGACAATAATAATACCACCTCATGGGATTGTTTTGAAGATTAAATGACTTAATGCATGTGAATGCTAGAGATGAATGGTACCTGTCATAAGTACTAAATGAATGTAGAGGGGAAAAGAGACCAAAAACCTTTGCTCTGACTCCTACCAGAAAGAAATGTAAAGGTTATCAGACCAGTGTCCTGTCATCTTCTGCCCTGCCCCCCCCCACCCTGTGCCTCCCCTAACATCTTAACTTACTTATTCATCCTTATCTCCTTTCTTAGAGAAAGAGATATGTTAAAGCCCTACAATGCTTCCAATCTTTTATACATCTGGACAAACACAGAAAATGATAATATTTGTTCAATACAGTGGGATAAAAAGGCTTGTTTGCCTATGTGAGGTGGTGCCGCACGGTTTCCAGCTCCTCTGAGCTCTACCAGGCTGCCCCGGGGGCTGAAGATAAGCGGTTCCTCACCCATAGAGTGCTCACAAGTCAAGGACGCGCCACGTTCCCGCCTGGGTCGGGAAGTCCTGCAGCTAGCCCCTGAGATGACCTGTTCCCCCAGCTCTGGGTCTTACTACTAATCTTCTCAGAACTTCAGTCTTTATCAGTTACCTTGTTCCTTTGCTCCATTTGATCATGTTACTCTCCTCCTTAAAGCCCTTCGATGGCTTTCTCCCTCATTTATAAAAAGTCCCAAATCCTTCAGGTGGTCTCCAGCGCCCTGCAGGCCCTGGGCTTTGGCAGCCTTCCCAGCTTCGTCCCACCCCACTTGCTGCACTGGCTTTCAGCTGCGCTCCCTCCCAGACCCATCCCACTCAAGGTTGTGCTTAGCATACCACTGCAGGCCCCAGCCCCTCCCCCCTTTCATTTTCAAAATATTTAAACGAATTCATTTTTTTTTAGGTCTCAGCGTAAATGTTACTTCTTCAGAGCATCTTTCCCCACCTGCCCAGACTAGGTCAGGTCTGGGGTTTGAACCTGCCCGCTGGTTTGCGCTGAGCAATGTGCCTGCTGAAGTCTCTGTCAGAGCTCTCAGCCCCCTGGATGACTTCTGTGTAGCCCTTATCAAAATTATAGTTAAGTCATTAGTTACATAATTGTTTTTGGATGGCCCTCTGTGGTAGAAGAGTCTATAAACTTCATGTGCATGGGACTATAAATTTTGGAACCATGTCCATCTTCTGTCCTGTACTTCTAAAGTAGTGCTTTACAGGTAGGAAGTTCTTAGTATTCATTGGTTGAATCAGTGTTTCAGCCTCTTTCTAATAGTTCTTTCTCTATAACATAAATTTGTCCATCTTCAAGAAAAAGAAAAAAGACTCACTCGCCTGGGCTCTGTAGCCTCCGGTAGATACAGCCCCATATCTCAGTCACTTTATAGCAAAACATACTGAAAGAAAAAGAATCTGTCACTCTTAACTTCACCTCTTATCCATTCTTCAGTATTCTAAATTATCTGTCTTCCTCCTTCACTGTTCCTTGAAAAGTGTTCCTAACTGAGCCACTGATGATCTAGCTGCCAAGTCCAGCAGGTATTTCTCAGTCTTCATTTTACATTTGTGACAGTGTACATTATTCATCTTCTCCTTCTCTGTTTTCCTCTTCCTCCTCTCTCTCTATTCCCCCATTCCCTCCTGGTCTCCCCACTATATCCCAATATCATCTCTTTTTCCTCTGCCCATTCGTTAAGTGTTAGTTTTCTCCACCATTCCTCTTCTGGCTTTCTTCTCTTCTCACACTGCATTCCTTCTGATGATGTCATTCACACCCAAACCTTCAGGTACCACCTCCTACACAGATGGTGAAAATCTATAAATCTGTCCTAGAGCTCGTCTATCCTCCTGCCTACTGGATATCTTCGTTGGCTTTGACTTGCCACACATAACATTGCCAGGCAAGTGGTGTTCATCTACATTGTCCAAAAGCAGCCTTAGAGCTCATTTGATCCTCATTCCTACAGATGAGGACTGCAGCCCAGAGAAGTATAGTGGCTTGTGCAAGATCAGAGAGCTAGTATCGAGCTAAACGGAGGAAAACGTGTCTCCTGACACCTGGACTCTGTGATCATACATCTGTGCCAAGCACATAAAGATTATCTATTTTCTGTCTCATTGGAAAGTCTCTTTCCACTCTGATCTAAGTGAGCTGCTGTTTTTGTGCTCCATATACTTTAGCAGTGGCAGTATTCTCTCCATTTAGCTTTTTACCCTGTGCATCTGTGGTTTCCAGAGCAGTATGAATTGGCTACCAACAAAATTCTTCATCTGTTTATAAATTTTCACTTTATTTCTGCACTTGCAAGGGGTTATACTTAGATTTTTCTACATCATTGATGAAGAATGCCTGTCACATGCACTGTTTAATTCAGATTCAATAATTGATGTAGATGTTACTACTTATTGCTTGGTTTTTAAAAATATTCTGGTGGATGCCAGAAGAAAGGCAGAGTAATCGACTACACCTAGCTATTCTTGCAAGACATAGTTTTCTAATTTTCTGAGGAATATTAAAGATAAAACTCAGGTAAAAGAAGCAGCCATAAAAAAATTACCCTTTTTTTCTTGGGAGCTTTTTCCTAGGCATTTGCAGCTTTAGGCCTAAATTAAAATTACAACATCCCTAGTGAGATACATATAATCCTGTTTTGTGCATAATGGTACTGTTTTATTTACATATATTTATTTTAACTAATCCCTGCTCGTTTCTGTTAGGTATTTGTTCCTCTTCTTTGATACCAATTTTCCTTCGTTTAAACTGTTAGCGCGCAAAGGCACTAACTTTGTTGGCCCTTATATCTAAGGACCTAGCACCGTGATGTGTCTTTAGAGACACTTAATGCATTCTCTCCTCTTCCTTTTCTTCTTCTTTTTTTTTTTTTTTAACAGAAACTACCAACCCAGAATTTTCTAAATAACCCTTTTAAGGATAAAGTTATTGTTAGGACTTAAGGGTGGGGCTGGGGCTGGAGTGGTGTCAACTAAAACCAGTTGAATGTGTGCTGTGTGCCAGGGACTTGGGCATTTGTTCTGTCATTCAAGACTCATCACAGGCACACCAGGTAGGAGTTATTCCAGTTTTCCCTATTATGAACCTGAGGCAGAATTGTTCAGTAACTTGTCAAGGAGCCAGTAAATGGCAGGCTCAGGGTCCAAACTGAGGTCTGCCTCATGCTAGAACCCGTACTTTGTCTACTGACAGAGCCATCCCAGAGATTCCTCCTCCATTTAAACACTCAAGTCATTTGTATAGCAAATTTCTTATGAGCAGACATGGTTTTTCTAATGGACAAATGAACATACCTTTTGCATTAGATGGATTAATTTAGCCAGCTGCCTGCTGATGTAGTCAGACTTAGAGTTCAGTTTCTTGGTGTGTTTCAAGTGTTTTACTCTGTTGCTTGTTATTTGTTTGAACTTGCTTGGTGCCTTAGGTGAAATACCATCTGTAAGAAGTCATATATGTTTGACCTAGAAAATAGAATTGTGCAGCCAAAACAATTCTATGATTTGAGTTTTGGGAGAAAGCAATCTGGGCTTATTCTCAAGTTCTTGACGTGGAAAATGTCTAGTTATTGTCCTAAACAAGAGGAGAGGACATCCACTAAGAATGGAAATTTGAATGTCCTGAAGTTGATTTCCTTGAAAATCTTTTGTAAAATTAGCAAGGTTGAATTAAAAGAAGATTTTGTGTGTGTGTGTGTGTGTGTGTGTGTGTAAGATTGGCCCTGAGCTAACATTTTTTGCCAATCTTCCTCCTTTTGCTTGAGGAAGATTGTTGCTGAGCTAACATCTGTGCCAATCCTCCTCTATTTTATGTGGGATGCCACCACAGCATGGCTTGCTGAGTGGTGCTAGGTCTGTGTCCAGGATCCAAACTGGTGAAACCCTGGGCCACCGAAGTGGAGTGTGTGAACTTAACCACTTGGCCACGGGGCCAGCCCCCCTTGCTGGCTATTTTAACTACAGTTGAACATAGTTTCCACAGTTGACTGTCTCATTTAAAAGATGATTAAAAGAGAGTTCACCCAGGGCTCTGCTGAGGAGGGGGAGAAATTTTTTAATGCCTTGTGGAAAGTCATATTTTGGAGTGAATCATAAAAATTATTTATCCCCTGTTGTTCATTTTATGAACAATAGGTTTTATCCTTTTATTGCATCTGGTTTGGGGGTCACCTACAAATAAACAATGGGCAAAGAACAATAAGAAAAAGCCAGAGACCCGGGTTCTAGTCTAGCTGTGTGTCCTTAAGCAAGATATTTATCTTTTCACATCTCGGTTTTTTGGTCTGTCGTAAAGGTAGCACGTTTTCTGTTTATTGAAGAGGCTTTTTAGGCAAATCAAATGAATTGATTTCAGAATATTTTGAAAAGTTAGGATGAGGATTGTGTTACATAGAGGCGTTTAATGAAGGGGGAAGTGAGTTGATGACCCATGAGATGAATATCAGCCCTCAACTTCAAGTGTCTGAGGATTCCATGTAGAGACACAGATGGTGGAGTCCTGCTGTTTGGCTGGGCCTCAGGAGCAGCAGTGGAGCCAGTGTCCTGTTCCTCAGAGATGGAATTTACAGCGTTCATATCCTTCTGTTGCTCCAAGCATGTCGCTCTCTTCCACAGCTGTGGGTTTGAGGAACTGTCTTCACCCTTAGTGTCTGTCTCTCCTGACAGTCGTCCTTCAAGACCCAGCCCAAGAGTAACTTCTGTAAAGTCTTCCCAATCTTTCTGAAGCCAAATTTGGAGCTTCTCTCTGAACATGAATGTGGGGTAGTGTTTAGGAGGAGGGGGCCTGGACCCGGGTCTGCCTGGGTTCAGAGCCTGATCACAGCCCTTACTAGGTATGACTGTGGGCAAGTTGCTTAAACTTCCTGTGTGTCAGTATCCTCATCAATAAAATGATGATAATATCGCCTTCTGGGGCTGTGGTGAGGCTCTTGTGACAAACTGATGCATAATGAGCCCTCAATGAGTGTTATTTATTTTATTTATTTATTCTTATTGAGTATTATAATTATTTTTTATCACCATTATTTCCTTTCTACTTCCATAGGACTTTGTACATAATCTCTAGTGTAGCACTTGTCACATTTATTATAGTTATTTGTTTAGACCAGGAACTTCTTGAAGACATAGGTACTGTTTTGTTTATCTTTCTTTAACAGTGAGCGTATCATCCATTTGGTGCTCAAAAAGGTTTTTCATGGCATCCACAAAGTCCCCCCAGCCATACCCACCTCTGACTGAATAGGTATGACTTCGAGGCAGGGCTAGTGACACACACCTGTTTATTCCATTGGAACAGAAAGTTTATGGCTGGAGCTGTAACCCTTGTTCTCTGTCCGTCAAGGTTATACATACATGTGACTTAGTGACCTTCCAGAATTTCCCAAACTCTGTTTATTTGGCTCATGGTGCTGAACAAGGTCATCTATGAAAATTAGTTAGCATTGCCCTACTTCTCTCTGGGAGGTAAGAATCATAAAGGAACTACCAAACATGGCCATACCCCTACAGAGCCGATCAGCAGCAGAGGAAACCACTAAATGACTCCATCCTTAGGAGTTTACCTTGTATTTCTCACATTGGAATGAAAGGCCAGACCCAAACCAAATGTCAACCACTCTGCAGCTTTCCTTTTCCTACCCAGACAGAGTTCACGGTGCTTTCTTCTGCACTCCACACTGCGTTTGGTGTACATCTCTCCCATGGCACATAATTATGGTGGATTAGTAATGCTTGTGTAGTAATGCTCAGTTAGTATTAGTAATGCTCCTTCGTCTCCTGTCTTTGTGACATAGTTGCCTCCCCCTGTCCCCGCCTGGCTGGTAGGGTAGGCTTCAGGGTGCTTTCAGGAAATGTTTGTAGCCCAGACCCCATAAGAAATACTTTCTTTTTTTTTTCTTTTAAAGATTTTATTTTTCCTTTTTCTCCCCAAAGCCCCCTGGTACATAGTTGTGTATTTTTAGTTGTGAGTCCTTCTAGTTGTAGCATGTGGGACACCACCTCAGCGTGACCTGATGAGCAGTGCCATGTCCGCACCCAGGATTCAAACTGGTGAAACCCTGGGTCGCTGACGCAGAACGCACAAACTTAACCACTCGGCCATGGGGCCAGCCCCTATACGAAGTAATTTCAATCACAATAAAAACTTTGCAAGGTAGATATAATTGTTCCACATTTTACAGACGTGGAAACTGAGATTTATCAAGATGTTAAGTAAAACTTGTCTAGAGTCAGACAGCCAGGAAGTGGTAAGGCTGTGCTCCATCCAGAAGTAGTTCTGTTTAACTCAAACCCTTTAAGTTCTTAACCTCGGCGCGGCACCACCTCATCAGTGTAAATATACGCTCGGATGGCCAGCCGACTTGAGGACTGTTCCTCCTATCACCCCTGACCTTTAAGAGGCTTGGGGTGGCTGCAGGCTCATACACCTCCTCCCAGCCCCCTCTGTCAGTGCCCTTGAAGATGAGTTGTGGACTCCCTGAGCCAAGCTGCTTTCATTGATCCAGGTGGCCAAGAGAGAAGTTGGGATCATAGTTCCTCTCTGTCTGCCCCACACAGGTATATCTTTCCATATGTCTGGTGTTGGCTATTCAGGATTGTGGTAGTGCCAAAGCAGCTGGACAGTCTCAAGTCGTGTGGGTCCCCGGACTGGGGCCCAGGGCTTGTCTCCTGGTTGTTTGGGTCAGTATCAGCTTTTCAGGCCAGGTGCCTGCACACCTGCCAGGCGCTGCAGACCCCTGAAAGTGGCTACTCTTCTGAGTGTACACGAGGGTGGAGAAATGTGTTACCCTAGTGGGAGGGGAAGTCTAATCCTCCCTTTATTTGTTTAGTTCTCAAAAAACTTGAACAACAGGTTTAACTTAGATCTATGCCATTTTAATGCAAATTTTAGACAGGTATAGTTATGGCACTCCTTTTTGTTTTATATGCCAGATAGCAAAAAATCTGTTGTGAGTGAGAATGCCTGTGGTGTGACTTAGTGTCTGTGAGCTCCCGAGGCTCTGAGCTCGCCCGTGGGGCTGTCGCTGCCGAGAGGACGTTCTTGCCCTCGTCTCTTGTACCCTCCTCACAGTAAGTCAGCGGAACCGCCCAGCACACTCCACATGTGATTCTTTAGTGCAGCAGTTTCCAAACTTGCCTGATTTTCAAGACTCATTGGAAGGCACTTGTTGGACATACAGACTCAGTGAATCAGAGTCTTCATGGGAGGGGCCTGGGAATTTGTAGTTTTACAAGTTCCTCAAGTAATTCTTAAAAATTGGGCAAGTTTAGAAAACGTTGCTTTAGTGCAGCATAAACTGCTTAACTACAGGTGGTGAGAATGATAAGGGCACAGACTGTAGGTGGGCAATGACAGAAATGTGAAATAACAAATGTAGTTACATGGCATAGCTGCCTTCCTCTGTCTGGGCTTGCTCTCTGGCCAAGGGATGCATCGAAATCTGTTGGAGTTCCCTTGGCTTGTAGTGCCTACTGATTTGGGTGCTATTCTTCTCTTTCGGTGGGCCCCGTGTTGCCTTCCTGGCTACCTTTGAGGTCTAGCTGTCAAGTTTCAGGAAACTTTTGGTTCACTGAATTTCTCTCCCTGGGCCTTTCAGCTCCTGCTGACGTGAAGATCTCTTTTTCTCCCATTTTCAGTTTTCGACCCAAGTACTCATATCTCTTTGATTTATTGTTTTCTCATGGCCCCCATCTTATTAATTCATGCAGTCACTCATTCAGTTGTCTGTTGTGCCAGTCTGTGGGCGAGCTACAGAGATGAACAAGATACAGCCCCTGCCCTCAAGTGCACAGTCTGGTAGGGACACAGATGTGTAAACAAGTAATTAAAATAGCAGTGATGTGCTAAGCGGCATCGTAGAAGTGTGTGCAGAGCTGTAGGGGCACAGGGAGGAAGTGACTGACAAGTGGTGGCAGGCGTCACAGAGGAGGTAACTTTTTGAGCAGGGTCTGGTGGTCAGAGCAAAGTGGGAGGGCGTTTCTAAGTTGTTGTGTGGTTCATCACCACAGGCGTCACGTCCTTGTGCCGTTCATCTCCTAAGTCTCTTTAGCGTCTTTGCTCGTTTAGGATCTGATGGAGTTAATTGGCCTGGCTGACGAATTAGACTCTCTTGACTGACTTTTTTCAAAACCTGAGATGGTCAGTAGTTGATTAATGTCTGAGATACCAAGACTAAGTTTGTTCTACGATCATTTATTGGTAGTGAATGATTGAGACTCTAAGCACTAAAGAAGGCTTTTAAAGACCTTTGACTTTATCAGATGTGTTCTGAGCCTGCGGAAGTGATCTTTGTGCCCTCTAGGGAGTGGTGTGTGTGTGTGTGTGTGTGTGTGTGTGTGTGTTGGTGGTAGGGGAGCTTGTGAGCAGAAAATGAGACAGGAGAATGACTTTTGCAATAAAAGACTCATTTCCCGTGTAGGCTCGCACATCTCTGGTAGCTGTGTGTATTGTTAGAGATGACCTAAACTCTGCAGTTTGCTAATTTGACAAGCTTTGGTTTCTGTTTCCAAAAAATGCACTGTGATTTTCTCTTATTTCACTAGAGAAATAGAGATGAAGGGCCATTATGATTAAATTCGTATAGTTTAATAAGTAGTCATGATTGCAGTTTTAAAATATCTATTGTTTCTTGGAATAATGGATGTTCATTGTAGAAAAATTAAAAAATACAGGCAAGTGAAAAGGGAAAAAAAGCTACAACTAATCTATAATTTTGCAAGCCATAGCTAACCAGTTACTGTTTCAGTGTGTAAAAATCCAGACTTTTTCTGTGCATACATGTGTGTGTGAAAGTATTGTTATTCCAGAAATTGAATATGCAGTGTAAACTGTTCAGTATCTTACCTTTTTTCTTGTTATATACTGTGACCATCTTATTGTGTTAAGAAATATTAGCCCTGAGCTAACGTCTGTTGCCAATCCTTCTCTTTTTTTGCTTGAGGAAGACTATCCCTGAGCTAACATCTGTGCCAGTCTTCCTGTACTCTATATGTGGGTCGCCGCCACAGCATGGCTGATGAGCAGTATAGGTCCATGCCTGGCATGTGAACCTCTGAACCCAGTCCGCCAAAGCGGAGCACGCTGAACCTAACCACTACACCATGGAGCTGGCCCCCAGAACGATTCATTCTTAATGAAAAAAATCTTTATTTTTGAGATTATGCAAATCATTCAGGCTTGTTTTTTTACATCAAACTCTGTTAATGTATATGAAACAAGTGAAAATTCCCCCATAATCCTGTTCCCCCTAGGATAAATGTTAATTTAGCATATACACAACCTTCCACACTATTTCCCATATATATACAAACATATCTATTACTATTTTTTACAAAATTAGATCCTCTTATACCTACTGTTCTGCAACTTGTCTTTTACCTTTAATATATCTTAGACATCTTCCTGTGCCAGTATGTTTGGAATACCTGCATGTTATTATGTAGATCAGGGTTTCTCATCCTCAACACCATCGACATTTGGGTTGGATAGTTCTTTGTTGTGTGACTGTCCTCTGCATTGCAGGAGGCTAACAGCATCCCTGGCCTCTATCCCTTAGATGCCAGTGGTGCCCCTTCCTCCAGTTGTGACAAAAATGTCTCCAGACATTGTCACTGTCCCCTGGGGGCAAAATCACTCCTAGTTGAGAGCCACTGATAAAGATAGTCTATAATGTGAGCATTTAGAGTCCTTCTGGTTTTCTCATTACAAATAAAGGGTCAGGGAATATTCTCATATTGATTTTTGTGCACCTGTGTGAATATTTTTACTGAATAAATTCCTAGAAGTGCAGTTGCTAGATCAAAACTTTGATAGAAATTGCCCAGTTACTACAAAGAGATTATATTAATTTATTTTTCAACTATATCCTGATGATTCCAAATCCATATCTCTTTCCTGAGTTCTAGATCCATATATCCAGCTGTTGATAGGACATATCCTCTTGTGTGTCTCATAGGCCTTTCCTAGGCTCAACTCACATCTTCTTTGACCCACCAAGCATGCACTTCTTGCTGTATTTTTCTGTCAAAGAATGTCACCACCATCTGCCTCATTGCTCGAGCCAGAAACCTTCTCTACCCTACATCCAACCGATCACCAAATCCTATCCGGTCTTCCTCGCTAATGGCTCTCTCCATCTGTTCACTTCTTTTCATTCCTTCTACCACTGTCTTTAGTTTAAGCTACTGCTAACTTGCCCAGATCACTGTAGTAGCCCTGGGGTAACAATTAGTCTCTACCCTTGGTCACATTCTCTTCAGGGAGAGTGAACTTTTGTACACTACGATCTGTGAGTGTTGCTCCCCTGTTTAAGCCCTTCACTGAGCCCTGTCACCTCTCCACCATCTCCTCCATCAGGCAGATGCTGAGGACAAGAGCAACTGACAGGCATCACCTTGACTTCAAATCTCTCTGTCCATCAAAATATGCTTTTTCCTTCAAATTGACTATATAATAAGTAAATGTTGTAAGTTTGAATATATAAATTACTTTTGTACCAGATTTTGACTTTTAAATAAAGATTTCTGTGAATTAAAAAAAAAAAATCTTGGGCTGGCCCAGTGGTGCAGTGGTTAAGTGTGCACGTTCCGCTTCTTGGCAGCCCGGGGTTCGCCGGTTCGGATCCCAGGTGTGGACATGGCACCACTTGGCAAGCCATGCTGTGGTAGGCGTCCCACATGTAAAATAGAGGAAGATGGACACAGTTGTTACCTCAGGGCCAGTCTTCCTCAGCAAAAAGAGGAGAATTGGCAGATGTTAGCTCAGGGCTAGTCTTCCTCAAAAAAAAAAAAATCTCTTTTGGAAAACAATACTCTTATCATGTCACCTCACCTCATATATTTATTCCCCTGGCTTTGAATTACTCATTCTCCCTTGAGTGTCCCCTTGTTCTCCTCCATTTCCTGTTCCATTCAACTCTGCTCTCTAGCCATCCATTTGCTACCCTTTCTTTGGTACCTAGCATTTTGCTTGATGCTTCAACCACACGTTTTCTCCTCTATTAACCCGTTTATCCTTATTGCATTTATTGTATGTGTACTTTTTGTGTGCTTCAGTTATACTTTCTTATTTAACCTTGTGAAAAAAACATACATGTATGTAAATAATACAAACCAGTGAACTGAGGGGAGAGGGTGTGGGAATTCCCACCCTAGGTTCCAGCATAGATACTGGGGTACAGAAGGGCCTTTGAAATATTGCATCCTAGTGCCTGAACCCTGACTTCTCCCCTTAACTAGACTTTTGATTTTATGTGGTTCTATACAGCAGTGTAATTGAACACCTCCCAAATCAATTGCATTTACTTGGTCAAACTGAAACTTTGGAGAGAAGATCGTTTGTGTGCCAGCCCTGCAGCATTCCATTTTGGTATATCTTAAATACCAAGGCAACAAGGGGTACCTCGGAGCTCAGGAATCGCTGACAGGGTATGCAGCATATTGCTATGCTAGACTGGTGTAGGGACAAGCCCTACAATTTTCCACAAGAAGTCAGCTCCAAGCCTGTGGGAAATCACACATAGCAAAATCCTTGGCAAAGAACTATACATTTTTTTCCTACTATCCATGTGGTAATTCTATAACACTCTGTAATTAATTTTATTTTTACAGTGAACAACCACAGAGTAAGAATAATGCATAACCTATTTCTGTTTCTTGCTATTTTAGGGGACATCACACAGAAGGGATATGAAAAGAAAAGGTCAAAACTCCTGTCTCCCTACATCCCGCAGACACAAGGTAGGCAATGAGACATGGTTTAAACCTTCTCAGTATTTTTACACCAAAGAATGCTATCGTATAGGAGATCTGTCTTTTCTTGGTTCCTGTTTTCTCCCTCCCTTCCTCACCAGGGGAGAGAAAAAAACGGAAGGAAAGAAAGGAGGAAATGAATCTTAACTGAGCATCTGCTGTGTGCTAGGCACTTTTAAAATACCCAAGATCATCAAATCATTTACACAGACCTTGGGTGATACTGGCTCTGTGCATGGCTGACATGATTCAATGGCAGAAAATTCCAGGTCGTGGAAAAACTAGTCTTATTAATGCCTGAGCAGCAACTGTGTTGGAGAGGAGCAAGGGAGCAAAGATAAGAAGGAAGGACAGATTCAGAGTTGCAACGCAGCTCAAGGATTGGAGTCCCTGAGGATTTGGGGGTAAGAACCCTAAGTAAACTTTTAAATTAATTCACAGCCTGACATTCCTTCTTCAAAGAGACTGGTGTGTTTTTTCTATATCAGAAAGTCCTGAGTCACTTTTGTGCTTAATTCCAGAGGGGTTGCTGTAACCTTTGCCTCTAGACAAGGCTGTCTGTCTCTAAGTCGTCATATTTTTAAAGTTACTCAGAGTTCAGGATTTCCTTTGGTAGCCTATTTCTGCTTTAATCACTTTTACTATAAGGAATTTTTTCTTTATTTCTCATTTCCCCCCTGCAATCAGAGTTCATTTCCACAAGCCTGTTCTTTGTGGAACTAATTGCTTTTACTTCTGGATTATAAATACCTTGAAGACTTTGTATCCCCCATGGTTTTAATATCAAGTCTTGCACAGGGTATATAGTCTGTAAATATTTGTTGAATGAATAATGGAATAAATAAATGAATAATGGTGGTATATCACTATATTTCACTGAAGGCCTTGTTTTATTTCCTGCATTATTCTTAAAAGTTCCTTCATACAAAAACTAGTAGGTCAGTGCAGTGACAGCCAATTTAAAATAGCTTAATGAACAGATGGATGTAGAAATGAATTGAGAGAGAAGAGATACAAATTGGGCCAGTGACAGCTAATGAAAAGCCAGCTTTTGCTGAGCAAGGCATGCCAGAAAAGGGGAGTACTCTGATTGGCTGCTTAATTGTGGATCTGGCCCATGCCTCTAAAGGCCCAGATGTTTACTTTAGTCATTTTGTGCAAAAGCAATCAGATCCTGAGAAAATAACTCAGTAAGAGATGTAACTACGAAAAGGATCATGATCTGTTTGTTATCTGTAGTCAAGCTACGTAGAAACCAAATCATGTTCAAAAACTAATTTATCAATTTACCATGAGAAACCAATAAGGCACAGTCAAGTCTGTGTGGTCAGCACATTCTTGCTCCGTGGGCAGGCCTACATGGGGAGCCAAGTCACAAATAGAGGGTTGCTTAGTGAGTATGGATTTGGCGAATCAGACATTTAGTTGCAGTAGGCCAAGAGAATGTGACATAGTTATCTCACAGTGGGGATGGTCTTCTAGATGACCTCGAGGGGTCATCTGATGGTAGCTCCTTCAGCTTCCTGCTACCAGACTTCAAACTTGCCACATCTACGCCCATCATGTTTACCTCCTTCCTTCTGGTTAAAAAGGTGACTCGTCCCTCTTATCCAAGGACAGTCCTTCCACCTGTGCTTTGGATCCGATCCCCTCCTCCCTTTCCAGAAATCTTACCCATCATCAGTCACATCAAGGACAGGGCAGTGGGAGTAGGCCACCCCCAGTCCAGGTAATGAGGGGTGCAGTGTCTGTAGAAAATTAAAAAAATAATAAAACCAACGAAAAGTTGGTCTTCTTTAGTTGTCACTGTGTGTAGCAGTTCTAGACACTGTAAGTAATAAAATGCTCCTCCTGCTGGTGCAGACAGCTACGTTGCCCCCAGGTCTGCCACTGCTGTCAGTTCCCTGTTGCTCTCATACAGTCACACTCTCCTTCTCAACCAGATTCTTCCCTCAGCAGTTCATCATGCTCATTACTGTTCTATTAAAAAAAGAGAAATCCTCCTTTGTCAACCACTTCCATCTCTCCTTTCTCCATCTCCCCTTTATGGTCAAACTGCTCACAACTGTCTGTACTTACTATCTCTATTTTCTCATCTCCTGCTCACTTCTCAGCTCATTCTAGTCTCTTCTGGTGCTGTCAGAAGTGATATCTCAGTAGTATTCACCAGTCTACGCCTTGAAATGCTTCTTTTGAAACACTCTTCTCATTTTCTTACTCCCCTGTTCATGTTACTCCTAGTCATTTTTGGAGGCTCATCTTCCTCTGTTAAATGTTGGAATTCTCAAGGCAAGGCCCAAGCCCTCTTGGTATCTCACTCTGTATCAGTGGTTCTCGGATTTTAGCCTGCATCAGAATCTCTGGAGGGCTTGTTAATAAGCTACAGACTGCAGGACCCGGTCCTCAGGCTTTCTGATTCACTAGGTCCAGGCTGAGCCCGAGAATTTGATTTCTCTCAAATTCTCAGGTGATGCTGAAGTTGCTTTTCCTAGGACCACATTTTGAGAACCAACGCTCGATCTTTCTAGGGTATTTCGGCCGTACCTGTGGCTTTAATTGTCATTTAAATACAGGCAATTCCCAAATATGTATCTTAACCCAGATCTCTCCTGAGCTCGATCCATAGAGCCAACCGCATACTTAATGTCTCCAAAATATATCTTGAAGGAACCTCCATTTCAGCGTATCCAAACATGTCTGTTAAATTTAATACTTCAGCACACCACCCCTACCACCGGCACCAACCTCTGCCTGCACGTGCACACACACACACCACCAAAAACTGACTGAAATGACGTCCAGCCTGTTCCTATGCTTCTCTTCTGGTTTTCCCCTTCTGAGTAAATAGAATTCACCTCCATGAGCCCAACAAGGCAGAGATGTAGAAGTCCTCCTCAGTGTCTCCTTCATTCCCTGTCTCTTATCTCTTACCAAGTCCTATCCGTTTTCTGTTTCTTCATGAGCCAGTTTTGGTAAGTTTAATTTTTTTAGGAAATTGTCTCTTTTGAGTAAGTTTTCAAAGTTATTGTTTTGTTATTCACAATATTCTCTTTGTTTTTTAAAGCTTTTGCTTTGTTTGTATTGTTTACTTATCTCTCTCCTGCTTTTTCTCTTGATGAGTCTTCCAGAGTTTGTCTTTTCAAAGAATGATCTTTTGATTTTATTGATCTTTTTTTTAGTATGTCTTTATTTTCCAATTTATCATTTTCAGCTCCTGCATATGTTTCCTTCTTTGTATTCATTTTGTTTACCATTTTTGACTTTTTAAAAATTTCCTGAGTTGGATGCTTCCATCATCTGTCTTCTTTCCTAAGATAAGTGTTCCTTAATCTGACTGCAGTCCGAGAACACGCCCATACAAAATCAAGTCTTTGTTATTTAAGATGTGCCCGGTGTTTGGTAAATTTGTGTAACTCATCTATTTGTATTTTATTTGTTGAGTGGATGGTTATGGCCCATTAATTCAAAGTAGTCAATTGTGTTGTTTAGATCTTTTCTATTCTTACTAATTTTTTGACTATTTGATCTATCAATTCTGATAGAAGTGTGTTGAAAAATCTGTACCATGACTGTCGGTTTGTCAATTTTCCTTGTAGTTCTGTCAAGTTTTGCTTTATATGTTTTAAAACTATGTTACTAGGTACACACAAATTAAGAATTATTATGTCTGTCTTTGTGCATTGCTCCTTTTATCATAAGTAACTATCTTTATCCCTGTAGTGTTTTTTATCCTAAGGCTTTTTTTCTTTTTATCTAAATTGTCTAGAGTTGCTAGACATCTTAATTCTCCTCCCAAACAAGACAAAAACTTTAAAAATGCTTTAATGTTGACCACCACCACTCCCTATCTTATATATTAGTACCACCTTGTTTACATACCCCCTCAATTATCAAGTATTATTATTACTGTTTTGTGTGGTTAACAGTTGTCAGTATTCATTTCTTTGTTCACTGTTCCTTTGTCTATCTCACTGCCTTCTCTCAGCTCAGTTTCCTTCTTCCTGAAGTCCCTAAATAGTAGTTACATATTTTAGTGAGCGTTTGTTAGTGGTAAATGCTCTCAGTTCATGTTTCTCCCTTTGCCCACCTTTGTTCTTAAGTCTGTTCATGTTTTTCGCAGAAAGGGATCATTTGTAGGGCTGGGTAATCTATATTATGTAGGTTCTGAGCAAAAGAGGAGATTACCCCTTGGCATGTTTATCCCATCTGTCTCTGCAGATTTCGAAGAATGCATTTAGTTTGATCTTTTTTAATGACATTGGAATGCAAATTTTAAACTTACTACATAGTATTAATTTCTAATATAGAATTAAATGACGTGAAAGTCATTTTGATGCTTTTGGTAGGAATTTTCTACTTCTTACTTCTAGAGGGATTCAGCCTCTTCTGACTCTAGTACCTTGTTCGAATTCCTTCACTCCAGTTGTGAGAGGCTTTGCTGTGAGGGTGGCTACTTGAGTGTAGTGTATAACCTTCTCCGCTAATCTCTTTTGAAATAAAAAATTAATACTGCCTGCAACATTGTATTACTGGAACATGTGCACATGTTTATCTAAAAATTTAGATTATCTAAAAGTTTAGTGAATGATTTTCTGTCTGGAATTGATTTGGAGTTGAGTTATCTTGGGATGCATATTTATGTATATTTTAGATTTCTCACAAGTTACATAAATCTTTTAAATAGGACTTCAGAAGAAAATTAACAATGTAATAGGGAGAATGGGGAGACATGAAAGAGAACACAAGGTTGAAGAATATACTTAGAAATTAAACAGTGGAAATTGAGTGAGAACAATTTTGGTTGATAATAAGCATCGTTTAATTCACTAGCATCAAAGGAGTTAGATTCAAAAATCACTGGCTGACAAAAATTTGATGTGTCAAAATTATCCTTGAAAATCACTTAAAACTTCCCAACATTGGAAATGTTTGTTGTTTCTTTAGTTAAGCAAAACCCAAGTGTTATCTGGTATTTAAGTGCCATCCTGTATGAAAAATTCCTGTCTTGATAAAGGTTGAAATCATGCTCAGGACTTCAAGATGCTCTCACTACGAGAGGCCTGGGAGAAATGAAGGTGGGACGGGTTTGCATTTCCTACTCCTTCTGAGCCATATGCTCTTCAGAAGGAATAGCCTGGAGAACATCTTTCAGTAGTTGGAAGCTACTAGAGCCTGGATGTAAGGCTTCCCACACGCCTCAATTAGCAGACTTGCAGGGAGAAGGGGCCAGAATTAACTCTCTTTTGGCATGGCCCAAAGAGTTGAATTTTCAAACCACACACGCTCTCACTCTAAATTAGTCACTCTTGGCCACTGTTGTTGGAGATGCAGGAAAATGGAAGGCTTTGAGTAGGGAGGCAACTCCCCTGGGCTCATCCTGTGGTCTAATCTTTAAAATACTTTGGGTATAAGTAACTGATAATTCCAACTAGCTTTAATAAAAAAGAGTTTATTCTGCTGATACAGGGGTTACGGATAGAACCTCAGACCAGCACATATTTACTAAATGCCTTCTCTGTTCCAAGTACTGTTGAGACCCTGGGAAGCAGACAGTGTTGGACAAGACCGACAAGTCTGCCGGGACACCCTCTGGCTTGCTCCCTCAGTCTACTAGGGCTTTGTTCAACCAGGACTTCCACAGAGAAGGCTCCCTTGACTAGCCTGTTCAAAAGCAGTCCCTACCCCCATTACCTGAGTTGCATTTTTGTGTGTGTGAAGAAGATTGGCCCTGAGCTAACATCTGTTGCCAGTCTTCCTCTTTTTTGCTTGAGGAAGATTGTTGCTGAGCCAGCATCTGTGCCAGTCTTCCTCTGTTTTATGTGGGATGCCACCACAGCCTGGCTTGAGGAGCGGTGCTAGGTCCACGCCCAGGATCTGAACCTGTGAACCCTGGGCCACGAAAGTAGAGCACACCAACTTAACCACTACGCCGCTGGGCCAGCCCCTGAGTTGCATTTTTACAAAGCTCTCTCTGACTGTCTCGTGGGTTATAGTTTGTTTGTCTTACTCCCCTACTGGACTCTTAAGGACTTTAAAATTAGGAGCATTCTTTTTTATTATTATTTTTGTTCCTCATGTCCACAGTTTCTAGCATTAGTGCTTGACACATAGTAGATATTTTATACATGTTTGTGGAACCAAACAGAAAGAACACTTAGAATTCCTAGGCTCTCCTTTAGTGAACATCTGTGAAGATGAACCTAATGAAAGGTAATGAAAGAAGCAGATTAATCTACAGATTGGAGAGTAATTGGTCCTGGCAACTTGTCTCCACCCTCAGTAAATCTCTAATTTAGATCTACTAAACCTCAAGAGACTGTGCACAGTATGTTGATTCTCACCTCAGATTTAGCATTTCTCTTTAATTTTTATTTCCAGGTGAAATTAATGCATCTATTTTAAATAGTCAAATAGTACCAGAAGGTTTGTAACAGTAACAACAAAAAGCAGTGTCCTCTCCTTCCCTAGAGACAACTTCTTTCAACTCTTTCAGTGGTTTCTTCTGGCATTTACCTCTGTTTTTCTAAGTAACATTTTACTTCTGTTTCTTGACTTTTCTTCAATTTGAAGCATTATTTCTTCATTTTTTACTATAAAAGATTAGAGTTTTCTCTCACGTAGTCCTCCCTCAACCACACAGACACCCCCCTTCCCTTTGCCCCTTCACATCTCCCATCTCGTGCTTACTCTGGATGAATCCTCAGTATATTACTTTTTTTGTTGTTAAGTCAGCATTCCATGTTTACATTATTATGAGTATGTGAATACTGTTCACAGCTAAGTTTCTTGGTTTACTAGGATTACATTTCCTTTTTTTTCTAGTTGATTCATCAATCTTGTTATTATTTTTGAGGAGACAACTCTTGGTCCTCTCTCTCTGCCTGCGTCTATCTGAACTGATCATCTTCTTGTCCAGCCACAGGCCTTTATTATTCTGGTGGTGTTTTGGGAAGGAATAGGGATAGATAGAAGTGTTCATTCCGCCATGTTTAATCAGAGTTCTTTATCCTAACATTTCTATTTAAGAATTGTTCAGAATTTGTGCAGAGATGATTTCCGTCAATCGGAATGATCTCAAAGACCTTAGTGCTTCGTTTTGGCTGTTTAGCAGCCGGCTGATCCTACCGTCTCCACACCAGCCCGATTAAAGTATTGAGACTGGGGGCCTCCCTCCTCTCCGTGAGTCTGAGAGGAGCCCTGCCTCAGCTCTGTTTGCAGCTCTCCACTATTTATAATCGCCTTGCAGTGCACTGGGGGCATCTTCTCCCGCACCCACATCTTTTGTTTTAGGACATTGCTGCAGCTTCTGGTTTTGATGGCATTGGCGTACACATTCCGCTCTGTCTTTGTGTATTTGAGATTATTTGTGACCTTGGCGTATCTGTTTTTCTCCCTCCATCCCTTCACTTTGTTCTGCTTTTACTTCGTTTACTTGTGTTTGTCTCCTGCTTCAGAATTGGATCTCACCTGTTAACGTGTTCTTTCTTGGCCTAGGTTTCCACTTTTTTTTTTTTTGATTGGCACCTGAGCTAACATCTGTTGCCAGTCTTCTTTTTTTCTTCTTCTTCTTCTCCCCGAAGCCCCCCAGTACATAGCTGTATATTCTAGTTGTAGGTCCTTCTGGCTCTGCTACGTGGGACGCTGCCTGAGCATCGCCCGATGAGTGGTGCCATGTCTGTGCCTGGGATCTGAACAGGCAAAGCCTTGGGCCGGCTAAGCAGAGTGTAGGAACTTAACCACTTGGCCACGGGACTGGCCCCTAGGTTTCCACGTTTTTCCCCCAGACTCTTACCTACTGCCCTTTGAGTGATAAGACATAGCAGTTTATGATGTGGTTATGTGTTGGCATTCTGTTGACGTTCTCTAGCTGTTCTTCCTGGTAAGAAGTTCTGGTGACCCAAAGGTTTTTCCCGAACTTGGCTTCCTTTTGTGGCTGCCAGAGGATATTTGCTCCCTGGTCTTCCAGTGTATATACATTGCATTTGCCAGTGGTTCCACACCCCTTTCATCACAGTTCTAAGTTCAGTCCTGCCTTTGAGATGGTGCAAATGTATATATGACTGAGTTAAAATGAAACAAAAGAAAACCCTTGTGTTTTATGCTCTCTAAAGTCTGATAATTCCTCTCAAGGATAGTCTGTGATCCTGTTTTTCTTAATGACCTCATGTAATTGTATAAAAATTGTGAGAGGCACAAATTTTTGCATAAAACTTGTGTGGCCTAGAGATATACAAATAAGCAGGCTTTTCACATTAACGTTTAACCATTTCCTTTAAATTGGTATCTCTTCATTTTTGTCTTTTGTTTTTCCCAGCCACTCACTATCATTGGTGGAAGTGAGGAGGCAGATAAGATGTTAATTATTCATTTTGACCAAAATATTGGGCATCTGCAGTGTGTAAGACAGAGAGCCAATTACTGCAGGAGATGCAAGATGAATTAAGACTAGCCTCTGACCTCAAGTTATTTATACTATAGTAGGAGAGATAAGACAGGTATACAAATGAGGATCATAAGAGAGAGAGTAAAATAAGCACTGTAAGAGAGTTCTAAACAAAGTACTGTGGAAATTCAAAGGGACGGGAACTTAAAACCGGCTATTGAAATCAGGAGCTGCATTTTAGAATGCTATAGAATGTTTCCAACTATATAAATATTAAGAATGTGCCTCTTTGTGTGCGTGGGTGTGGAGGGGCGTGGGGTGGGATCTATTGTATTTTATCTATCTCATTTTGATTTGAAAGTTCCTTCCCAAGTGAGGATCACAGCATAATGGAAAGAACATTGACTTTTTTATTCCAGTCCCAGTTCTTCTCTTTCATTTACCAGGTTTGGATAGTATCATAATTGCTGTAAACTGGAGGACACGTTGCAGTCATATCTATCCCCACGTGCCTTATCAGAAGGAAGTCCGCTATCTTCCTCTTGGGGCTTCTCTTTCTTCCTGAATTGTCCAAGAACCCCCTGGGATATAGGTAGTGCAGGAGGAGAGGTGGTCATTGCAGCTACCACACCCAAAAGGGAAGAGCCCCGTAGTCTGCTGCTGCTTCTCAGGGTGCTGCTGAAAACTGGTCCTTACCTCGTGACCAGTGATGCTGACCCAGGGCTCTACCTGCTTCCCATGTCAGCCACTCTGGTGGAGGAGCCAACAGTGCTCAACTCAGCCAAGGCACCCCACTTGGATTCTCCGGGCAGAGCTCTTGATGTTGTGCTCTTTTAGCCCCATGCACAGCCATTTTCTTGATGCCAAGTGGCCAGGAAGCTCTGGGTCAGGATCTGCTCAGACATTCACCACTTTACGAACTCCCGGAATCCACTCCTAGGAATCAGATGGTGGCCCCTTTTCCAAACTCCAAGTGCAAACACTCTCATTCCTTCCTCCCTTTCCCAAGACAGTGAGGTTAGTCGCCCATCCTTCTAAGGAAGGCTCTCCTCAGGGACTCGGGGTACGTTAGCTCCCAAGGAAGGTTCTCCGAGTGATTCAAGGTACCCTCACCTACCCTTCTTGCACCGGGTGGGAGTGGGAGTAGAGGCTCAGTAATGATTCAAGGTGCTTATCGACACACTGTCACTATAGAAAAACAGATTTAATCTGTGATGGGTGTCCCGCTTCTGTAATGGTATCTATCAGATAGCATTATTGTGAAGATAAAATGAGATCGTGTTATGAAAGTTTAAAGAGCTGTAGAAATACTACTATCACTGTTATCCTGTCATTTCTTGTTTACACCCCCTCAGAGGCACTCCTTTGGCTTAGGACAAGTGATCTCACCCCCCTCTTCTTATTTTGTATCACTCCCCCTCTCCACTGTGCTTTAGCCCCTGCGTCTTTCTGAGACTTGTCAAGGTTTTCTCCCTCACTGGACTTCTACAAATACCTTACTTTTGTATAAAATGGCTCTCCCCTCTCTCTGCCAAGCTAAAGCCTACAGCAGTGTCTCCTGTATAACAGGCCTTCCCTGAAACTGCAATACCGGTTAAATTCCCCGTTGTGTATGGGGCTCAGAGTGCCTCTGCTTTTCTGTCTCAGCACGTACCACGATGGAGAAGAGATACGTACGTTGGTGATCACTTACTTAGTATATTTCTTCTCTGGATGCCAGCACCAAGACCAGTGAGCATGTCTGCTCTGGTCACTCCAAAAAGTTGAATTATTATGTTACTTGGTTCTCAGAACACATCCTACTTCACTCTGTTATTCTTACAGGTGAGAATATCTTTAAATAAATCATAGGCAGAGTTGAAAGATAAGAAGCTGAGGTTGGCCTTCCATCTTCCTGAATGGAAATTTTGCATAGTTTTATAACTAAATATCAGCTTCTTTTTGAGGTTATCATTGTTATTATGTTCAAACAATAGAATCATAGAAGACTCTAATGTCTCTTTCGGCCAAAGGACAATAAGTTCTGTACATGTTGATCATTGAGAAAGAAGGCTTTGTGTTGTAGAAGGAATTAAAATTTGTGGTTTTTCTTAAACTTACTGTCATTAAACCTTGTATCGTCATCACTATTTAAACATAATGGTGACCCCTAGTGGATATTCTGTATAACAAACCAAAAGAGGAGGAACCCCCAAACTGGCGCTGTCGCGGTGTCATAATCAGTGAACGATCTTTTTCTTTGGATCTCAAGTATGTTTCACACTAGAATTTGGAAGTTTTGAAGAAGATTTGATACATGAGATTCGCAGCTGTTGTTCCAGCACTTATCTGTATTTCGTGTCTTTTAAAATTCCTTTCATTTTACACATCATTCTTTCTGTAAACAAAATAATGAAATTTTAAAGAACTCCAGAGTGCCTCGTCATTACCTCATTCTAGCTACTTAGGGGACTTTATGTCCCATATGATCCTTATAATTGTGTATGAATAGTTTTTATGTACATAATTGGAATCATATTATATACATAATATTTTATGTTCTTTTATCATGACATTTCATTTAGACCATTTCACGTCTTCATAGTCAGCATATTTTTCATGGTATATAATATCTCATGATGTTGACACATGTAGTTAATTCTGCCTTTGCTTTTAGCTTCTTACCATGGTAGTGAAACCGTGCGTGTCTTACTCAGAATATAGAAATCTCTGCTTTTGGGTCCCAGCTAATTCCTGAGATCTGGTTGGAGTGTGAAAGCCTGGCTAAAGAATGACTCATCATTAAGCAGCATCTTGCCTGCCCGGCTGATGTGGACATGCTGTTATATCAGGCCCTGCTGTGCTACTGTGTGCCCACACCTCCCTGCTCTCTCTGAGGAGCCCTGACATCCATGGTTTCTTGCCCCTTTCCATGATAAATTGTTGCCTTGGCCAGTAAGCTAAGGTGAGAGTAAGCCTCCAAAATTCTTTTACTCCAGCCAGGACATAGTTTCCTTCTTCTCACCCCCAAACATGCATTGATTTGCCAGTTGTTTTTGGTGAAAGAAAAAGGAGACAATTGATTTTAGAAGATTGATGTAGAAAATCCGCTTTATAGAGTCGTAATTTATCTAGGAAGCTGAAAACTGAATATTATTTTAACTTATTTTGGTAAGAATCTGCTCTATTTGAAGATGTGACCTTCAAATTAAGAAAATCCAGTATTTTTATTTTCTTTTTACACTTAACTATTTCCTTGATGTTTTATAATGAACATATATTATTTTTATATTCTGAAGAGAACTTTTCTGAATTGTAGAAATCCAGTAAAACCTATGGAAAAATATATAAAACATCCAAAATCTCATCACCTAGAGAGATAGGTACTATTAACACTTTACTGTATTTGCTTCCAATTTTTTCAGTGCACTTATAAAATATATTTGTAAATCTTATGTCTTAAAAAAAAACCCCAATACATGGAAATAAAAATCTGTAAAATTCATATAAATGGAGAGTGATTCTTCACATTCAAAGAGATTATCTAGGGTTTCATTATTAAGCTCCCTTGTTATTCTTAAAGTGATTCAGTTCCTAAGAATCCATTTTACTCTTCTTTTTCCTTTTATGTCTCTTTTAGATAGTCTCTCTTGAACTTGAAGCAGGTGTATGACACATTTGAACCAAGGTGGTTCTGTCCGAAATCCGTGTTTTTGTGGTGTTGTGCTTTGGGCAATAGAGGAATGCTCACTGAACAAACTTGCCAGCCGCTTGTTGAAACTACACCTCGACCTCTGGCAGCTGCAACGAAATGCCTGTCATGATTTTGGATCCAAAAGGGACCTGGTCCGCTGGGATGACTAAATTCCTGAGGGAACTGAGATGCACATTGCAGAGCATCCTACTGGTGGTGCCTGGTGAATAGCATGTTGTGAGGCCTTTTTTTGTTTTTTCAGTACCAGTTCAGTAGATCTCTTGGCTAAATGTCATCTGACTCTCAGTTCTCATCAGATGTTTGTATTTGTGTTACATTTCCTTGTGGTTTGAGCTGTGATAACCTCTAGATAGTCCCGAGTGCAAATGTTCATTCTTTCTAATTCTTCTTCAAACAAATATATTAACTCTCAGTTCCCCAATTTTTATTCTTTAGCCCACATTGGCTTCTTTCTCCTAATTAATTACTTAGAAAAATACAAGGTAAAAGCATAGGTGAGAGAGGAATGGTAAAAAATACGTACATTTGTGTGCATCCTTAGTGAACTGAGAATCTGTGTTCATTTTTTCACCCTTTGGATTATTAACTATCTAATATGGAAGCCCTCTGTTTCTTAGCAGAATGATTTGGTCTGTTTTTGCAAATCTGCTTATTTAATTAAGAAAATAATCAGTGATAGGTAATTCAGTTATATTAATATTTTCACTATGACCCCACTCTCCGTTGATACAAAGCTAGTGTTTTAAACTTGGTGCTCTGTTTAAGTCAAACCGTTGCCTCTGTGTGTATTTACAAGCAAAGTAGCTGATGTGTGCTAACCTGATTTCCTTCCTGTATATATCATCTGACTATACAAATAAAAATAGCCCCTTTCTATTTTTTGTTCTCTATTTAAAGTTAATTGGAGGGGCCGGCTCCGTGGCCAGGTGGTTAAGTTCACGCACTCTGCTTCAGCGGCCCAGGGTTTCGCCGGTTCGGATCCTGGGTGCCAACATGGCACCGCTCATCAGGCCATGTTGAGGCCGTGTCCCACATGCCACAACTAGAAGGACCCACAACTAAAAATATACAACTATGTACTGGGAGGCTTTGGGGAGAAAAAGGAAAAATAAAATCTTTAAAAAAATAAAGTTAATTGGACTATGTTTTAAATCATTTCTCTATTGAGTGGCTGAAAAATTTATTTGGAGGGGCTTTTTGTAGAATCTTTCAAATGATGGCAGGTGATTATTTAAAAAACAGTTTTATCTAACTGCTGACTGTAAATCTTGAAGCATTTAGACGCTTCTAAACTAAATTATTCTGATTGCTTTCTCTTTAGAGTCTTGGGAGAATTTTGTGGTTAGGAACTGGCAGAGTTATACAGACTTAGGTTTGAATCCTGGCTCTGCCGTTTCCTGGCTGTGTGACTTTGGATAAACTAGTCCATGTCTCTATTCTCTTTTCTGTAAAAAGTTGATAGTGATAGTGCTGACTTTGTAGGGTTGTTGTGAGGAATAAATAAGATAAGATGTGCAAAACTTCTCTATGCACAGTGCCTGGCACAAAGCAAACACTTAAATGTTAGCTTTTATTATTATAGGCCAGGGTTGGTAACCTTTTCTGTGAAAGGCCAGATAGTAAATATTTTAGTCTCTGAGGACCATACAGTCTTTGTCACAACCATTCAGCTTTGCAGTGTGAAAACATCCATAGGCAATAATATGAACAGATGAGCATGGTGTGTTCTGGTAAAACTGTTTATAAAAACAGCCATGGGCTACTGTTTGTTGACTCCTGTTCTAGAGTAATAAAGCTAACAAATGAAACAAGGTATGAGAATATTAAGAATTCAGTATAGCTCTTCTGTGAAATGGATTATCAAGAGAATTTAGGTTGATTGAAAACTTCAGTTTATAACACCAGACATTACATTTCAAAATCTCAGTGTTGAAACATACTGTGCTCAGTTAATATATTTTGTAATAAAAATCTCAGCTACCAGAAACCATCAAAAATAAACATTTCTAGATCCATAAAAGCACTTTAGTGGAAAATATCCTAAAATATACTCTTCCTTCCCTTCTTAGAAACAGTATATAAAAAATAATCCAGGGGCCGGCCAGTGGTCAAGTGGTTAAGTTCACGTGCTCCGCTTCGGCGGCCCAGGGTTTTGCCAGTTCGGATCCTGGGCACGGACATGGCACCGCTCATCAGGCCATGCTGAGGTAGTGTCCCACGTAGCACAACCAGAAGGACCTACAACTGGGATATACAACTGTGTACTGAGGGGCTTTGGGGAGAGGAAGAAGAAGGGAAAAAAAAAAAGATTGACAACAGATCTTAGCTCAGGTGCCAATCTTTAAAAGAAAATAGTCTGTTTTTAAAAATATAAAAGGTTTATTTTAAATTATGTCTTATGATTTTGAGGGTGAGGAATTTGGGCAGGGCTCAGTTGGGTGATTCTTATGCTCCACATGGGAGCAACTGGGTTCACTAGGTGCTTTTCACCTGGTGGCTGGGCTGGTCTGGAAGGTCCGAGATGGCCTCCCTCACACGCCTGGTGCCTCGGCAGGGGCACATGGAAGACTGGGCCCAGCTGGAACTGTCCACTAGAGCTCTTACACATGGCCTTTCCAGCATGCCAACCCTCTTTTAAAGATGATACGATATTGTCATTATGAGTCTCATTTCCTGTAGTATCATGACGCCCTCAGCCTTTCCTGAGGTACATGAGACTGTTGCTTTCACTCCCTAGACCTCTGTGCTTTCAGTCTACATTTTTTTTCTTTTCTTTTTTTTTTTTGAGGAAGATTAGCCCTGAGCTAACTGCTGCCAGTCCTCCTCTTTTTGCTGAGGAGGACTGGCCCTGAGCTAACATCTGTGCCCATCTTCCTCTACTTTATATGTGGGACGCCTACCACAGCATGGCTTTCCAAGCGGTGCCAAGTCCGCACCCGGGATCTGAACCGGTGAACTCTGGGCCGCCGAAGCGGAATATGTGAATTTAACCACTGCACCACCGGGCTGGCCCCTCAGTCTGCATTTTTATTTTTTGCTTTATTGGCCGATTCTCAGCTGTGGTCTGGAGCAGTGCATTTGCTGGATGGGTGACATCTTACTGTAGTGGGCACATAATTGGTTATGCGTAAGCTGCCTTGAGGGCACAACTAAATGCTGTTTAAGACACTTAAGATATACCTTAAAAAAGAAGGAAATCCTGGGGAGTGGGTGAAATGGGTGAAGGGGGTCAAAAGTTACAAACTTCCAGTTATAAATAAGTCGTGAGGATGTAACGTACAACATGTGACTATAGTTAGTAATACACCATTATGTATTTGAAAGTTGCTGAGAGAGTGGATCTTAAAAGTTCTCATTGTGAGAAACAAATTTTGTAACTATGTATGGTGGTGGATGTTAACTAGACTTATTGTGGTGATCATTTTGCAGTATATACAAATATTGACTTGTTAGGTAGTACATCTGAAACTAATATAATGCAGTATATTATATCTCGACTTAAAAAAAAAAGGAAATCCTGCAATATGTGACAACATGGGTGAACCTGGAGGACATGATGCTGAGTGAAACAAGCCCGTCACAGAAGAACAGATACTGTGTGATTCCACTTATGTGAGGAATCTAAAGTAGTCAAACTCATAGAAGCAGGGAGTATATAAAGGGTATATCTCATGTTAAATGTTCTTACTACAATTAAAAAAAATTGCGACTTAGGAGCTAACACCATTTGAAAAAGAGAAAGGCTGTAAAAGATCAGAACTTAAAGTGTTTTTCTTCTGTTTACCTACTTATTTCCCCCTTCCCATGTTCTTGATAAACAGTAAATGTTGGGAGAGCAGAGTATGGGGGCGGGCTAGGGACTGGAAAGTCAGTGTTAGTAGACTTGATTTAAGGTTAGGTTTGCATAACAAGCATCGTAGTTTCGTTTAAATCATGTTTATTTGGAGTAACTTACGTTGGGAAGGCTAAAGCTCCCCAAGTTATTCTTTGTACCCCTGTGCAGGATTGTGGGGTCGTATGCACCCCACCCCGCCCCACCCCACCAGTTCTTGGAGTCTCTGGAATGTCCTTTTCACTTTACAAATATCTTCTTGCTGCTTCCCACCTATTGCCTGTTGACAGTTACGGCTCTAAGATGATATTTTTTAGCCTGGATGTCTTTGCATCATTTTTATGTATGTGCATTAAAGCTCTTTAACCCTTTACTGTTGATGAGGTAATGGTACCTACCTCGAAGTGTTGCAAGAATGCTATAAAGTGCTCAGAAACCATTAGCTATTATTGTTATTGGATAACCATCTTCCGAACTTCCTTTTTTAGAAGCTGATCCAGCAGTGCAGAAGGAACATAGAAACCAGACACCTGCTCCATCTGCAGCTCAAACTTCCGCTCCTTCTAAGTACCACCGAACTCGATCTGGGGGAGCCAGGGATGAGCGATATCGATCAGGTGAGAAGGAACTGGAAGTTACCCGTGGAGCAGTTTTCACTGACTGTAGCATGAACTGTAAATCCTGAGAGTTCCCAATGTTTGTTTTGTTTTTTCCCTTGAAGTGCCAAGAGGTCTCTATTAATTCGTTCATCAGTCACTTATTGAATACCTGTAACGTGCCAGGTATAGTAGATTCTACTCAGTATTTGCTGGGGATACAGCAACTAATAAGACGTTTCTACCCTCAAGGGCAGACGGGGAGCCAAATGAGTACAAAGGTGATATGAATAGATAAATAAGAAAGTGGAGGGCTGGGGTGGCATAGGGTGGTCCTGGGAGAGCCCAGTGGACCCTGTGGGAAGAGGCAAATCCTTCTGCATTTGCCAGAGCTGTTCATTAGGCTCTTAACTGATGGAGCTAGAACAAAAACAATGAAATTTCAAATTAGTAAACTCTTGAACTTCATTTCTTCTGACCCAAAAGGTACCCATGGCAAGGGAAAAGGCAACGTGCTGTGTCTGGTAGTGGGAGCCTGCTACAGCCATACCATGGCCAGGACTGATGAGCAGACACACAAATCATAGACCCTCAGGAGGACGCATGGCGTAGCGGGCCTGCCCCCAGCCATCTACGGCCCAGTGTACTAACATAGTCTCTGCAGCATTTATTGTTTTAAGAAGTAGCAGAAATAAACCAGAAGACTAACTGGAATGATATTTTACTTTCTCCAGATCTTTGACTCCCTTACACCAGCCAAGGTTTCCTTAACCTTTTCTTGAATTGAAAAGCAGGGTGTAGATCACATCCTCTCAGAAACTGCTTTAGAGAAAGCGACATGGTTGCAGAGCTGCGTCAGCCATTTGTGGGCTGATTATATTAGATGTATGTTTTCACACACTGGAAGGAAGGAATGAGAGGTGTTCGATCAAAAAAATAGAGGTTGCGTGCCACACCAAAATTTTCCCTGCAACCTAACTTGGCCTTGAGCGAGCTGGGGAGGCTTTCTCAGAGAATAAGACATCCAATCTGTGTGTCATGGCAGACAGACAGAGTTAGAGAAATAGCATCAGTAAAGTAGTTCATTATGGCCAGAATGTAGAATGCAAGGGCCCAGGAAGAGGTGGGAGGTGAGGCTAGACAGAAGACCAGGGACCTAATCTTGAGGAATCTTGAATACCGTTGAAGGTTTTCAGCAGAGCAGCAACAGATTTGTGTTTGTCTAGGAGCTCATGCCAGTGGCAGGCTGCATGCTTTGCCACTTCTGTGCCCCAGTGCCTGGCACAGGGCCGGGCATATATAAGAGCTAAATAGATATTGTGGAGAAAGGAAGGAATAAAAGCAGTGGTTAGTTAAGGAATGAATTAGAGGGAGGTAAGGCTGGATGTGGACGAGCATATCAGGAGCTCCTGTTTTGTCACCAGGACCCAAGGCTGATTTCCCAGACACCCAGTGTTGCCTTTTGAGCCTGGGGCCCAGGTTCAGCAGTAGCATGTTCTAACCAGTCCAGGAGGCTTTTAACCTTTACAACTCTCATCCCTGGCCTTCTGGGAGTTTTGGGTGTTTTTTTCCCTTTGTTTTCTTGTTTATTTGTTTTTACAGCATATAATAGAAGGAATAGTCAGGAACCAAAAAGATGATTTTCTGTGTCCTGTGTCCAAGCTGATCACGGATAGAAGTGAGCTCATTCAGTAGTGTGAAATTTTGACCTTCACCTGTTTAACTTTGACTTCACCTACTTCACCTACTAAAACCCAACTGTGATCTCCAGCCCCTCTACTTTTACACTAATTCTTTCAGATTTACCCCAAATATCAGAAAGTATAGTCTGCGGATCAGATACTGGAAGCAGACTGCAGAGTCTCTTGGTTAGGTGCACGAAGAGAGTTTAATGGTCGGATTTGGGAGATTTGTCTCCCTGGGCCTTTTTTTTTAGGGTAGTAATGAGAAGTAGGCCAGAGAGGAGGGAAAGTAGGGGAGAAGAGGTGATTTAAAAACCCTGGAGATCCTGGAAGCTGTGAGAGTACTGCAATGTTGTCATGATGGGGAACATGAAAGAGGAGGCATGCAAGCATGGATTTTGGGCAAGAGTCACATTTTTCAATGTATTAGGAGTTGCTCAATTAAATAGCAAGGAAAAGCTCAGCACGTTCTGAGAATCCTGGCTTCCATGAATAAGAAGAAACCAAGAGTAGCAGCAGAAGTGGAGCAAAGAAGTTGCAAACATTGGTGGGAGTTGGACTTCGCCTCTTTGCCCCTCCATTCATAGGAAGGGTTACATTTATAAGTCATGTGCTAAAATCACTTAAGAATGGAGGGTATGTTTAGTAAAATTCTAGGCATTCAGAATACAGTGATGGGTACAGAGAAAGGATTTAATATTTACGTCAGTGAATTTAACTGGAAAATCCTCTCTTTTTTGGTGGAGGCTTATTAACACCTACAACATTTCAACCAGTCATAATCAAATCTAAATAGACTTCGTGTTTCATGTTTCAGACATGGTGTAAAGATCTTATATTTATTCAGAGTTTAGATCATCTGACTTGATTCTGTTCTTTGTGCTTAGCCAAGAGGGTCTGACATTTCAAATACACTTATTTAGTACTTCTTTTTTTCTGCACATCAAGGCAGGATGCACCTTCCTATACATGTGTGTTATGATCACAAATGTGGAAAATACACAATTAGTGCCTGAGATGAAAAGTGATCTGATTGTGAGTCATTCTGACAGCTCCTTTAGTGTTAGTCTTCTGAGCAATTAGCCACCTCAAACAAAACAACAAAAACAGAAAAGGATGTTAAAGGAGTATTTCTGTCACTTTAGTCAGCTCAAACGTTAGTGCTGGAAAATGATACCCACCCAGCTTTCATGTGGTTCTGGCAGAGATGTCCGAAGTCAGCTGTGTTTAGGGACTGAACTTCAGAAGTGATTTCTTTTTTTTTTTTTTTTTTAATTAAGATTATGATAGTTTATAACCTTGTGAAATTTCAGTTGTACATTGTTAGTCATGTTGTGGGTACACCACTTCCCTCTTTGTGTCCTCCCCCCACCCCCTCCTTTCCCCTGGTAACCAACCATCAGTTCTCCTTGTCTAGATGTTAACTTCCACCTATGACTGGAGTCATGTAGAGTTCGTCTTTCTCTGTCTGTCTGATTTCGCTTAACATAATACCCTCAAGGTCCATCCATGTTGTTGCGAATGGGACGATTTTGTCCTTTTTTATGGCTGAGGAGTAGTCCATTGTGTATATATACCATATCTTCTTTATCCAATCATCAGTTGATGTGCACTTAGATTGGTTCCATGTCTTGGCTATTGTAAATAATGCTGCGATGAACATAGTGGTGCATGGGACTCTTGGAATTGCTGATTTCAGGTTCTTTAGGATAGATAGCCAGTAGTGGGATGGCTGGGTCATAAGGTATTTCTATTTTTAACTTTTTAAGAAATCTCCATACTGTTTTCCATAGTGGCTGCTCCAGTTTGCATTCCCACCAACAGTGTATGAGGGTTCCTTTTTCTCCACAACCTCTCCAACATTTATCACTCTTGGTTTTGGATATTTTTGCCAATCTAATGGGTGTAAGGTGATATCTTAGTGTAGTTTTGACTTGCATTTCCCTGATGATTAGTGATCATGAGCATCTTCTCATGTGTCTATTGGCCATCCTTATATCTTCTTTGGAGAAATGTCTGTTCATGTCTGCTGCCCATTTTTTGATCGGGTTGTTTGATTTTTTGTAGTTGAGCTGTGTGAGTTCTTTATATATTATGGAGATTAACCCTTTGTCGGATAAGTAGCTTGTAAATATTTTTTCCCAATTAGTGGGCTGTTTTTTTGTTTCAGTCTTGTTTTCCCTTGCCTTGAAGAAGCTCTTTAGTCTGATGAAGTCCCGTTTGTTTATTCTTTCTATTGTTTCCCTCATCTGAGGAGTTATGGTGTCCAAAAAGATTCTTTTGAAACTGATGTCAAAGAGTGAACTGCCTCTATTCTCTTCTAGAAGACTTATTGTTTCAGGCCTATTCTTTAGGTCTTTGATCCATTTTGAGTTTATTTTTGTGAATGGTGGAAAAGAGTGGTCAATTTTCAATCTTTTACGTGTGGCTGTCCAATTTTCCCAGCACCATTTGTTAAAGAGACTTTCTTTTCTCCATTGTAGGCCCTCAGCTGCTTTGTTGAAGATTAGCTGTCCATAGATGTGTGGTTTTATTTCTGGGCTTTCAATTCTGTTCCGTTGATCTGTGGACCTGTTTTTGTACCAGTACCATGCTGTTTTGATTACTGTAGCTTTGTAGTATGTTTTGAAATCGGGGATTGTGATGCCTCCGGCTTTGTTCTTCTTACTCAAGATTGCTTTAGCAATTTGGGGTCTTTTGTTGCCCCATGTGAATTTTAGGATTCTTTGTTCAATTTCTGTAAAGAATGTCATTGGGATTCTGATTGGGATAGTGTTGAATCTGTAGATTGCTTTAGGTAGTGTGGACATTTTAACTATGTTTATTCTTCCAATCCATGTGCATGGAATGTCTTTCCATCTCTTTATGTCGTCGTCAATTTCTTTCAAGAAAGTCATGTAGTTTTCATTGTATAAATCTTTCACTTCCTTGGTTAAATTTATCCCAAGGTATTTTATTCTTTTCGTTGCGATTGTGAATAGGATTGAGTTCTTGAGTTCTTTTTCTGTTAGTTCATTGTTAGTGTATAGAAATGCTACTGATTTATGTATGTAGATTTTATACCCTGCAACTTTGCTGTAACTGTTGATTGGTTCTAATAGTTTTCCTATGGATTCTTTGGGGTTTTCTATATATAAGATCATGTCGTCTGCAAACAGCAAGAGTTTTACTTCTTCCTTGCTTATTTGGATTCCTTTTATTTCTTTTACCTGCCGAATTGCTCTGGCCAACACCTCCAGTACTCTGTTGAACAGGAGCGGTGAAGGTGGGTACCCTTGTCTTGTTCCTGTTCTGAGAGGGATGGCTTTCAGTTTTTGTCCATTGAGTATGATGTTGGCTGTGGGTTTGTCATATATGGCCTTTATTATGTTGAGGTACTTTCCTTCTATACCCATTTTATTGAGGGTTTTTATCATAAATGGATGTTGGATCTTGTTGAATGCTTTCTCTGCGTCTATTGAGATGATCATGTGGTTTTTGTTTCTCATTTTGTTGATATAGTGTATCACGTTGATTGACTTGCGGATGTTGAACCATCCCTGTGTCCCTGGTATAAATCCCACTTGATCATGGTGTATAATCTTTTTGATGTATTGCTGTATTCAGTTTGCCAGAATTTTGTTGAGGATTTTTGCAGCTATGTTCATCAGTGATATTGGCCTGTAGTTTTCCTTCTTTGTGTTGTCCTTGTCAGGTTTGGGGATCAGAGTGATGTTGGCTTCATAGAATGTGTTAGGGAGTGCTCCATCTTCCTCAATTTTCTGGAATTGTTTGAGAAGGATAGGTATTAAGTCTTCTTTGAATGTTTGGTAGAATTCTCCAGAGAAGCCGTCTGGTCCTGGACTCTTATTTTCGGGGAGGTTTTTGATTACTGTTTCTATTTCTTTACTTGTGATTGGTCTATTCAGGTTCTCTATTTCCAGAAGTGATTTCTTTATCAAAGATCAAGATGAATTGTATGCTGGTGAGTGAGTCAAACCCAGTTAAGAGAGCTGCCTGTTTTATCAATAAGAGGCTTTTCTAGTACAGAAACTGTGAACATCTCCTTCTGACACGAGTGTCTGGGCCAGAATTTATAATGTTAGAAAATAGGTGAGTGGTTTGGTTTGTTCTGTGGTCTGATGCTGGGAATCTTTGTGGCAGAGAAGAGCATCCTCTAATTATTAATGACCCAAAAGTTATGGGCCGTCTGAAGCTTGTTTAATGTGAATAACTCCCAAGTTTTAGCAAGTTGGCTATCACATGTTTTATATCTCATGCAAAAATATACTTTCAAAATGTGTGTTTAATTAATAAGTGCAAACATTTGATTGCTGCTGTTCTTCTGTTGGGAATTGCTGTTTCTCAGTATAAGCAGTTAATCATTTGTTTTCTACGACAGCTGAGAACTGCATTTCATCTAATGTAAGAAGGATACTTTTCACGTTTTAACATATCTGAAATCAGGGTATGTTTTCTCTAAGATGGCACCATAGATTCCATTAACTGTGGCAGTTGTGGTTCACCTAAGTAAACCTCAGCACACTAAAATAGTATCATAAATGTAAATGCAGTTTAAAATTACTTCATTTCGGAGCCAAAGTAAGTTGGTACTGAGATTTTAAAAGTGATAACACAACAGTTTGGCAATATTTTTTAAACTTTAAGTATTGATAGACTTTGACCCAGAAATTTCACTTCTGGAAATTTATTTTATAAAAACACCAACATATGTGTGCAAAGATACATATACAAAGATATTTGTTGTAGTATTGTTCATAATAATACAATGGTTAAATAAGTTATGCTATGTCCACACCATGGAATTCTATGGCAGCTGATTTAAAATTCTATGAAGGCTTATTAAAAAAACTGAGGTAGATCTGTTAGTGCGGATATGGAGAGATGTACGAAAGATATTTTTAAGCAATAAATGCAAGACAGTATGTAGCATATCCAGTTTTTGTAAGTATTAATAATAACAGTAATTACATTTATTAGTATATACACAGACACAGAAACCTGGAAAAATATATACCAAACTATGGAGGTGGCATTATTTTTGGGAATTGATGGGTCTAGGGAAAATTTTCACTTCATTATATATGTATGGATTTTTTTCCAATATGTATATTATTTTTTTCCAGTTTTTTTGTTGTGGTAAAATGCAAAATACATATAAAGTTTACATACTAATTTTAAACAAAATGGCAGAGTTTTTGAAGTGATAGCTCTGGATAAATGATTTAAAGCCTTAAATCACGTTGTTCCTAATGACTTTCACTCTAAGTATGGATTCTTCTGACTTAATGCTGGGAGCTAAATGCAACAATAAGTCCCTCTGAAACCCTAATTCAGAACTTTCCTGTCTCTGTCCATATCTGATCTCTGATCTGGTAACATTTGCTAAGGTGACTGCCACTGGTACACCAGGGCCATTTTATTTCTATATTAATACACTCTCTTGTACCAAGAAAGGTAAATTGAGTTCAGTTCAGCAAGCATTTATTATAGACCTCCTGTGACCCAAACACAGTTTAGATGCTAGAGGAGCACGGATGAAAACACAGGAATCCTTTTTACAAGGTAGAGAAGCATCATGGAAGAGGGAGTGACAGGAGGGAGCCTGGGCACTGGACACTGTCGGGCAGGCTTCCTAGAGCTCGTGAAGTCTGAGCCATTTTGAAATGAAGAGCTGTTTTCTATATAGATATTCCAGGGTAAAAAAATGAAATGCAAATTAAAGTTTCACTGTCCCTCCCCACCAGCACACAGAGTAGTACCAAAATTAATGTGATATCCTAATGTTCCAGAGCTTAATACTTGGTGCCTCTGCCTTAATGAAAAACATTAAAGTGATCAGTACCTTAGAAATTGGTAAAAATGGCATGACCACTTGTTGGCTTGCAGGTAACTCATTGAACTGTACTTCTCTACTTGACGACTCAACCCACCCACACATCTGCCTTTTCATCTGTCCATGTCTACCTGTCTACCTGCCTGCTTACCTCCCCGTCTGTCTACCTACCTACCTAGCTATCTAAAGTAATGTCCTAACAGATGAGGGCGCTTGGTGTCTGTTCTGCCCCTGGTCCTTGAAGCCACACTCTACCACTTAGGAACCATGTCTTAACCGCTTCAGAAAAACAAGCCAAGAATAGGAGCAGCTACTTTAAAACTGTAAAATGACATTTTTCACTTATCTTTTTTGGGAAAGGGGAAAAAAAAGGTCCAGTGTTGTCCATAGCTGTGGGGAAATGGACACTCTCCTACCCTGTTGGTAGAAGTGTTATTTTTCTTATTACTAATGATTGGGCATTTGAGGATGTGTTTATTATCCACTCGTGCTTAGTACAGAAATCAGTAGCCTTCATATATGCAAACAATAGCCAGTTAAAAGATATAATGGTAGAGCAAACCTAATTTACAAAAGCAATAAAGGAGATAAAACATATTTAGGAATAAACTTGAGAAATGTCTAAAACCTTTATTAAGAAAACCTTAAAACACCCCTGAAAGACACAAAAGTAGACGTGGTGAATGGAAAAGCATCTTGTTCTTAGATAAGATGATTCAACATCACAGAGATGTTAGGACTCCTGAAATTACAACTATAATCTATTTCCAGTGAAAATGCTATCAAATTTGTTTATGGAACTAGAAAATATACTTTTGAAGTTTATTTGAAAAAATAAACATGTAAGAATAGCTAGGGAAATACTGAGAAGGAAGACCTATGAGGAGTGACTACACCTGCTAGATATTAAAACATACTTTCAAGGCTCTTTGATTAAAGCAGCGTGGTATGGCAACACAAATTGGCAGGCAGACCATGGAGTAGAGTAACAAGTCAGAAATGACCAAAGTACATCTGGGATTCAGTGTATGATAGAGAAAGCATTGCAAACCACTGGGGCGAAAATGTACTTCTTAATAAATGGTGCTAGGAGAGCTGGAACAAGCTAAATTAAATCCATACTTCACAGCATATACAAACAAAAACTTCAAATGGATCAGAGACCTACATTTAAAAAAGAAACCATATAAATACCAAAAGAAAACATCAGTGAAGAAAGGCTACATAAAAAAATTTTTTTTACTGTGGTAAAAAACACATAACATAAATTTACCCTCTTAACAGTTTTTGTGCATATTACAATATTAAGTATATGCACATTGTTTCACAATAGCTCTCTAGAAATCTTTCATTTTGCATGTCTGAAACTTTATACTATTGAACAACTCCCTGTTTTCCCCTCTCCCCAGCCCCTGCCAGCCACCATTCTACTTTCTACATCTTTGAATTTGAGTACTTTGGATACCTCATATAAGTAGAATCATGCAGTGTTTGTTTTTTGTGACTGGCTTACTTCACTTAGCATAATCTCCTCAAGGTTCATCCATGTTGTAGCATATGACAGAATTTTCTTCTTTTTTTTTTAAGGCTGAATAATATTCCATTGTGTGTTATACTATATTTTCTTTATCCATTCATCCATTCATGGACATTTAGGTTGCTTCCACATCTTGGCTATCGTGAATAATGCTACGATGAATATGAGTGTACAAATATCTCTTCAAGACCCTACTTTCAGTTCTTTTGAATACATACCCAGAAGTGGGATTGCTAGGTCATATGGTAGTTTTATCTTTAATTTTTTGAGGAACCTCCATACTGTTTTTCATAGCAGCTGTACCATTTTACAATCCCACCGACAGTGAATGAGGGTTCCAATTTCGCCATGTCCTTACCAACACTTTTTTTCTCTTTTTCATAATGGCCATCCTAATGGCGTGAGGTGCTCTCTCATTGTGATTTTGATTTGCATTTGCCTGATGATTAGTGATGTTGAGCATCTTCTCATATGATCATTGTCCATTTGTTTATCTTCTTTGGAGGAATGTCTGTTTAAGTCCTTTGCCCGTTTTAAAATTGTGTTACTTGGAGGTTTTGTTGTTATTAAGTTGTAGGAATTCTTTATATATTCTAAATATTAACTCCTTATGCAATATATGGTTTGCAAATATTTTCTCCCTTTCCATGGGTTGCCTTTTCACTCCATTGATGGTTTCCTTTGCTGTGTAGAAGTTTTAAAGTTTAATGTAGTCCCATTTGTCTGTTTTTTGCTTTTGTTACCTGTGCTTTTAATGTCATTTCCAAGAAATTATTGCTCATTTCAATGTCATTAAGCTTCCCCCCCTTTGTTTTCATCTGAGTTTTATATTTTCGGGTCTTTCATCCATTTTGAGTTAATTTTTATATATGGTCTAAGATAGGAGTCCAACTTCATTCTTTTACATGTGGATATTCTAGTTTCCCCAGCACCATTTGTTGAAGAGACTGTCATGTCCCCATTGTGTAGTCCTGACACTCTTGTCGAAGATCATTTGACTTCTATACCCAAGGGTTAATTTCTGGGCTGTTTTGTTCCATTGGTCTATATGTCTGTCTTAAGGCCAGTATCATACTGTTTTGATTACTATAGCTTTGTAATATGTTTTGAAATCAGGAAGTGTGAGGCCTCCAGATTTGTTCTTTTTTTTTCCTCAAGATTATTTTGACTATTTGGGGTCCTTTGAGATTCCATATGCATTTTAGGTTTTTTGTTTGTTTGTTTTGAGTAAGATTAGCCCTAAGCTAATATCTGCCGCCAATTCTCCTCTTTTTGCTGAGGAAGATGGGCCCTGAGCTAACATCCACGCCCATCTTGCTCCACTTTATATGTGGACGCCTGCCATAGCATGGCCTGACAAGCGGTGTGTAGGTCCACACCCAGGCTCTGAACTGGTGAACCCTGGGCTGCCGAAGCAAAACATGCAAACCTAACTGCTGTGCCACTGGGCTGGCCCCAGGATTTTTTTTTTTTATTTCTTGAAAAAATGCCATTGGGATTTTGATAGGGATTGCATTAAATCTGTAGATTGCTTTGGGCAGTATGAACACTTTAGCAATATTAAGTCTTCCAGTCCATGAACATGGGATGTCTTTCCATTTATTTGTGTCTTCTTTAATCTCTTTGAACAATGTTTCATAGTATACAAGTCTTTTGCCTCCTTGGTTATGTTTATTACTATTTTATTCTTTTTGATGCTGTTATAATTGGGATTGTTTTCTTAATTTCTTTTTCAGATGGCTCATAGTTAGTGTTGAGGAACACAGCTGATTTTTGTATGTTGATTTTCTATCTTGCAACTTCGCTGAATTTGTTTATTCTAACAGTTTGTGTGTGTGTGTGTGACATCTTTCGGGTTTCCTACATAAGATCATGTCACCTGCAAACAGAGGCAGTTTTACTTCTTCCGTTCCAATTTGGGTGCCTTTTGTTTCTTTTTCTTGCTTAATTGCTCTGGCTAGGACTTCCAGTGCCACGTAGAATAGACGTGGTGAGAGCGGGCATCCATGTTCATTCCTGATCTTTGGAGGAAAAACTTTCAGTTTTTCGCTTAGTTTGGTGTCAGCTGTGGGCTTTTCATATATGATCTTTATTATGTTGTGATAATTTCCTTCTATTCCTAGTTTGTTCAGTGTTTTTATCATGAAAGGGTGTTGAGTTTTGTCAAATGCTTTTTCTGCGTCTGTTGAGATAGTCATGTGGTTTTTGTCCTCCGTTCTGTTAGAGTCTTATATTAAATGATTTTCGTATGTTGAACCATCCTTGAAGCCCAGGACTAAATCCCACTTGGTCAGGGTATATGGTCCTTTTACTGTGCTGCTAGTTTTTTGCTCAGGATTTTGATGTCAATAGTCATCAGGGATATTGGTCTCTGGTTTTCTTTTCTTACAGTATCTTGGTGTGGCTTTGGTATCAGAATAATGCTGGCCTCATAAAATGAGTTTGGAAGTGTTCTCTCTTCAAGTTTTTGGAAGAGTTTGAGGATTGGTGTTAATTCTTCTTTAAATGTTTTGTAGAATTCTCCAGTGAAACCTGGGGTTTTCTTTGTTGGGAGGTTTTTGATTACTGATTCAATCTCCTTTAGTTATAGGTCTGTTCAGATTTTACTATTTCTTCTTGATTCAATCTTGGTAGGTTGTATGTTTCTAGGAATTTATCTGTTTCTTTTCGGTTATCCAATTTGTGGTATATAATTATTCATAGTAGTGTCTTGTAATCTTTTCTGTTGCGTCAGTTGTAATATTTCCTCTTTCATTTCGGATTTTAGTTATTTGAGTCCTCTCTTTTGTTCTTAATCTAGCTAAAGGTTTGTCAATTTTGTTGGTCTTTTCAAAAAACCAACTCTTATTTTCATTGATTTTTTTCCTCTTCTCTGTTTTGTTTATTTCTGCTCTAATCCTTATTTCCTCCTGTTGCTAACTTTGATTTTAGTTTGTTCTTCTTTTTTGAGTTCCTTTAGGTATAAAGTTAGGTTATTGATTTGAGATCTTCCATAACAATTTTTTTAAAAACTTTTGCATGGCAGTAAACCACCACAAACAATGTCAAAAGAAAAATGACAGCCTGAAAGAAAATATTTCTAACATATCTCAGACATAAAGGGCCAATATTAATATCCCTTACATATGAAGAACTCTTAAAAATTAAAGAGAAAATAAACTCAGAAACCTAGTGGAAAAATGGTCAAGTGACATGAACATTCACTTCACTTACAAACAAACAAACAAACATAAAATAGCCCTTGAATCCTCTGTAATGATGTTTAATTTCACTAATGATAAAAGAAGTGCAAATTAAGATTACTGAGGTACCATTTCTCAGCTTCCAAACTGGCAACAATTTCAAAAAGCTGGATGGCACACTCTGAAGGCGAGGCCATGGGGAAACAGGCACACCTGTGCATTGCTGTTAGTAATGCAGAATGAGACAAGTCGTTTGGAGGGTTATTTGGCAGGATGTAACAGAATTAAAAACATGTTCACTTTTTGATTTAGGAATCTCACTTGTAGGAATTTATGCTGGAGATATGCTCTCATCAGTATAAAAATATATTTGCACAAGGCTGTTTGTTGCATTCATTTGTAATTGTAAAATATTGGAAACATTTAAATGTTTCACACATAGGATAATAGTTGAATAAACTATGGTTTACAATGGAGTGCGATGCAGTTGTAAAAAAGAATGAAGAAGAACTCTAGGAGGTGATAGAGAATGATTTCCAGAATATATTGTTAAGTGAAAAAATATGTAGTGCAAGAAAAGTGCATATAATATGCTACCTTTTATGTATGAAAGATGAGAAAATAGACACGGTATCTGCTTGTTTTTGCAAAAAGAATTATAGGAAGGATAAACCAATAACTAAGGAGATTGGTTACCCGTAGAGAGTGGGTAGAATTGGGGATAGAAGTGGTTGTTGGGGACAGTGACACATCTTGTTGGTTACCTTTTGGAACCGTGTTAAAGGAAAACTGTTTCTCTACTCACACCACTCCTGACACCAAATATGTAGGTTTTCTTTTCTTTTTCTTTTTTTTGATGGACATGTAGTTGACATACAATATTATGTTAGTTTCAGGTGTACAACATAGTGATTCAGCATTTATATACATTACCAAATGACCACCATGACAAATCTAGTAACCATCTGTCACCATATAAAGCCATTACAGTATTATTGACTGTATTCCCTATGCTGTACATTACATCCTGTGACTTGTTTATTTTATAACTGGAAGTTTGCACCTCTTAATCCCCTTCACCTATTTTGCCCAACCTCCCATCCCTTTCCCCTCTGGTGACCACCACTTTATTCTCTGCAATTATGAGTTTCTCTTTTGTTTTGTTTTGCTTTTTAGACTCCACGTATAAATAAATTCATACAATATTTTTCTTTTCTCTGTGTGACTTATTTCACTTAGCATAATGCCCTCTAGGTCCATCCATGTTCTCACAAATAGCAAAATTTCATTCTTTTTTGTGGCTATTATTCTAGTGTGTATATATATGTATATACACACACACACCACATCTTCTTTATCTGTTCATCTATCAATGGACACTTAGGTTGCTTCCTTATCTTGGCTGTTATAAATAATGCTGCAATGAACATGGGGTGCATATATCTTTTCAAATTAGTGTTTTCATTTTCTTCGGATAAATACCCAGAAGTGGAATTGCTGGGTCATATGGTAGATCTATTTTTAATTTTTTAAAGAACCTCTATTTTCCATAGTGACTACACCAATTTACATTCCCACCAACAGTGTATGAGGGTTCTCTTTTCTCCACATTGTCACCACACTTATTATTTGTTGTCTTTTTGATAATAGCCATTCTGACAGTTGTGAGGTGATATCTCATTGTGGTTTTGATTTGCATTTCCCTGGTGATAAGTGATGCTGAGCATCTTTTCATGTGTCTCTTGGCTGTCACGTGTGGGTTTTCTACATCGAGCAATTCTCCAGTTCTCTGCAGACACCAATTAGGTGTCCTACAGTTACATTCAATTCTAACACTGACTACCTGGAGTTAGTGCAGACCCCACAGGTTAAGGGCTCATGCCCACAAGACTACCTACACCTTTAGACGCCAATTGCAAGCAGGGAGTTCCCACATTACCCACACTTCTGTCAGACTTGGCTATAAATCAGGGTTTCCACAACCCCCATCTCAGGTTTGATAATTTGCTATAATGACTCACAGAACCCAGGGAAATACTTTACTTACTATTACCAGTTTATTGTAAGGGAAAGAAATGATCAGCCAGATGAAGAGGTACATAAGGTGAGATCCAGAAGGGTCCTAAGCCCAGGAGCCTTCTGTCCCTGTAGAGTTTGGTGTGCCGTACCCTGCTGGCACTTGGATTCATTCACCAACACAGAAGCTCTCCAAACCCCTTTGTTTGGGTTTTTTATGGAGGTTCCATTATGGAGGCATACTTGAATACTTCTTTGGCAGTTGATAATTAGCTCCATCCCCAGCCCCCTCCCCTCCCTGGAGGATGGAGGGTAAGGCTGAAAATTCCAAGCTTCTAAATCATGGCTTGGTCTTTTTGGTGAACAGCCCCCGTCCTGAAGCTATCCAGGAGCCTACCAAGAGTTTCCTAATTGGAACAAAAGACGCTCCTATCACTCAGGAGATTACAAGGGTTCTAGGAGCTCAGTGTCAGGAACCAGGGCAGAAACCAAATGTATATTTCTTATTTTGTCGCATAATGTTTAATCTGCTACATTGGGAGGGACCTATGGAATATGAAGGAAAACAAATGAATCTAATTGTATTATTCGATAGATACTGTTAGATACACCAAAGGGGAAGGGGTGAGAACTAGCCCAAATAGCTTTTGAACATAATACTTTAACTCAGTCTAAAGAACTACAAACACTATTGAACTATACTTACACTAATATTGAACTATACTTAGAAGATTTATTTTTCTTAGTGGTATGAGATAGCAATTTCAAAACTACTTTCTGTGTATTGTAAGAAACATGACAACTAAATGTAATGTGTGATTCTGTACTGGATCTCAGATCAGGGAAAACTATAAAGGGCAATGTTGGCACAGTTGACTTAAGTTGGAATGTGGGTTGTGGGTTATGTAAGAGTTTGTATCAATTTTGAATTTCTGGATTTTGATAAATGTACTGTAGTTTTGTAGCAGAAAAATCCTGTTCTTAGGAAATACATCTCAGCAATCGTTGGAATTAATCCTAAAGAAAAAGGATTAGGTATGGTGCTAAGGTGAAAATACTGAATTATTCTTGCTGTGAATAGTTGCTGTAAATAGTCGCAAAAATTTGAAAACAGAGTTGCTTAAGTAAATTATGGCACATTCATACAGTGAAATATTATGCAGCCCTTTAAAATTATGTCGTAAGTCTATATTTACACAGAAAGATGTTTCTGGTTATATCAGTGAAGGTTTTTTTGGTTACATGAAACAGGCCAACCCTGCTGCCTTAAATAGCTGGGGTAGGTCACAGAAGCAGAGGAACAGCTGAGAAATCCCTAGAAAGGAAGAGACAGCTCTGGGGAATCTCAACCTTGAAGTTCAAGGACCTTCCTTCTTTCTAGGGCACTGTTGTTTAAAGTGACGTTAGGAGCTGCAGTTTCTTGATTCAGTTTAAATTCTCCCCCAAAAGGATCTGATTGGTCCAACTCTTCCAAGGGGCACATCTGCATAGTACAGATCGGCCTTTGAGGATGGTTTGCATGTGGATGGAGCCCATTCCTTGAGAAGAGGGAATTGTTTGTTGTTAACTGGGGAGCCACCTCAGTTGTTATCTACTGCAGTAGGACTTTGTAACTGTTACACAAATCAAAGCACAATACAAAATAGTGTGTACAGTATGACCCTATTTTGTAGAAATATAGAGTGAGTTTTGGGGTGGGAATGGAGAATCAAGAGTTCTGTCTGGGTATGTTAATTTTGAGATTTCTGTTAGACATTCAGGTGGAGAGCTGAATTCTTTTTTCTTTTTTTTTTTTGGCTGAGGAAGAGTCACCCTGAGCTAATATCTGTGCCAATCTTTCTCTATTTTTTAGTATGTGGACTGCCAGCACAGCATGACTGCTAACAGAGTGGTGTAGGTCTGCACCTGGAAACTGAACCCAGGCTGCTGAAGCTGAAGCCTGAACTGAACCACTAGGCCACTGGGGCTGGCCCGAGAGCTGAATTCTTTTGTGGCCAAAGTGTAGTAACATCAGCCCTTACATTTTTCTAGATCAAAATTAGCCCTGCTGTTCCTGTGGCATAGAACTGAGTGGTCTCAACCAAGTATTCTTTCAGATAGTTAAGCTAATCCTAAGCTTCTTTTCTCAAAGAATAGTGGGTGTCCTCTATGCACCTGCACAGCACTCAGCTGCACCTGCAGGTGGGAGTTCCTGCCTGGCGCGGATGCCTGGCAGATTCCTTACCCTCACCCCACCCGCATCTCCATCAGCTCCCTGTCTGCTGCGTGAAGCTGTCACATAATCCTTCTGGGCTTCATTTTCCTCCTCTGTAAAATTATCCTTGACTTCTTTTGTCTCTGTTTTTTATTTTTATTTTTAATTGTTATAACACATTTAAATGATAAATAAAAATCACCTAAACATCCTGTTTTCAACAGTTGAGGCAGTGAGAGTTCAGTCCACGGAAGTAAACACTTTCAGAGCCAGGAGCTAATAAATGCAAATGTTTACTTTTTCAGATATCCACACAGAAGCAGTTCAAGCCGCACTGGCAAAGCATAAAGAACAGAAAATGGCTTTGCCTATGCCAACCAAAAGGCGGTCCACATTTGTCCAGTCTCCTGCAGACGCCTGCACACCTCCTGGTAGGTTTATCAGAACCTTTCTCTCTGACAGTTGCTGCTTTGATGTTCCTGAAATAAGTTCTACTTTTTCTTTTCTTTTTTTTTTGTTTTTAAAGATTTTATTTTTTTTCCCCCCGAAACCCCCCAGTACATAGTTGTATATTCTTTGTTGTGGGTCCTTCTAGTTGTGGCATGTTGGACGCTGCCTCAGCATGGTTTGATGAGCAGTGCCATGTTCGCGCCCAGGATTCGAACCAACGAAACACTGGGCTACCTGCAGCGGAGCGTGCGAACTTAACCACTCGGCCAAGGGGCCAGCCCCTCTACTTTTTCTTTTCTGAGGTGGGAGCTGGAACGCTCTCCTCGTCATCAGAGGTATATGAAAGCACACACTGAAGGTGGCAGGTTTTGGTTGTTGCATTGTGAACAACACACAAAAAGAGGCCTTAAGAGTAAAGCTATTAAAAAATTTTTTTTCCTTCTCAATTTCTGGCATATTCTTGCTATAACCCCCAAATTCGTGTAGTCATAAATAAATACAGCCTAAAGCTCAGGGTCTAAAAAATCCTGCTGTGATTAAATACTTTCATTGACATCCAAATTATGACCCATAGTCATATATTTCCTCATCAAATTTGTGCCCCTAAATGAGATGCTTTGTCTGCAACAGTCATAGGAGTAAGTGGACTTGGGACAAAATTTTGTGTGTCATTGGAGATGATGGGAGAGCAGTCATGCGGAGTTGTAATAGATCTGAAAAACATACATAAGTGTGTTTATGTGTATGTGTTAATATATTTTGTATACACTTGTGCCTGTTTAAGAATCCGCTTTTTATATTGGAGTCATGAGCTCTAAACACCTTCATCGCATCCCCATTCCCTAGTTTTGGGATCCTTCCTCCCCCTAAAGTCAATTTAAGAGCTGTAACTTTATAATTGAGGAGCAGTTGCAACAACTTTAATTTGTCATGTTTATTCAGAATCTCTCCCAAGGTTTTTACAAACCGTAAAAAAATTGTTTTAGATGAAATCCCAGACAAGTTCTCAATCTAGACCCCTGAGACTAAACATAGTAAATCTATTTCAGAGCCTCAATATAGTGTCTGTCTCCCTCCTGTCATGTTACTGGCAGTGAAATCTTTGGGGGAAAATCATTTCCCCGTCCTGTTTTGGTCTAAATGACTTAGCGTGTCTTTTGAGGAGAGTCCCGGGAAGGTCACGTCTTTGTGGTTGACTTTGAGTCCCAGCTGTCAGGTTGAGCTGTTCACACTGATCCTCTCCCTGGTCTAGGTTCATATTAGTAGTTTTCTCCTAGGTTTTGGCTAACTTCTCAGAGCATTTGGATGTGCTGTGGGCTCATTAACTGTGTGTGCTTTTTTTCTTTACATCTGTGGTGTCAATATGTTTGAAAGAGAAATAGCTCTGTGGCTTCAAGTGTTTCTCAAAACGTAACACGGGATACCCCTAGCAGGCCATCACAATAAGACATTTTGTGTCTATAATGGTGCATACTTCCAGCCCACTCATTCAGAATCTTGGATGGTTTCCCTTCCTTAGTACAGCACCACTTGGGTTCCCTGCACAAAGAGGGCTCTCAGTTTAGTAGCTATTCCTTCTTGGCAGATTCTGCTGCAGTGCAGCTGAGGGTTCAATTGTAGTAAATGGCAAAGGGTAGGGAGCAATGTGCCTTGTAGTTCTTAGAAACAATCCTCTCCATAGCTGTATTAAAGAAATGCAGTTTCAGTGTAAACAGTCTGCACTCATGGCCTGGGGTTAAATGTGAGAGTGCAGCAAAGGATTTTGAGAATGCTCAGAAGGAATGGAAACCTTTTTTATCCCCTTTTACAAAAGTCACTGCCTGAGGGGAATTTACCAACTCTAGAAACAAATCGTGGCTGTTCATTGCTGAATGAGACCATAGTCCTTTGGAATTCACTGCAGGCCTCTGTATTTCTAAACACTATCGTTCTGCTCTGTCTGCAGCTTTAAAGATGTGGCATAATGTTCCTGATCACCTTACGTGTTTTAATAATTTTATGATTGTAAATATGCGGTCCCCTCTCCTAAGACCTATATTCAGCAGAGCAGAGTAATCAAAAGGTTTTCCATCCATTTATCTCCTTTTCTGGGGATCTCTGAATAGTGTACTAGAAACCTTGACGTGCTATTAGGGACATGAGTGTTGTCAAATAGAAGAGGAATTCTCTCCCGTTGGGAAGAAACATTGAGAGTACCCTACGTGGTAATTTCTCACAGTCCCCACATGGAGCCGGATCTTGATGCCCTTGGTCAACAATTACGTACATGCCTAGGACAAATACTGTGCTCTAGCGTGAGGGATTGTGGGGAGAACTGTCCTAAGGCGTCTGTTAGCACCTTTCATTTTAGGGGATGAAACTGGCCGCTCCCAAGTTAGAATTCAGGTTCTGTGCTTTCCAAGCTTCTGAGAGCCACTGGTTAGAGCCCTGGCTGTCTCCTATTCGTGCTGAGTTTACACCTGTATCACTATCTCCCAGAACCTGTTACAGCCTAGCCCAGGATGGCAGGTGGGTTTTAGCTTCCATATTTACTCTGAAAGCCCCTGAAACACTGGAGTTTAGAAGAATACTGGGGCTGCACTCTAGGGTTAGGGAGGAAGAAGAGAATTGACATTAATTATTGCTGCTTATAGGCTATTTTTAAAAAACCAGGGTCTAGGCAGCTATAAAAATGACCTTGCTATGACTTTCTTTCTAGAAAAGTTATGTTACCTCTGCAGGGCAAAATTAACCTCAGATTTCACAGTGTTTTAGTCATGTTTTTCTTTGTGCACTGAGAGGTCCGCCACGCATCACAAAGCGTGTTTCTGGTCAAGACCCTCACTCTGCGTGTGCTGTCCGGTGTGAACCTGGTTTCTAGGACACCTGCTTGCGCTCACCAGTCAGTCAGCTTGTTTGGGGGTGCTCACCACGTAATATTGAATTACTGAGTTGATGGCAATTTTGAGCTATTTTTGGAGGGATTTAATAAAAAGGATTTAAGGAGTAAAATATGTCATAAATCTTGGCTTCATTTATAGTATTATATAGTCTGGAAAATATGGTAAATAGTTGGCATGGGGAATAATTTGTCTTGTTCATAAATCATTCTCAAGTAATAAAATGTCAGTCAACCTAAAATTTGCTTATTGATATGTACACTAATTTCTATCTAGTGGATTGCTAACTTTAAATTCTCCAAGTTGGTAGCAATCTGTGGTTCTTTTAGTGCCTGTGTCCTTTTCCAGAGTCTTTTAGACCACTTGAATTACTGCCATCCAGTTCTCTTTATGTGCTGAAATCATTAACTAATGTCATGAGGCAATTACCTCAGCTCTTTCTTTGTAGGGGTTCTTTGTGTAACGCTATTACTCATTCATACGGGTAAACACAATGCAAAACTACAGCATATATTTTTTTCCCCTGCTAAGCTTTTTCTGCACCCATGTGGACTTTACCCTACACTGCATTCTGAGGGTGACCAAATAGACCACATAATGACCCAAAAGCGCAGTGAGCTATTTCGACTGGCTTGGGTGGCATGGAGCTGAAGTTTAGACGTTCGTCTCTCATAGGACCAGGCGTGAAGGTGACTATAGCAGTGATCCATGGGACCAGGCAGGGAGGGACTTAACCTCTCTCTGTTCCTCTGATGCCTGTGCGCAGACTGGGATGTTGTTATACTTTTAACAGCCCTTCATGATGCGTTATGGCATTAGTGCACACTACAGCATGCGAAGGGCCTTCACAGACCTGGCCACCCGGCCTGACTTGTTCTTCGTAAACACTTTCTGAAGTAGGAAGGGCAGATTTTTTCAGAGATGGGGAGAGAAACAGTTTTGTGGTCACTCAGGGATTTACCCCAGGTCTGACAGCAGTTGTGTGTCAGACTCAAGTCTTCTAGATTTTGCTTTTTACTCTACTAAAGTGTCATGTTTGGGAAATCCATTTTTACTGAATACATGCTCCTGTATGAGTGGTACTGGAATGGGTATTATTCCAAACAAATTGAATAGCTATTGCCTTCCGAGAGCTTATAGCCCAAAGCACATTATGAGTCAGTTGATTTGAACTTAAAAGATTAATTTGAATTTAAAAGAGATTACCTGTCTGAATTACCAACCTGGGCAGTTTTTCCCAAGTATTTCTAATTTTATTCAAAATCACAAAGTAAACAGAACTGACAAATCAGACCTCTATAAATGTATTCTAATTAATAGATTTGGATCATTTTAATAGCATACTTTCATTATTGGTGTGAGTTATGAGCAATGGTCCACAGTTACTTGGGAGACTAGTAGATATTCAATATTCTTTAAGCCAAAGTACAATAAAACCTCACTCTATCAAATTGAATTTATTTCAATAGCTGATTGTAAAATTTAAAGTTGGCCAGTAAAAGTAATTTCATAGTCACCATTTATTGAGTACCTTCAGTGTACTAGTCAAAAGGCTTAGTGCTTAACATATATTTTTTCATTTTTAGTTCTCTCAACAACCCTCTATCCCATTTTACAGGTTAGAAAACACGTTTAGAGAGGCTCAATGACTTGCCCAGACTTCCTTTTCTAGCAGTGTGGTCAATTAGATAACTTGAAAATTCTCTCCCAGAAACAGGGGAAAGAAAACTTCCCTTAGAAATGCTGATAAAATGTAACCAGCTTCCTTTTACATACACACAGGAGCAAGAGAGAGAGAACAGTCACTGAAAATCAGAGTCGGGAGGCGGAGCTAGCTTTGGCTGCCCTGAGGGGAGGGGAGGCAGAAAACAAGGGAGCTACATTTTAATTACCACAAGCGTAGAAAAGATAAAACCTGGACCTGTATCAGGTTGGAAGCTGGAGTTGAGATCCCTGGAGGAACTTATATCTAAAGCAGAAGAGTGAATTTGAAAAAATTAAACTGCTAGCAAAAGAAGATGTTGTCAAGAAAGCTTGCCTTGTGCCTGGCCTTGGAATAACGGGGGCAGGGACCTTCCCTAAGAATTGTGGTCAGTGGGTACAAGATCTGAGTTTCACTATCCTGTCTGGTAAGAACCAACGTTACACATTAACTAACAATAAAAGAGGCTGATGATAACCCTCGGGCACAAATGGTTTCTGGAAGGATACAACCTCAACCCAGGGATGGAGGATTCCCACAGATAAAGATCCACGAATGTGAGCAAACAATCCAAAACAGAAAACACTCCCCGTGAGAGAGAATCAATAGGAAAAGAATAACAACAGCAAACAGCAGAGTAGAGACCCTCAGAACTGACTGGCCCACCTGCTCTCGGGGTGGAGCTAAGATGGAGTCCAGAGCAGTCAGACTTTCAAAGCCCATTCTCTGAACCGCTCGGCATATTGCCTCATTCTACCATATTATCAGTAAGTATTTTCTGGTAATTTGGAGCTCTTAACAATTGCTGAGTGTTTGATCTAACTTTTCAAATAGGCAGTAAGTGAAAAAAACTCTCTTCTCTCCCTAATGTTATTTGTCATATTAATGAGTTTTGTAGTTTTTGTAAATATGGGGAAATACCTAGAAAAATAGTGTTTGGAGATCCCTTGTAGGTAAAGTGAGCCTACAGTAATTATTAATAGCACGTTCCCCTTCTCTCAGGAGCATCCCAGTTTGGATGTTCATGGTCAGGCAACTCATGGACCTCCTGCCGGTTAGGCTCTGCATGGTAGTTGTCAGTCCCAGCCAGCTCTCTGTGCACATGGATTATTGTGGGATGCTTGAAAGTCTCCATAAGGCTTGTCTGGTGAATCAGCACCCACCCTGGTTGGGTTTAGTGCTAGCTTAAGTTGCCCAGAATTTGTAGCCCAAGCTAAGGTCAGATTGGCCTGCTTCCAGAGCTAACCTTTTAGTCTTCTCTTCTAGATACGCTGTTACTCCTAGGCTGCCCCTTCTTGGGTCTCTACAGATTTTCCTTCTTAAGCTTCAAACTTTTTCCTTGCCTACAGAGAAACTTCATTTGCCTCTCTTGAAGGTATTTCTGGAACTCTTTAATTCCCTAACCCACCAATGCAAGAGAAAATGACACTTTCCTGCCTGACACCACCCCCTCCCACCCTACCGACCCAAAACACACACTCACACATACTCACACACACACATTTCTTCCATGTGCTCCAGAATATCATACACTCCGTGTCCTTGTGGTTGTTTCCTTTATTTGTTCTTTGATGCTCCCATTTCCTGGCTTAGTTTAGGTGACATATTTTGTACTCGTTGTTAGGACGAGATCTTTCTTTAGGTGAATCTTGCCTTACCTGCTGTTCTGAGTTGGTGTCTGGGCCTAATTTTGGTGTTGGCTGCCCAAACCCCGTGGCAGGCACTTTCTTTCCAGGAACTTGCCAGACTTGCCCAGTACCCCTCAGGTTGTGTGGACTGACTCTCAGATATTACCATCCTCTCACCAAGGCATTGTTTTCACCCCCACAATTCTTTTTAAATTAGCTTATTTTTTTACAGCTTTATTGAATTATAATGGACATACAGCACATATTTAAAGTATATACTTTGCTAAGTTTTGACATAGTAAAACTGTGAAACCATCACCACAATGAAGATAATGAACGTATCCATCACTCTCCAAGTTTTCTCATAATCCCTTTGTAATCCCACCTCTTCACATCCCCGTGAGGTAACCACTGATCTGTTTTTTATCACTATATATTAGTTTGCATTCTCTAGAATTTTATGTAAATGGAATCATACAGTCGTACTTCTTTTTGGGGGGAGGTAGAGAGATGTTTGTCTTCTTTTACTCAGTGTAATTATTTTGAGATTCATCCATGTTGTTGTGTGTCTCAGAAGTTCATTCCTTTTTATCGCTGAGTAGTGTTCCATCATATAGATGTCCCACAATTTGTTTATCCATTCAGTTGTGGATGGGCATTTTGGTAGTTTCCCATTTTTAGCTATTATAAATAAAGTTCCTATGAACATTCATGTGCAAGTCCTTGTAGAGATATATGCTTTCATTTCTCAGGAGTAGAGTGGATACGGTAGGTGTTTAAATTTTTTAAATAAACATTTTTTAGTTATAATAAGTGTATTTGCAATGAAGAAGGGGGAAGTCATTTCCACACATGGCTGAAGTCTAAAAGTGCTATAGCAGTTAAGAAGTTAGTAAATTCAGGACTTTTCTTCCCTTAAAATCAACAAGTTCATTGTTTATGTGATTTCTAATTGATTATAAATGAATTTTAGGCTTCTGGTGATTAGTATTAAATGACGCTGTGTTAAAATCTCACAAGTTATAAACTGAAGGGCAAACCATGTTTTCAGAATTGTTTTCTGTTGTATAGACCCGTTGAATTCATCATATACAAGAGCTTAGCAAGGACTTTGGTTATGTTAGGTAACAGTTGTGAGTTTGTGTTCACCCAGAGCAGAATCAGTGGGAAAATGCTAACTTTATTTGTATTAATTTAATCTTGCCCCAATTTTTACTAATCTATTGCAATTTCCTGGGTGACAGTTACCTAAAAAAAAAAAAGCTACTAAGTAAGCATATAAATATTTAAGGGAGCTCATTTTTATTTTTAAAAAGAGAGAGTCCTAGAGCAGTGCTTACAGTGTACGTGATCTTAACACATGGTCAGCTGTAAGCTTGGCCCACCACACTTTTGTGTCTTTGAGGCAACACAGGGTGGGTTATTCGGAGAGGAGAGGGCAACTGACGTTTATTGGCCTACTGCTGTGTGCTGGCCCCGCCAGGGGTGCTTTCTGTACCTTGTCTCGTTTCGTGGTCTCCCGCTGCAGTGAGCATAAAGGCGAGCTTCCTTAGCATGTCTTACATGGCTCTTAGCAACCCAGCGCTGTCCACTTGTCCAGCCTCATCTTTCATCACCACCAATTTTGCATTCTGTGCTTCAGCTAGTCTCATGTCTTTGATCTTCTGATATGCTTTGTTGTCTGTCCCTCCCAGCTTTCCCACATGCAGTTCCCTCTGCTGACTCTTCTCTCTCCCCACCTCTCTGTCCCTTATAACCAATTCCTCCTTCCAGCCTGGGTTTAGGTCTGACTTCCTTGGGCGCCTACCCTGAACTCCTGTAAGACTCTTAAGTCCTATTGAGTAGGGACTGTGTTCCTGCTCACCGTTTTATTCCTAGCAACTAGTGTAGAGCTTGGTAGTATTTGTTGAATCAATGAACAAATAGCCTTCGCGGATGGGTAATTTTATCCCCAAGTCACATAGCTAGTAAGTCGTGGACCCCAGAGTTCCAACAGAAGACGAAGCCAAAGCCATGTTTTTCCCAGTACGATAAGCTGCCCCGCAATTGTAGTCACTAAACACTCTGAGGAGGACTGGCAGGCAAATGAGGTCATCGAATTGAAACAATACACCTAATTACATAATTGATTCGCTGTAGAAACATAATGAAGCCAATTTTCCGTAAACCTAATCATGAAAATACTGGTTTTACTATCTTTTGAAAATTGGATTATTCTGACTTTAGACTGACTTAGATTAAAATAAATGATGCAATAAAGACAGCCTGCAAATCCACTGGAGTTTGTGGGGTCCTGAAGTGTGTTACCCTGAAAATACTTTATTCTTAGGTTCAGATTCATCTGTCCCATGCCTCCCCACCTGCCCCCTTTTCTTTAGTGAGTTGGCAAGAACAGAAGTTTCTGCCTCTCAAGATACGGTTGAAATGTTAATATAATTTCTGGAAATTATGCAAGACACTTTCCTTAAGTAAAAGGTTACAGGTGCTGTTGCTTTTCTTTCTCCATATTTTCCTTTGGTCACCATTCTTTTGCCTTATAGCTCTCTTTCTCCTTTAAAGAACCTCGTCCATTTATCCTTTGCAGCCTGGGTCACTGTTTACCTCTCCAGCTTCATCTTTTGCCCCTTGCCTCCTCAAAGTCTTTGCTCCATTTAAATAGAAGTACTTGAAATCCCGGACTGATATGGGTGCCCCTCCTCCTGTGAAAGCCTTTGCTATCCTGTTTCTTAGCGTCTGTTGCATTCTTTGAAACAGTCCGTGGAGCTGTGTGCCTCCTATACTAGACTGTAAGGTTTTAGGGCACTTACTGTCTCATAAGATCTCACACATCTCAGATTCCCCGGAACCTGACATAGTTCCCAGCACATATTGTAGTTACGTAGTACATTGTAAAAAAATCAAAAACAGTCTGTCTTGGGCCTCAGATCTCCTTCATTATGAGATAATAAGTTGGAGGTAGCCCAGAGCAGGAAGCAAGGATATAGTCATTATTTTAATTTTCTCTCTTACTCTGGACCTGCAGAATTTGACTTCTAGATTAAATTTATCTTTTGTAGTTCAGGTTTCCGTTGTCAGCACTAGCAGTGTTCTAGCCCTGTTAGTTATCTCTTGCTCTCTGAACCAAAGTAGAACATGGACCTACAGTTTCACCTGAGTTAGAGGAAGGTGTTGGCAGGACTAACCACAGAATAGTTGATTTTAAAAAAAATGAATGAAATTTAATCCACAGGCCATAATTTGTAATCCCCAACATTTAGAAGGGTTTGTCTCACCTCAGACCAAATGCCCCTTCAATTTATATGCCTTGTAAGCTTAGAGTCCTGGAATAAGTTCTTGACTTCTGCTCCCCCTGGCTCTCCTATATTTGGTTGAACTTCTGTTTTTTTATTTTTTTCAACATGCTTTTCCAACTTAGGCCTTATTTTCCTAAGTCAGAGCCAGGCTAAATACAGACATTAGTGAATTTCTCACAGTTCTTCTCCGTCTGAGAATTAAGGAGAATAATACAGATCTGTGCCCTCTCCTGTCATGTTTGGAAAGCTCACCTGTGCCCTGTGATTAGCTGGCTTTTCCACCAAAACCATGAATGCCTCTAGGCCAAGCCCTGTTTCTCAGTCTGCATCAGTTCTCTAGCACCTAGCTCACTGTTTGGCACTTAAGTTGTTAACAAAAATAAATTTTTATATTTCCCTATCAAGATCATTTCCTTTTAAGTAGACACCAATTAATACGTACTTGTCAAAATTAGTGTAGCAGCCTATCATAAGATTCTCTAATTAAGAGATTGAGGAGATATATAAGCACTACAGTATTATTTGAACATAAGTAGATAAGCCAGAAGAATTTAGATACTAATTAAGCTCAGAACAGAAAAACAGCGAATGAAGTTTAAATGTTCTAAAAGGGGTTTTTTAAAAGAAGTTAAAATTACCTGTAGATTTCAGCTGTCTTATTTTTGCAGGTTTTGGTCTATAGACCTTTCTTTGAGATTCTTGAGAAACCTTACATATTAATCTGCCTTAAGAATGTGAATGTTTTGCTGCTGTCAGAATTGAATGTGTGACCAATGAGCAAGAACTGAAAGGTCTCTGTTCTAGGCAGGATCGAGAACTTCTTTTTTTCTAATTCCACACAGACACGTCTTCGGCCTCTGAGGATGAGGGCTCTCTGAGACGCCAAGCTGCGCTCTCTGCTGCCTTGCAACAGAGCTTACAGAATGCTGAGTCCTGGATCAACCGTTCAATTCAGGGATCGTCCACTTCTTCATCTGCATCTTCTACGCTGTCCCATGGAGAGGTCAAAGGAACCAGTGGGTCTCTAGCTGATGTATTTGCCAATACTCGAATAGGTAGGAGCTGAATCTACCCAAGAAGCCCAAATTGTGTTCCATTCGGCCCCCAGTATCCAGGAAACAGTTGATGATTTGTATTAGGTTTTTCAGAGTGGCTTTAAAAAATAGAATCAGAAAGAACACGACAGTTAATAAAGCAGTGAAGGAAACACCAGGAATACATTTGGAGTGATAGATACCATCTGCACTATTGGTGCATAGTATTGCCCACCTGAAGCCATAGCTATTTCCGTAAGCAATACTCAAGCTGCAAGATACAACACCAGTCTTAGCGTGGGTTTATCCCTGTTGAGAAATAGTCCATCTGTTAAAAGATGTTAAAATATGTAACATCTTAGATTTTCCCAGGATTGTTGTCTCCATTCTCTCAAACAAAAAACATTAAACTCAGGCAAATTCTGCACTAAGGCAAAAATCAGTGAGGCCTTTTTGTCTTTAGCGTAAAGACTGGATTTATTGTCCTTGCTGCTGTGTTACTGCTACAACGGGAGTGTGCAGGCTGAGGATGTTGGTTCTCTGTGAGCTGCCTTGTGCTGCCGATGCTTCTGTGTGGAGTGTAGCTTTTGCTTGGCTCTGCTTTATGTTTGTGTGTGTCTGTGTTTTAAGAGTTTGTGACGTCTGCAGATAAATATACAGCTCAGACCTCTGCTTCTGCTTCACTAGTTGGTGCACACTGCACAAGGTGATGCATAAGCATCATGTGTCTGTGACATTTGGTGTCTTAGTTTTCATATCAGTGACCTTTCTGTATCACCTTATATATATCTCTCTTTATTCTATTAATTGACTTCTGAAAAGAAGAACTCAGAAAATTTTCAATTCCAGCCTGTAATTTTTAAAGAAAGTAACTATCTTGAGAGTATGATTGCCCTCATTAAAAAGCCAAGTGCCAACAGCTGATGGCTTGTCCTGCACTCTTAGCTCTGCCCTGTGATTCACTGAACCTCCGCAGGCAGTTAGATGAGCCCGCTCACCACCTCTTCTGTGGGAGGGGAAGCCACACAGCCTGGGTTAGGGCAGGTTTTATTTCTACATTTGTCTGAAAGAAAGCAATTTCACTTGTTAAAAATATTGTCCTGACGATGCCCAGTTAACTTCATCTGAATTTTTGTTAACAGGGTGATTTCATCTGACTTCATATTTTTCTATTGCTTCTACTACTCTGTGGAAAGTTACTGGTTCAGGCACTCACAGAACCATTTTATCCAATGTTACTGCCTTTTGGATGTTTGCGCTATCAGAAGTAATTCATGTTTCTAATAGAAAAATTTGAAAATACAGATAAAAGAAAAATAATTTATAAATTCACTTCCCATGGATAACATTTTGGTGTCATCACTTTAGTATATATCCTTCTAGACTTTATTTGGATATAAATGTGTAGGGTTTGGGTTTTGTTTTTACAAAAATGAAATTGTATTAAACATAATGTTCACAACCTGCTTTTCTTAGCAATGTGTCACAAACATCTTTTATATTGTTAATATACAATTATACTCTTGTTTTTATGGTTTCAGAATATCCCACTGTATGGTTGTGTCCTGGTTTATTTAGCCATTTCCCTATTTTGGACATTTAAGTAGTATCCAGTTTTTACTATCGTAAGACTGCTGGAATGAACATCCTTGAACACACAACTTTGTGCATTTGTCTGATTATTTTCTTAGGATGTATTCCTGTAAGTGGAATTACTGGGTCAAATAAAAATGTCTGTTTTTAATGCTTTGTTACCACATTATCCTACAGAAAGGAGATACTGTAGTATGCTTGTGCTAGTATATTTAAAACCTTCAAAATTATTAAACTAGTAATTACAGACTTTTGAGGCATAGAGACCTTACTCCCAAATTGATTTTAGAAATGGTTTACATTATGATTTTTTCCTTTTTAGTTTTGAGTGGCTTTTCATTATTCTTGTGAGTCGTATATTTTATTTCCTCTAATTTTCTTTTTCTTACTTCCCCAAATGTTTTCTTCTTCTGACTTTTTTGTAACACATCCCTGTTGAATGGCTCTCTTCCAACTTATACCATTCAGTTTCCTTATATTAAGAATCTCTACTTGAAGCAGAGTACAGCAACACTATTTCATCCTGCTTAGAACTAGGGAAGAACCTTGTCTGTCAGGGAGATCCAAGTGACCTCTGGGTTATTTTATAAAAACTAGAAGTGGACTTTATCTGGTTTTCTTCATCTGGGAACTTGAGCGATCTGACCCACTCTCAGTGGAAATCTTCAATGGAAAAGGAAACATTATAGATAAATCAACACAGACATGAAGAAATGCTCAAGAGACTGGAATATTTGTAGCCATTCTGATGATACTCACTTTGGTTTAATTTGGAAGCCAGTTGCAATTTTTATTTTATTATGATTATTTTTATAACATTGAGTTTCTATGAGACTTTCTGTGTGGAAAAGAATGTTTTTGAGAAACATTTGATAAGTAATATGATCTTACTAAGGCTACCTGAGTTCTTGAAAATAATAATTTTGGAAAGCTGATATGCCCTGGCTTAACCTCTTGCTCTCTCATTATATCTTGCTAGTAGAATTTGATTTAAAAGATTGACAAGAGTGAATGCCTGAGTTATGTAGTTTTCTTCCTTGTTAAAAAAAAAAACAAGAAAAGATGTGAAGGTTCTTATTTTTACTGCTAATGTAATATAATTCTAAATTTTGTTTTCTCCCCTCTTAGAGAATTTCTCTGCTCCCCCTGACGTCACTACAACTACCTCCTCTTCATCATCATCTTCCTCAATACGCCCAGCAAATATTGATCTGCCCGCCTCGGGGATAGTTAAAGGCATGCACAAAGGGTCCAACAGGTCCAGCCTTATGGATACAGCTGATGGTAGGGAGTTCTTTTTGGTAGCTAAATAGGGAATATTAGTTAAACTGGAACAATTCACATTATAAATAGTAGTGCCTGACCGGTCCAGCAGCTACAGAACTCCGCTGCAGTGGGCCCTCTAACGTAAGTCATCTCGAATGCCCTCTTTTCAGCAGTCTGCACTGTGGCAGCACTGACACTCGTTCACACTCAGTCTGTACTTTCAAAAGATACTTTGAGCAAAAAAATAAGTATGGAAAAAGAAAAGGATGCTGTAAGAGAAAAGGGAGATTAGATGAAATCTGTAAGCAATGTATTAATAGTAGTGCCATAGTTGTTCTCTATTGTTGTAAAACTTATTATGTGCATATTTGTACCTGTTTGGCCCAGTTGAAATAGAATGAGACTGTGGGCAAAGACCAAATATTATGAGAAATAAAAGCTCCTAAGAGAATTGAGGAACTGAAGTATCCCCAAAATGAATTAATTTTGACTTACCATTTTTTCCCTTATAGGTGTTCCTGTCAATAGCAGAGTATCCACAAAAATCCAGCAGCTTCTCAACACTCTGAAACGACCCAAAAGGCCTCCCTTAAAGGAATTTTTTGTGGATGACTCTGAAGAAATTGTGGAAGGTAGTAGTAATAATACCAAAAACATATGTTCCTTAAGCAAACATTTTCTGAGCACTTACACGTAGGATACTGTAGGATTTAAGGATGAACAAGGCATTGGTTTTGGTTGAAAGAGTTCATAGTTCTCTGCTCTTTTTTCCCTAAGGATCATTTATGTTTTGGGTCTCAGATGAAAAATAAGGAGGGATGGAGGGGAGAGAAAGGCAAAGAGATAACTATGGAACATAGAACTATCCTTTGAAATACGCTCTTTGAAATTAGGAACTTTCCCAAATACGTAATTTTTTTAATTATCTATATTTGGTGTTATCCTAGAATACAGATGTCGTATTCAACTTCAAAAGTTTGCCCAATCTTTTTTGATGTAACATAGTCCTTTCGTTAAATCAGCCAGTCAGCACATATATATGTCTGCTTTCTACAAGATGACCTGGTGGATGGTGAAAAGTCAGTCACTTCCTTCTTCCTTCATGTTTACGGTTTAGAACAGTGCTAAGCTATATACAAATGAAAACTGAGCTTAGCCAATAAATATGTATCAACTCGTATAGGCAGTTTAGAGAAAGGAGGAAATCAGTTCCATCTCTGTGGTTAGGGAAGGCTTCATAGAAGAAGTGGTAATAGTCAGTGATTTATTCATTCAATAATTTAAAAAGATATTTGTAGATGAAATCATATGATGTCTAGAATTTAATAGGTAGCATTGGAAGGGGAATGCTTGGGAGTATAGATGAAACGAGGTTGGCCGTTGGATAGTTACTGAAGCTAGGTGATGGGTAGACCTACCTACCAAATGCTTTTGTCAAAAGAACTAATAGTAAGCTTTGATCACATCAGACCTGTTAATGGAACTAGGCACCATAGTAGACCAGTCTTAGCCCACTTTGTGCAGCAGGAAGCAACAAGCAGCCTGATGTATGAGATTAAGGTGAATTTCTGTTTCTTTAGGAGTCACTAGCCTCATTGAACTATGGACATCTTGATGCACTGATGTTCAAGATGCTCATGCCAGTAATAGCCTCTCCAGTCTTTTTAGCACTGTGTATTGGCCAGGCAAATGAACATCAGGGGTTAATAGGAATCATACTTGAACAGTTTTCATTGGCAGAATAGAGCTAACAGCTTTCTGCTAATTATAAATAGGCAACAATTGTTTATTTGCATAATGATTGCCTTTAGAAAAGAAAAATACCTGTATGTGTTTGGAAGACTGAAAGAATAGGCCCTAGGGTCTGCACTGAGGCCTAGTGGATGGCCATAATGTACAGACTTCTATGACCGGAAGACTGTGCCTACCGTATATACAGTCTGCGTGTACAAATAAAACTATTTAGAGTTAACCATGTTTATTTTCTTACTTAATCTGGTGTTTAAGTCTGAGAATATATAAAGTAGAAGGGCAGCTGAAATGTTATTTACCTAGGGCGGTGAATTGGGAAGTGAAACTTATTTCATTAGTTTTATGTCAGTAGAAAATGAATTAAGACATTTTAAGTTTCCCAAATCTGTCATTAAATTGAACTATAAAATACAGTTTATTTCATATTTCACTTTCCCATCTGATAGTTGTTGCTCATTCTGTCCATTCTCCCTCCTGTGCCTCTTCTCTCATCTCCTCTTCACCTGGCTAGTTCCTACTCTTCCTTTAAGACTCAGCTCAGGCATTACCTCCTCCAGGTGGGGGACCGCATCCCCTAAGTTGGGCACTGTGGCTCTCTTCTGCCCTCTCTATACATGTTCCTGTCGTGCACTGCTCGTGTTTACTTAGCTCTGTGTGTGAGTCCATGACCCCATTGCACTCTAGACACTCCTGGAGGGCATGGACTCTGCACTCCTTGCACCTACCATTATCACATGCAATAAATGTTGGTTCAAGGCATGATATGTGCAACGTTTATTTTCTCAATGTTTGTCACATCCTGTGCACGTAATTGGCACTCAGTAAATACTTGACTTTTTGTTCCATGTGTAAATTATCTTTCCTTCTATGAAAATGTAGGGTTTGTTTGCTTTTTATTATTTGAATAATACTTTTTTATTGTAAAAATGACCGTGGTAATAATCTAGTGTTTTATTTTCTCTCCCAAATTCAGTTCAATTTAATTAATATTTATTGAGCAACCATTATGTGTTAGGACTCTAGGCCATAAGAGGAATAAGAAGCATGCCTTCCCTCAAAAAGCTGTCAGTCTTGGGGGAGGGAAAACTTGCTCAGTAGTAGAAGCTCTTGGGGGTCCTCAGTGCTTTAATAAGGGTGGACTGCCATGTAGTGTGGGAGCACTGAGGAAGGAATGGCCAGGGACAGCTTCCCAAGGAGCGTGCTGTCTGAGCTGAATCCTGAGAAGGATGAGTATGAGTTTACCAGGAGGCAGAGGGATTGGCCATATGAGATGTGTGCGAAGGTGCGGAGACGTGGAAGGAACATGTTGTTCATGGCCGTTATCTGTTTGAGTCTAATAATGACCCTGTGGTATAACTGTTACTGTCCCCATTTTAAAGATGAGAAAAAATGAGGCTCAGATAAGTCAGTTTGCCTGAGGTCAAACTAGTAAAAAGTGAATGTAAACTTCTGTTTTCTGACTCAGCAGGTCAGTGCATTTTCTTTTTTCTCTCTTTTTTTTTTTTTTAAGAGATTGGCACCTGAGCTAACAAGTGTTGCCAATCTTTTTTTTTTTTTCTTCTCCCCAAAGCCCCCCAGTGCATAGTTGTATATTCTAGTTGTGAGTGCCTCTGGTTGTGCTGTGTGGGACGCCGCTTCAGCATGGTCTGACGAGCGGTGCCATGTCCGCGCCCGGGATCTGAACCGGTGAAACCCTGGGCTCCCGAAGCGGAGGCGCAAACTTAACCGCTCGGCCACGGGCTGGCCCCAATGCTTTTTCGTTAAACATAACCTGGTGAAGTGGAACCCAGCTCTCTAACGTTGGACACAAAGAATTAGAAACAAGTTTACTAAAAATTATAAAATTGCTGAAAGGAAGTTTATACTTTGTGCTTTTCTGCATGTTCAGTGATTTGCTTTGTCACGGTCAGGATTTGTTGTGTAAAATACATTAAATATGATTTTACAATTGTGTGGGGGAAGTGAATTAAAGCCCAGTTTGTGGATTACCATTTCTAACAATATTTTTTCTTTTCTCAGAGTGAGTTTAAACCAGATAAAGGTGAAGCGAAAGGGGAAATATATTTGCGAGTGGAGACCTACGTTGTGTTAGTTGGTGTTTGTACTTCTTTCAGATCTTATTTTCATAACCTATTGGGGTTTTTTTGATGCAGTACCTCAGCCAGACCCCAACCAGCCCAAGCCTGAGGGACGGCAGATGACCCCAGTGAAGGGAGAGCCCTTAGGAGTCATCTGTAACTGGCCTCCTGCTCTTGAGTCTGCCCTGCAGCGCTGGGGCACGACTCAAGCCAAGTGCCCCTGTCTGACCGCCCTGGACGTGACCGGGAAACCAGTGTACACGCTTACATATGGTGAGTTTACAAGACGCCAGCTCCTTCCTTTTCTCCTAATAATTCCTCAGATTATCGTGGGGAGTGTTTTTATCTTGATGTTTAGTAAAACATCGTTGTGTAAAAAAACAATTTAAAAGATCTTTTTTTTTCCCTGCTTTTTTCTCCCCAGATCCCCCTAGTATATAGTTGTATATTTTAGTTGTGGGTCTAAAAGATCTTAAGTTCTAAAAGTACAGCTGTTCGCCAAATATTTTCATTTGCTAAAGTGACATTTACAAACCAGCTAATATTTAAAAGAGCAAAAAAAAGAAAGAGACTTTGTAGATCCACTCATGTTTTAACATTAGAAGAGGATTAGGAAGACAATTGGGCAGATTAATGGTGTATGGTAAACATCAGATAGTTTTATCTAAACATTGAAATTGATTACTGTATAGATCCTTGTCATTTACTTCATCCTGCCTCTTGCTTGTAACAGGCACAAAATTCTATAATGATCCAGGAATCAGTACTTTTCCATTTAGTTTTGCATCCCAGCTAAAGTTTTTATTTTTCTTTTTAAAATAACTTTTTAAAGCAACTTATGTTTCTTTTGTAAATTCTTTTAAAAATAACTTTATTTTTCATTTTTTAAATAACAAGAAGGTGAGATTTTGTACTAGTTGACTCAAACAGATTCCTTTTTCCCTTCACAAGTGGAACATGTTGTCCATAGACCTAGATATAGACTAATTTTAAGAGGAAAAATAGATATTTAAAGGAGTTTTGCAGATTGACGTGAGTTTAAAACTTAGATGCCCCTCTGGATGAGTTGTATGTAAAACATATCTGTTCAAAATAACATGATTTCTCTTTCACTTTCTTCATGATCTAAAATGAGAATGTCTAAGGGTGGTTGGTGGGAGGGAGCGAGAAGAGGGGAAGAATAGGGTTTTTCCCCCAAAATAGTTTTTAGCATTCATTTCAGAAGCTGTATATTAATTTCATCCATGTAACTCTTAAAGAAAGCAGTCAGCTGGCCAAATCTTTATGTGTTTATTTAACATCTATGAGAATATCCACGTTTCACATAGTTTTCATTTTGTCGTCTGTTTTCACTGAAATACAGTGGTACGGGATGCTTAATCATTTGAGTCCTCCTTTCACTTTGTGGTTCCTTCAAGTATCTAATACCATACGTGTAAGTGGTTCTTCAGAAAAAGCTTATAACAGAAATAGTCTGATTTTCAGTCCTGTGATAAAAAATTCTTTCCCTTTTAATGTGATCAGTTCACATCAAATTATTTCTGAAGATACTCAGATTACTTCAGAAAAGAATTTGAAATATTATTTAAACCAGAGTGAGCTTCCGGTGACATTCTTTTTGTTTGGCGGCATGACTGGTTTGCCTAAACTAGAGGGAATATAAAGCGTGTTGGGGGGGGCTCTGTGTGTTGGGGTTGTGCTTGTCTGTGTCATTTAGCAGTGGCCATTGTCCTATTAAATGTGCTGATGAACTGAATACCTTCTCTCTGAGGTAGGCCTGTTTTTCTATATGACGCTTTTCTTTTCTTTTTCCAGGGAAGCTGTGGAGCAGAAGTTTAAAGTTGGCCTATACACTGCTTAATAAGCTAGGGACCAAGAATGAACCTGTATTAAAATCTGGAGACAGGGTAATTGGTTTTTTGGTTTTAGGGAGGTGATGTTTTATTGTTTTCTAATATGCACATTCTGGATTTTTAATGTGCAACAGCACAATTTATGTAAGTCTAGTTCTTAGAAAATGGAAATGATTTGATTCCAGTCCAGGTTAGCCCAATGCCGGGTGATAATTCTTGCATTCATAGCTTGAAGGAAATTCACATGTCCCTTTCTGTAGCTGCTAATCAATAAACTCTTGAGGTGCTAATAAAAAGAGAGAATCCTAAGCCTTTCTGGAAATAAGTATTTCAATATTTAGATAAAAGTAGCAGTAAATTTTACTCTTTGATTTTTTTTCTTTAAAAATAAAATTTAAAACAATTTCCTGTGGTTCTATGTAGAAAGGGAGGGAGACTCATGTTACTAGAATTCTAAGAAGAAACAAGTTGACATCATTTAATTTCTTCTTTAATCGGAGGTGACATTTACATTTTTTTTTAATTTTTGAAGGTTTTTTCCTATTAATGACTTTCTAAATATGATTACTTCTTACCATCAAACATTCCTTTTCATTTGGAATTTGTAGAATGATACATTGACTACGCAGCAGAATTCTTTTTAGTAGGCTAATAATTACAGAATCTCCTAAACTAGCCTTTTGAAAATACTTTTGCCTTGTGGCAAAGAGCATCTAAAGTATGGCTTCCACTTATAAATGTGACACCTGAGTGTTTCCTAATCCTCACGGACCCTAAGACGGTAACTTTGTGTCTTCCTAACAACGTGGACACTTGTGCAGGGAGGAAATGGGTTGTTTAAATATCTTATGGAATTAGTATTTTCTTAGACCTCTAGAAGTTTCAGAATTGAACTTATCTTGAGAGTGAGTTAAGAGAATTTGAAAGCAAAAGAAGGGAAAATAAGAGTCTGGTGACATAATTAAGTTTCAAATGTTAATCTGTGAGCATCCAAGCCAAGTAACAAACTCCACAATGATAGTGACTTCTGTGTTTTTGCATTCCTTGAATAAATTAAGAGTCGGTTATCCCTGTGGATGCATTGCAGATTGAGATCACAGGTTTGAATGTATTATAGGAGTTTCACTGTTTATCTTTTGTAAGTGAATTAACTTTATATCCGTAGTGGTTTCTGCCATTTTGTTTATACCTATTACAAATGCCTTCATGCTTAGAATACTTGCATTGTTGGTTAAGTGAGTAAGGATTAATGCAATGAATTTGTTAAAGAGTAAGAAGCTTTAGGCTGGCTCTAAAGTGGTGATCGAGTCAATCAGTGCTTGTAGGTTCTCTCTGAGAGATGTAAGGCTTATTCTTTAATATGCTGGTCTGTCTAGAGAGATTCCTTACATTTATTTTACTGTGTTAGCCCTGCAGTGCAGTAAACTGCCTTGGGTTTCACAAGTAATTAACTTACTACTTAAGGTGAGTTATTCACTGCTAAATCACCAATAGAATGGTTGAAAAATTCTTTATTTGATGATGATTTACATTATAGTTCCTAAAATGTGTCTAATATAATTATGGAAATGACGGAGATCTTTTTAGATTTGCGAATCCTTCTCAGTAACTTAATTTCCTTTTGGCTATTAAATAGTTTGATTTATTGTGTTCCTGATAAATGTTGTATATAACATATATGTATATCTTAGGGTGTGACATTGCACGTGTTAGTCTGTTTTTATTCCTCTGTTACTGAATGTCATTATGCATTTTAGGTAGCCCTGGTTTACCCCAACAATGATCCGGTCATGTTTATGGTGGCTTTTTATGGATGTCTCCTGGCAGAAGTGATCCCAGTGCCTATAGAGGTACCTCTTACCAGAAAGGTAACATTGCTAAATTTAAGAGGAATGTAGCCTGATGTGACATGGTGGGCGTCGGGTTCTTGGATCGAATGACTTGGTCACGACATTAGAAACAGACTGACCATTTTCTTAAGCACTCAGTTTCACTTTCTAAAAACATGAAAGTTGTAGAAAAATTATTTATTGATAGTTATAAGTTTTATGAAAATAACGTTTTCAACTCAGAATTTTTATAGTATTATCTATCACTTAAAAATCATGGGGACATAATTGACTTTTCAACAATTACCATTTATAAAGAGTACCACTCTTGCTTCAGAGACTATAGATAATCCACATTTATGATCGGGGAGACCTTTTTGTGAAGGGATTTCCTTTAGCTGTATCATATGCCCAAGGATTTCCATTCTCTCTTGGTGTGTTGCTACTCTAGGTGTAGGATTTCACTTTGAGAACACATCAGCTCTGCTAAATTGAAGAGTATGTAACAAATTTCCAAGTTTAACTGATTTCTCTATGATCTGTTTGACCCTAATCTTCTCATGCAGTTACATTATTGAGAGTTGATGATAAAGATGAATATGGTGGAGACTATGGATTTACAAGAAAAAAATTTTAAGAAAGGAATAAAAAACGTTGACATCCCTGAAACTCTAGTTGATAGGATAGAGTGTGTTTAGATTGGTCGGGAAATCATAGGGTTGTTCTGAAAGTATTAAGTTGGCAGTATTTGTGTGGTTTCATAATGATACTTTTAAGATGATATTTTAATGGAAATACTTTAGACTATATCTTTTGTTTTCTCTGCTGTTGTTGTGAAGCTTAAATCTACTTCCTTTAAAATAGGATAATAAAGAGATATGGATTTGGGTATAACTTTCATTGTAAATTTGGACGTTTGGTGTCCATTTACATTATTTATTTTGGTTTGACCTGAATTGCTTTGCTTTTGAATTGGGAGTTTGGCTAGATCAAGACCGTGTAACCATGTAGCATTTATTTCATTTGCCTGAAGTTAATCTAAAAGAGAAGCATTGCTGACCTTTGAATAAAATGGTTACATTTGGCTGGTAGAATTTGTCATTAGTAATGTCGGATTAATAAAATATTTGATTTGCACTCAGGAAATCATTGTATTGTAGAAAGTATTTGGAAGAACATATATTGTCACTGGATTTTGACAATTGCCAGATATCAGTGGGATTTCATGAATGTTATCACATGAGTGCCAGAGCATTCTGAAGTGTTACAGTCTGGGCATGGGTGTGTCACGTTCGCTCCCCGACCGCGCTCGTTATCTTTTCTCCGCAGGATGCTGGAGGGCAGCAGATTGGCTTCTTGCTAGGAAGCTGTGGTGTTGCCTTAGCTCTTACCAGTGAAGTTTGTCTAAAGGGGCTGCCAAAAACCCAGAATGGAGAAATTGTACAGTTTAAAGGTTAGTGATATTTGTACCTGAATTCTTAGTTAAAAGTTAAAGCTGAGTGGTTTAGTGTTTTAATTTAATAATAGCTAAGTAACATATATTTTCTTATTTAATTCTCACAATCTTATGAAGTAGGTACCATTATTATCCCCGTTTTACAGGTGAGGAAACTGAGACACAGAGAGGTTAAGTAACTTGCCCAAAGTCACAGCTAATAAATGGCAGAGCAGCGATTTGAACCCAAATCTGATTCCACAGCCCACACCCTTAACCTTTATGCTGATGATTGGAAAAAGCTACCACTCTGTTCACTAAAGCTAAATGCTACATGTAGAGACAGAGGATAGACCACTAACCTCAGTGGACTTCCACTGCCAAATGGACCTCCCAATTGTCGAGGTAATGTCAAGGCCTGGAATTAGCATGTGGAAAGATTTTACTTTTGAAAGAAGGTATAATTGTCTGGTGATTTATCACTAAAAATTAATAAAAATATTTTACTGATTATAAAGTAACCTTGATTTGGTCTCTTGACATTTAAAATGACCAAATCACTGTGAACTTCTTCCCTCATGCCTTAGGCAATTCAATTTTTATTTTGGGTTTGATTAAGGTTGGCCTCGGCTCAAATGGGTTGTAACAGATTCCAAGTACCTTTCCAAGCCACCTAAGGACTGGCAGCCCCACATCTCACCTGCTGGGACAGAACCAGCGTACATAGAGGTAAGTCCTGAGACGAGAACATGCATTCTGGCCTTTTCTTTGGCTTCAGTTGCTATCTCAAAATTTTAAACTTTTTGCAGTTTTCATGTTAGAAGTTCCTCCTGACTTGTTAGATTTCCATCTTTTGGCTTAGAAGATGCCTTGTGGTGGACATTCTATTCTAATTATTTTTAACATCAATACACATTCAGGGCAAAGGCTGCAAAGAAATTGATCCTTGCCATGTAAGAAAGTTACAAAAGACTTAAAGTACAAAGGTTTAAGAAATGATTTACTGGCAGAGATGTTTCTCTGCTGCTTTCAGGGGAGCGGGTGGGAAGCAAGAGACTGGAGAAATGAGGAGGGAAGAGAACTGTCCTTGAACAAATTTAACAGAAGATAAAGAGCAGGAAGAAACAGACGGCTAGAGGGTTTGGTATTGGAGGGTAGTGTAGGAACTTGACTGACTGATAACATGTTGCGGTTGAGGGATTCAGTCCTGCCGCATCCCAGACACCAGGCTAAGTGCTTTAAATGCATCATCTCAGTCAAGCCTCACAAGTACCCTGTGAGGTGGGGCTGTTATTAAACCTGTCCTGTGTTATAGGTGAGGACACTGAGACTTAAACGAACTTGAATAACCAACCAAAGCTCATATGACTCAGAAATGGCAGAGCTGGGACTCAAACTCATACTTCTTTCACTCTCAAAGCTGTGCTCTTGATTACTCTGCATGCTGCTTGAGACATATTAGTAAATGCTCACCAACTGTTTGCTAAATTAATGAATAAACAAATCAATAAATTTTTTTTTAAAAGGTTTGGGGAAAAACTCCACCCATCCTTGAGCCCTCTGGTGATAACTTTGGCTGTAAGAGGGAAGAGAGCGGGCAGTAGCTTTGAGAGGTGATGTGGTAATGTTGAATGCAAGGATCGCTTTGAAAGATGGAAGAGATCTGAGTATGTTTAAATGACAGAACAAGTAAATAGGTGATTAAAATAGCAAGTTTAGGGATCAACTCTCAGTCCGTATCATCTCTCAGTGGTGACATGGGTATCGCTCCATCCTCCTTCAAACTGCTCCCCGGCTTCCCTGACTGCTCTCAGTTCTCCTGCCAGCTGACCACTCCTTTCAGTCTTCTTTATTGGTTCTTCCTAAAAGCTGAAGGGCCCTTTATTATGTGGATTAAGCAGAGGTGCTTAGCCCTCCAGCCTCGTGTGAAACTACTGCCCTCTGGGGCCATTTCTAGGCTTCTGCTGTTCTGAATTAACTTGCAGTTTTCACTTGGAACCCTCTTACTACCCACAGGACATTGCTCATGAGTTTAAAGTATCCTGTGGGCAATGGGGAGCTCTTAAAGGGTGCTAAGAATAAATATGTTGTTAAAGATTTATCTGGTTTGGTTGAGGTTAAGAAGGGAAACAGGGAGACCAGCTTTTACAGTTATCCCAGCTGCCCAAGCTCGTGGTGATGGGGCTAGAGAAAGTAGATGGAGTTGAGAGACAGTAAAGAAGTAGAAGAGGCAGGACTTGGTGACTGACTCTGGAGAGGGAGGAGGCAAGAAAGACTCTCAGGTTTCTGACTTGGGCATCTGGGGCAGATGGCAGCATCCTTCACTAAGACAGAAAATACAGCAAGAGATGTTTTCGTGGGTGAGGGGTGGGGGTGAAGACAGTGTTGGGTACATTGGGTTTCACAGAACTATGGGTCACCCAAGGTGAACAGTTGACTGTGAGTCTGGATCTCTGGAGAGAGGTCTGGGTTGGAGATAGAGAATTAGGAGTCATCAGGAATGTGGTACCCTGATTGGATAAAGTGAACGGAGAAGAGGAAGAACAACACAACTTTCAGGGAATGCCAGCCAACATTTAAGAGATGGGCAGAGAAAGTGGAGGGGAAAGAGACGGGGGAAAGAGAATAGGAATAGGAGAGAAGAGTATCACAAAAGCTGGGAAAGGAGAAGCGTTAAGAAAAGATGTTGGGGCCGGCCCGGTGGCACAGCGGTTAAGTGTGCACGTTCTGCTTTGGCGGCCTGGGGTTCGCCGGTTCGGATCCCGGGTGCGGACATGGCACCGCTTGGCAAGCCATGCTGTGGTAGGCGTCCCACACATAAAGTGGAGGAAGATGGGCACGGATGTTAGCTCAGGGCCAGTCTTCCTCAGCAAAAAGAGGAGGATTGGCAGCAGTTAGCTCAGGGCTAATCTTCCTCAAAAAAAAAAAAAGAAAAGAAGATGTTACAGAAAGGTCTGATAAAACCAAGTATGCGATGTGTCCTTTTAATTTAACAGTCAAAAAGTTACTGATCTTGGTAAAAGCAACTTAAATGGAGCATTGAAGTGAGAACAAAACTATAGTTGATTGATTTGCAGGAGTAAATAAGCCATATGTAGGTCTCCCCCCCTCCCAAACTGGGAGCTGCTGGCAGACAGGGACCCCGTCTTTCGCACCTTTGACTGCAGTGCTGGGCGCACCGTGTCTTTGATACCGTGCTTCTATTAATGCAGCTCATGTCACATATTTGTTTTAGCTTCTTTAGCAGCCACTTCACACTGACGACTAATTAAACTTTTAAGAATTGTTCACACCTGCTTTTTTGAGCTTTGTCATTCCCCAGTCCTATCTTTGTGTGATTAGAGTTCAGGGCCCAAATGCATAGCCTCAAATATTCCTGTGAAACATGTTAAATTCGGCCCGTTATCATGGCTTATCTGAATTTCGTTTTTGGATTCTAGTTTTGTCATTTGAAATTACCCATTTTGTTGTGTTTCTGATGTTTTGTTTGGTGTTTTTTTTTTCTAGTATAAAACAAGCAAAGAAGGGAGTGTAATGGGAGTCACGGTGTCCCGCCTTGCGATGTTGTCTCACTGCCAAGCTCTATCCCAGGCCTGCAATTATTCTGAAGGTCAGACTTCGTCCCATGACTGCCCTCATTGTGAGCCTCAGATATATGTGACTACAGCAGAGTCCCCAGTGATTGGATTCCAGTTAATGACCAAATTCAGTGTGACATGTTCTAAGACACATTCTTGGCTTGCTTTTGCTATCTTCTTTTTCACAAATATGCTGTAATTTAAAGGAACTAAAATTCTGGGCAAACCAAATTTGTAAAACATGATCCTAGAGTGCAGAATTAGAAAATTAATTAAAACCATGTGTTTCTTAGCTGCGGCGCGTCAGGTGTCTCTATCTTGCCCTGTGTATAGAGCTGCCACCAGCTGTATGGTTTGGAGTTAAAGTCAAAGAAATTTAGCTACGGGAAAGCACAAATTCAAACACAAAAGTGTATTCTATATTGTTGAATTTTAGATGTGTTGATATATATTGTGTGAGAACTATTTGCCTTAGCATATTCTTTACAATATTAATTTTTTTAGTGTTTTATTTTCCTTTCATAGAATGAAACAAGTTAATACATGTGTGTTATAGAGTAGCATTGTTTGGTAAAGTGTATATATAATGGAAGCAATCAAAATGCAAAAAATAAGGATTGATCAAATTATAACAGTTCATATAATGGGTTATATACCCTCAGGCATTACAACCCATGTTCTTGAATATTAAAGATAGGGGGCAATTGTTTCAATATATCATTAAGTGGAAACAAATTAGATACAGAGCAGTGTATGCCACTTTTGTTATGTTAGCTATCTATCTATAAGCATGCTTAAAATATGTGTGTCTATGTAGATAAAAGTTACAGATATATATACAACCAACATTTTTTATTTTCTCTAGGAAGTGTAATCTTTTACATGTGTTCAGGAAACTTCCGAAGTCTCTAAAGTAAACATATGTTCTTTATATAATTAGGGAAAAAATATTATCTCTTGGAAGATAGTGCCTAAGCCATAAGGAATTTTGAACTCATTGTCTCTTGATCAGTCCCCGAGCCGACTTGAGGGGACCCTCAAGTAATCAAAAGACCCTGAGAGCTTTTAGTAATTTCTTTCAAAGTACCAAATCAGTTGTTTCATAGAGGCAAGTGACATGACTTTGCTACTTAACACTAAAGATGATTTCCGTGTGTTTTTTCTATTTTAGGGGAAACAGTAGTAAATGTTTTAGACTTTAAGAAGGATGCTGGGCTGTGGCATGGCATGTTTGCGGTAAGCTCCTCAGAATTAAGGCCTGTAGGGTACATTGTGCTCAGGATTCAGGTCAATCTGCATGCTGGGTAACCAGAGCATCTCTCAGTGCTTGATTGAAATTTAAGCCCCCAAAAGATCAATAATATTCTCCAGAGGAGTTTAATTTTGTAGTACAAATAGTAATTTTTTTTTAAGGAGAATGTAATTCTGTTTTTTCTTCATGTGTAGTTGGGTAAACCCTTCACATAATAGTATGTGGGAGAACTTAGGATCAAAAATTTTAAAAACATCTGCTATGATGGCTCAAAGCCTAAAAGGTTCTACAAGTCACTAAATATTTATTGATGATTTAAAAAGTATGTTTCTGAAGAAAGGATTACATAAATATATTTAGAACTTGGCAACTGTAGCTAATAACATCCAGCCTTTCTGTTGGACAAAATGTATGGAATGACTCCGTGCTGCAGTGAAAGAATGGAGTGATGAGGTAGCTCAGGCTACTTTCTGTAACAGAGGAAGCAGGTAACATGCTATGGGGGTTAGAGAAAGGTGGGCTCCTCTCAGCTCTGGCATCAAGGCAATTTTTATGGAAGAGGTGAAGTTGAGTTGGACTTTGAAAAATAAATAAGATTTAGCCATACAGAGATATTTTTGAGGTGGAGGTCAAGAGAGGGGACAGTTCAAGTGGGAAAAGCTATCATATGTAGCATGCTGATTAGGAGTAGGGAGAGAGGAGAGATAACAGATTCTGGAGTTGAAAAGGATCTCCGAGGGGACCTCGTCCACCTTCCTTACACGGTACAGGATTCTGAGAAAGAGTTGAAAGTGAAGCATGAAGGAAGAGGAGGAGGGACCGTTTTCACCCAGGACCCCTCAGATTAGTAATAGCCTTAGTCCTTCATGCTACTTTCCAGCTCTTTTCTGAAGCCCTTCCCATTTTGTTTTTTATCAGCAGTTAAAAATCCCTTGTGGGAAGTTAGAGGGATCTTCTCCTTGTGACACAAAGAACAAGATAGGGACATGTGTGAAGAGTTAGTTATAAAAACTGTTCTTTCCCTGAAATCCAAAAGTGTCTCACCATAGCTAGAAACTTGAGGCAGGGAGGAAAAAGAAGCTTATAATCTTCGTTTCTTTGGGCCACTTAGATCGTGAACAAAATGGCCAGTCTAAATACTAAGAGTTACTTTCTCTTGAGGTTGAGTCTCTTTGGGGACAGGGAGTCCTAGGTATGTTTGGTTTGGGTGGCAGGAGAGATACCAAATTGCGTTACTCCCTCAGCTCGCTCGGCTTTATCTACCCAAACACCTAACAGGTCTGGGCAGGACCTCTCTGAGCAACAGGGAAACTTGGGTTTCTTGCTTTGTACTGCCCACACCTTTGTGGTATGTGGTGAGCCTGACCATGGTGAAGGCACTGAGTGGGTGGGAGGGCAGCTTGGCAGTGTCTGTCAGATTTGAAGAGCATCTCTCCTAGGCCCCACAGGACCACTTTTCTGTGTCTGCCCTGGAGAAACACTTGCACACCTGCCCAGGGAAGGGAGTATAAATATGTCCCTTGAAACACTCTAATAGCAAAAAAATTGTCAATAATAAAGAAATGCCCAAATAAATGGTAGTATAGTCATACTATGGAACACTATGTAGCAGTTCAAAAGAATTGTGTAGATCTCTTATACTGATGTGCATAGATTTGGCTCTAAAACAATTTAAGTGAAAAAAAGAAAGTTGCCGATGTATGTGTAATACATCTTATATGTTAAAAATCCTTTACGTTTCTATGGGGACAAATACATATGTAAATACGTAGAAAAAGGACTGGAAGGAAACATCCCAGATTCGTAACGTTGATCCTCTCTGAGGAGGAGAGGAGGGGACCAGGTGTGAGGGTGGGTGGCAAAGGAGACTTCAACCTTAAAGTTAATATTTCAGATTTTTTCAAAGAGCATGTATTTGAGTATTACTTGTATGATTACAGTCTTTAACAAAACATCAGCTCAATTTTAAAATGCTAAGTATGTCTTAGGTATTGATTGCTTTTTATCTTTCTTTGCTTTTCAGAATGTAATGAATAAGATGCATACAATTAGCGTACCCTATTCCGTTATGAAGACTTGCCCTCTCTCTTGGGTCCAAAGAGTACATGCCCACAAAGGTAGTTACAGCATCTAAGCTTCCGTTATGTAGCTGTTTGAGCTAAGATTTCAGGGATTTTCAAATTTCTCTCTGGGGACATAATCCTTTGCCTAGGTGGCTTGACAAATTTTAGAGTTCAATTACTATAAAATTAGGTATGTTGTCTATTTCATCTCGCTTATGTCCTTCTTAAGAATTAAGATGAATTTGCCTGAATCTGAGCCCTGAATTAGATTTATTGGGTGCTTTGGTGTTCAGAGCTTCATTGGCTGGGAAATGTGGCCTGCCTACAGGTCACAGTGAGCAAAATGGTTGTGTGTCCTGTCAGTTGCTGCTACCTTGGAGCACCTGGCACAATTTCTCTGAAACCTTTTTTATCTTCCCTAAGTGAACATCGTGATCTCTAAAATGAGTAAAAATGTTTTTATTGTATTATGTACCCATTTAGCGGGCATGTGTGTGTTAACTTTATCCCTTTTGAATTTATAGCCAAGGTAGCTTTAGTAAAGTGTCGAGACTTGCACTGGGCTATGATGGCACATCGGGACCAAAGAGATGTGAGCTTGAGTTCCCTCCGGATGTTAATTGTGACTGATGGAGCTAATCCCTGTGAGTATTTCTAGGATGTGGGTCTGGGAATATCCTTTCTTTTGGTAGATTGAGGTTTTTGCCTTGTTTTCTGTAAGTTTATTATTTTTTTTTCTTAACATCCGTATTGAGATATAATTCACATACCATGCAACTCACCCATTTAAAGTGTACAGTTCAATGGTTTCAGTATATTCACAGAGTTAGGCAACTGCCACCGTGATCTAAGTTTATAACGACATCACCCCAAAAGGAGACCCCATACCCATGAGTAGTCGCTGCCCATCTCTCACCCTCTGTCCCCTAGCCCTAGGCCACTGCTACTCTACTTTCTGTCTCTGTAGATTTACCTATCCTGGACATTTCATATAAATGCAGTCCTGCTTACGTGGTCTTTCGTGACAGGCTTCTTCCACTGAGCATGTTTTCCAGTTCATCTGTGCCGTAGCATGTGTTCATGCTTCATTCCTTTTTATTGCCATATAATATTGCATTGTATAAATATACCGCATTTTATTTATCCATTCATCATCCTGTAGGTCCACAAGCTTTTAAAACCACTCCTTCTTGCTCACTCATTTATATCCTTTTTCTATCATGTAATTAAAATGAGCATTAAGAAGGTGACTTGATGTAACTGAGTGTCTGGACTTTATGAAAATTCCCCTTATCATCAAATCAAAGGAATTTGCAAAAGCTTTTAGAAATCTTACCGTGTTACCAGCTTTTCCCCACAAGCACAGACACCCTGAGCCGCCACACAGTGGAATCAGGTAAAGCTTTAGATGCTGTGCTCTTTTTCATAAACGGATTTTTGTCAGTAGTCACAATGATCATCCTGGTATAAAACACAGACATGGGATTGACCTTAATAAGAAACAAGGCAGAGAAAATCACACAGAAGAGGGTGGAACTAAGCCAGAATATTAGTGCTGCACTGGCTGAAATAGTGTTTCAGGGAGAGTTGTTCAGTTCCAAACTGGCAACCTGTTGCCTGCCACGCATCTCTGCTGCTGATCGGGCAGTTTGGTGGGAGCAGCTGGATTCCAGGTTATAACTTTAAATAGCGTCAGTCACCTTTCGTGGGCTGGATGAGCATTCATTTGTCCTTGAAGTGTATCAGCCATCTAACAGGCACAGTAAAATATTTGTATGGAATTAATGGTGTACCATGAGAGTTCTCGTGAGAAACAAATGTGTCGGCTCTCCACTCTTTGCCAGTTTCCTGTAGTAATGAAAAGCACAATTTCAGCTTTCAAGTTGATCTGTTCCACCTCCTTAGGGTCTGTGTCATCCTGTGATGCCTTCCTGAGCCTGTTCCAAAGCCATGGATTGAAGCCTGAGGCCATCTGTCCATGTGCTACTTCTGCGGAAGCCATGACTGTCGCAATCCGAAGGTATTATTCAGAATGTTGGTGCTCCGGATGTAATTTACAATTTTGATCCAACGTGCAGTATTTACTAGGCGATCCCAAGGAGTGCTGGCTAATTTTCTGCTTCATAAGCCTGAAAGTGGAAATGATTTTATAAAGCAGTTTGAAGCATCTCATTTATTTTTCCCACTCTCACCCTAAGTGTAACTGGCAAACTGAAGATTTACTTTAGTTCTTCTCATCTTGCATTTGTGAATTAGTTCTTTTTCTGTGTTGTTTTGCTCTTTGGAATCCTTAGTTAGCAACTTAGACTGAAATAGGCTGTTCTTGATCATAGCTCAAGTATGGAAAGTGCATATACAGTACACACAAGCCAATCTCTTCTGAACTACTGATTAAAATTTGCTTTTTCCACCTGAATGAAAGTTGGCCATGCTTTGTCCATATGAATTTGATTAATTCTGCATGTTTTTGGTAGAGAAAATGAGTATTTTTGTGTATAGCAGCCAGAGGATGTTTGCTTTCCTACATATTCATACTTTTCTCTTACTATCATTTAATTTGCCAGATTTGATGAGTTTATTTTTGTTTTCAGGCCTGGAGTTCCAGGGGCCCCTTTGCCGGGAAGAGCCATTCTCTCAATGAATGGATTGAGCTATGGGGTCATACGGGTCAATACCGAAGATAAAAATTCAGCACTGACGGTCCAGGACGTGGGACACGTAATGCCCGGTGGTGAGTTCTCAGGAGCACGTTTAGTTTTCCATAAAGATTTCTCATTAGAGATAGTCAAGCCTAATAAAATATGAGATTCAAAACCAGGAATCTAAAATTCAGAACTTAGTCACTTCATTTCTCAAAGCCTCTCTAATAGTTAGGTGATTCTGATTGTACTTGCCTCCTGACAGTATGGGATGATTTAATTTGAATGCTTCAATGACAGTTGTTCACATGGAAAGCTAAGGACTGAGTGATGCTAAAATTGTCTGGTTTTCACTAATTGCCAAGACCTTGGGGCCGGCAGAAAGTTAGAGCACACTGCTTTCTTGAGGGTTTGAGTTTGACCTGCCTAGGGGTAAATTCATTTAACCTATTTTTTTGGACTTTGCAGTTATTTTTAATATGTCACTCTCTTTAAAAGTTTCAGTCTGCATCTGTTTTGTGTTTTAGCTGCTGAATTTTAAAAAATATTTATCATCAGGGTTAAAAAAATAGAAATTTCAGGTATATTTTTGTAGTGTCAGGTCTATTTTTAACATTCCTGTTTGGTATTCTTACTTAATGCCACTCAGTAAATGCTAAGTTTTCCTGGGTTCACAGGGACGAGCTGTTATTTTGCAGGAGTTTTCCAGATCTCTGTACCTTAACTGTCTCTTCTGTACACCAGGGATGATGTGCATTGTGAGACCCGATGGACCTCCCCAACTCTGCAAAACAGATGAAATCGGAGAAATCTGTGTCAGCTCCAGAACAGGAGGCATGATGTACTTTGGGCTTGCTGGTGTGACAAAAAGTACATTTGAGGTACGTGCTATGCAAGCTTCTCGGGGAGACTGGGGAGGTCAGATATCCCAGGGCAGATGAGCTGGCTGATGGGCATGGCATAGTGTAGCAGTGGAGAGCGTGGACTGCTCAAGTTCGAATCCTAAGTCTGCCACTCCCTGCTGACCTTGGGTGAGTTGCTTAGTCTCTCTCTGCCCCAATTTCCTTATCTTTAAAATGTGAGCAATCGTAGTACCTACCTCATAGGATTGTCATGAGAACTGAAAGAGTTAATGTTTATAAAGTGCTTAGAACAGCACCTGGCACACAGGAAGTGCTATTGCTTATCTAGGTAAATAAAGAGTAAGAGGCCTCACAAAAACTCACTCTGGTGAATATGCCATGGTTTGAGCTTTATAAACCCAAAAGTTTAATCTTGAGAGTATGGTGAGAATGGATCCATCTCTTGAGAGTAGACTCACGTTAACCGAGCTTGTAGAGACTGATGTAAACCAGAATGCCGGGTTACTGATGAAAAATGAACTGTCCTGTCACAGGGCAGATTGCTCCCATTCTTCAGCCTTTCAGACAAATATTTATCGAGCACCTTCTATGTATCTGGCACTGTTCTAGGTGCTTGTGGTGCAACAGGAAAACACACAAAGCTCCTCAAATAGCTCGTATTCTAGAGGAACTAGCACATTGTTTCCCTGCAGGCACTTCTGCACGTGAAGCCAAATTGTGATGAAAGGTGCCTGGTGAGCCTGGAAATCAGAACAAGCATAATTAATTGTCTGTATTTCATAATTGGGATTAACCTGCCTCAGGGTACCTTTTAGGGAACAGAGAACTCCAGTTTATGGGCCATTTCACCTTCCTACTAGACGGGGCCTATATGACCACTGCCGCTTTTCAGTTCTTCCAGCTTCCTTTTGGGCTCATTTAGACTGGTGATTCTCAGTTTCAGCATGGCAGGGCACATCTGTCCCCCTTGAAAGTCAGCATATGAAATTATGTAGCAGTAGATGTAACCGGGGAAGAGTGTTAGCTCTATGAATGGTGTGGTGGCTGAAGAAGGTTAAGAGCTCCTGGGCTGACCATCGTCTGTGTTTACACAACCTAAAATGGTATAAATTATTAAATGTCTGTCTGTCATTACCATCATCATCATCATCTTTTTACTACTACCTTCTTGGCCTATCTTCAAAAGTTGTGAGCAGTTCAACTTGATAGAAGTAGATCTTCGCAGACTCTTAAAGCATATGTTCACCGCCAGTCTCTGGGTTTACTTTCTCAGGTGACTAATTACCTCTGCTGAGTATGTGTACATTTTACTAATTTAGATCTCACTCTATTTCTCTCATTTTTAAGTGCTTGGATTACATATATTTCCAAGATCTGAATTTTTCTTCATTGCATTTTCCTTGCTGTAAATGAGATCCTCAAGCAATATTCGAAGATACTGATAATATTTTATTATGTTGCCATTCCTGTGAGGACAATGCCTAGTCAAAATTCTCGGATTTAATATCAAACTGCCAGGTTCATAGTGATGACGAAATTTTGAAATCTGCAGTATAAATATAATAATAGTGAAGTAGAATAAAAATCCTAACCCAAAAAGGAGAAAACTGTTGCCTTGGTTTTACAAATTAAAGTTTCTAGTATCTTTCTTACTAGATTCTTATATTTAAACCCTGAGAGTGGGTTAACATCTCACCAGGACAAAAGACCTAGTAATGACTGGTCAGAAAATAAAAGTGCATTTTAAAAATAAACTACTGGTGAGAAAACTCTTGTAACACATGAGAGCAAAGAGCTAATTTTCCATCGCCTTCACTTACTAGCTGTTTGCTAGGAGGCAGATGCAACTCTGCGCCTCACATCCTCATCCGTAAAAGGGAAATAAGAATCCTCCTTCCTAGGGCTGTCTTGAGGATTAGCTAAAGCAATTGGAACATGCCTGACTCATGATAAGCATTTAATAAATGTTAGCTCTTGTTATAATTGTTCCCTGTATAAAAAAAGAAATCTTAAAAATTAAAGGGAAAAAAACCAGTGAAATAGAAAAAAATAGACAGGAGACATGAATAGGCTATTCACAAAAGAAATGCAAATGGCCAGTAAATAAAGGAAAAGAATTTAATCCATATTGCTTATAAAGAAATGCAGTTAAAGTAACAGTGGGATATCTTTTTTTGCCTACCAGATTGACAAAGTATAGTAAAAACATTCTTATGGATATTAGCGGAGTGTAAATTGCTGTAATAATTTTATAGCATAGCCTGTTAAAATGGAAGACTCATCATGCCTTTTGTACAAACGCACAAAAATATGTACAGGAGTATTTAGTAAAGCACCATTTTTAATAGTGAAAAATTAGAATGACCTACACAGCCAGAAAGACTAGGTACATTCTAATAGTACTAATTCCAGTAGTTTCCTGAGTGGTGACTTTGGGCAGGCACTGTGCGTATGTCTGCAGATCTGTTTCTGTTCCCTTCATCTTGACCGTCAGCCTGTGAAGGGCATTGGGAGTTCCATTTTATGGCCAAAGAAATGAAGCGTAGGGAAGTCCAGGAATTTACCCAGAGTCCACATTACCAGCAAGTGGCAGAACCAGAAACTGAGCTTACATCTGACTCCAAGGGCTGTGCTCTCCCGTCCCCCATGCGATGGTGCGTTACAGAACTATCGTACAAAGGGAGCTGATCGACTGTTACCAACCTGTAACGGTATCCAAAATACAGATATTATGTGCAAAATATGTAACCTACAGTTTGTGAAAAAGCAAGTTGCAAAACACTATTTATAATATAATCCCTTAAAAAAAATTTTAATATGTTGATATGCACATCTGAAAAAATTCTAGAGAGAGAAACTACGAATTGTAAATGTTATCTCTTGAGGTGGATTACTGGATTCACTATTTATATAATTTCAGCTTTTCAACAAGCATGTATTACTGTTATAATTTTTTTAAAGACTTTTAAAAAATCAAACACAATTTTTAAGACAAAGCTCAGATTTTCACTTTCTTCCTTCTGTCTCTTAGGTGATTCCAGTGAATTCCACAGGCTCTCCTGTTGGGGACGTGCCATTCATCCGGTCAGGATTGCTGGGGTTTGTGGGGCCGGTAAGTGATACTTACATGTTTGTTTTGGTGCATCTGATCCAAATATTTGTACTGTAGTTCACAGAACAGAACATATTCTGATTAGTTCAAGAGTGTTACAAGGACACTTTTATATTTAGGGCAGTTCCTATAATAAGAATGTTATAAAATGAGTTAATGTTTATTGTTTCCGTTACCCAAGTTCATTTCAGTCCTTCAAACTAAGTCATTCCTTTTTTATTTTCAAAACTCTCGTCACTTATTCTTGCTAGCTTTCTTTGATTTGATTAATATGTTTCAATAATTTAGAATAGTGCTGAAAAAGTTACCTTCAATAGCAAAGGGAAACCATAGTAAATAGAGTACAAAGCATTTTCATACAAAGCGTCAGCACTACACCATGTGTGATAGTCAATTCTTTGAATGAATTGACTTTGAATTCTTTGAATGAAAGCAATTTGTTTTTCAGCAACTGGTATTTATAGGCACTGAGTTTACAGGGACAATTAGGATATAAAACCTGTTCTCCGAGAGCTCGCAGTTAGCTGCATGAGCCAACAAGCAAGGCAGAGAGCTCCATCATGAAGGGCTTCGCGTGACACGATGGGAAGCGTGGATTTTATTTTATAAGTAATAGGCATTCATTATCGCAGTTAAGCCCTTATACCTTCATCCATCACTAATTACCGCCTTACCCTCTCTTTCTTCTCCTCTTAACAGCTTACCTTATATAAGAAAAGGTCTAATTTTATTTGTTTCTTCCCCACTATTTATGGGGGCAGTGGAGGTGAGGGCATACCTCTAAGAGAACTGCTGTCCTAGAAAGAGAAGTCTATACCTGCTGTCTTGACTTCTTCACTCAGCACCAAGAAATTCTCAAAGACCCAGCTCTGCTAGTTAGGTCCAAGATGGAGCTCCAGCCATCACATCTGCCTTCCAGGAAACAGGACAGAGAAAAGCGTGCAGTCTTACTGTCTCTTAAGGAAGATTCCCTGAAGCTGCTGAGCGACACTTCCACGTATATCTCATTGTTCTGAACTAGTCACATGGCCGCCTACCTGCAGGGGAGGCTGAAATGCAGTCTTTATTTTCATCAGCCATGCCCAGCTAAAAATTCTATTACTGTGAAAGAAATAGAGAAACGGACATTGGGGGACTAGCTGTGACTGTCTCGTTCTCTTTATTTACTTCCTGTAGCTCTTTTCAGACTATTTGGGAAATGGCTGGTTCTCTTCTGTCTTCTGGGATGGGCCAGTAGCTTCTTGAGACCAGAGGTTATGTCTTACTTACCTAGGTCAGTCACTGTGTGGCCCTATATTGTGCCCAGTAAATCAGTGAGTGACATTCACATGGAGATGACTACTTCATCATTGAATATATGTAAATGGTCCAAGAAATTTAGGAATTCTGTAATGGGAAAAATTAATTTATTGCAAATGGGTCTGGGAGAATTATTGATAATAACAGATAGTAAAATTATTTATACAGCCTTTTAAAAAGGGCATTGACAGCAGACTTTCCTGCAGCTTGTTATCTTCCTGGAAAGGAGGGGCTCGTATAGTGTTCCTTAGACCTTTCGTTATTCGCTGATTGCTAATCTTGCCAGATGGAAACAGCATTACCCTTGAACCTGAAACAGTCATTCTCACATTAAAACTGTTTTAATCTCTTCCTAATTCCAGTATTAAATGAATTAAAATTTTTCTCCTCTGCATCCATCCCATGAATAGGTACAAAAGATGAACTAATACATAATCATGGCTGGGAAAATAAACTGCTTGTGTGGAATCCTAGTTGCTTTCTTATAAAATTCCTCCCTAAGAATCGATATGAACGGATCCCCTTCTTATGTAGCATGAGAACCCATTAAGTGTAAGATGCCACTGATTTCCCTAGTGATTTCTGAGATGTCAAGATGTGAAACACTTTCTTAGAATCCATAAAATATGATATTGTTTTCTTTCTTCTATTTTTAATGAGATCTATTTCAAAGCAGGAAGTAAAATGTCTGTTTTAGTATTTGAACTATGGAAATCAAGGTAAATCCTTGTTACCTTTCAGGGCAGCTTGGTGTTTGTGGTTGGAAAAATGGATGGGTTACTGATGGTTAGTGGTCGCAGACATAATGCTGATGACATTGTTGCTACTGGATTGGCTGTTGAATCAATAAAGACTGTTTATAGAGGAAGGTGAGTAGTACAAAGTTCCAGTGTTAGCAATTCCAGTGGATTCTAAAATCTCTTTATAGGGTGATTTGAGTTGTATTCTGTAGATTCTCTTTCCAAATGATTATTTTTGGTTAAACATATCAGAAACTGGGCTTTGAGCATTTATCTTAAAATGTCTGGTTCTTTGGCTGTAATTGAGAGGAATAAGACATAACCATATCCTATATTTCAGTTTTTAATTATTACTATTTGTTGAATCCTGAGGACTGAGAATTCTAAAACATTGAACTTCCTGCATTCCTTCAATACAGAAGTAGGCCCATTCAGTCTAGGTGAGATAGCTGCTACTCCACAGGAGTTTCACATCTAGGAGTTGTTTCTCGTACTCACCTCTAACTAAATTATTATACCATCTTAACGCAGAGACTGACGTAGTACATAAGTGCTAATTTCAGATTCCATGGATGAAGTCAATTACATATCCTTTTTTCTTTGCTTATTAATTCAAGAAAGGATGTTTGGTACATATTTGAGTAATTGATGTCCTATTTACAATGATGGACATATGTCTTTAAAGCAATCTTAGTGTCCCTGTAGTTTTTTAAGTAAGAAAAATTAATTAAACCAATACAGAACCCGTTCTTGAAACATGTAGTTTGTTATAATGATGTGGCATCCTGTGAGAGGTAAACTCCACGGGGCACTAGACCTTCTGTCCTTGGTCACAGTATATCCCCAGCACTCAGCACAGTGCCTGGCACACGGTAGGTGTTCAATAAATGTGTGGGTAAAAGGAAGGAAGAAAGGGAGATGGTTGGACATGCTGGCACATTCAGCTCTCCAGTGACTTCCCATTCTTTCGTGCATTCATTCAACAAATATTTATTGGGTGCCAACTGTATGCCACTCTTCCAGATGCTCAGGGTGTGGCCAAGTCTCTGCCCTTGTGAAGCTCACATTCTCATTGGGGGAAACAGACAGGAACCACATAGGGAAACAGAGAATGTGTGAGATGCTGATAAGTGCTCTACAGAAAGAACACAGCGGGTGGGAGTGTGCTTGCCGGTTTATATAGGGTGGTCTGGGAATGCCTCACTACTAAGGGGACGTTTGAGCGGAGACCTCACTCAGAACATCCCCGTCCCCTTGGCCTGCCAGGTCCTCTGTGACCGCCCTTGCCTGGATCTGACCTCTCCCCACCACTCTCTGCTTCACCACTCTGCTCTAGGCACACTGGCCTTCTTGCTGTTCCTCAAACCTGCCAAGCTCGTTCCTACCTCAGAACCTTTTCGCTTTCCGTTCCTCCTGCCCGGAAACCTCTTCCTCCAGATCTTCGCATGGCTCGCGTCCTCACCTCATTCAGGTCTCTGCTCCAGTGTCCACTCCTCAGGGAGGCGCTCCCCAACCACCCTGCCTTTGTAGTCCGCCCCCCGCACACCACTCCACCTCCTTACCCCGCCTTAGTTTTCTCCCAGTGTGTATTACAACATGACATTATTTTATATTGATTTTTTTGTTCTGTCTCTCTGACACGCAAGCTCCATGAAGACAGGGACTTTGTCTTATTTATCACTATGTCCCAACATTCACAACAGTGGTGCTTAATACGTGTTATTTGAGTCCTTGTTTTGATGGTAATGATTGTGACATTTTCTTTTCTAAACTACTCATTCCTGGGTAGTGTGGTGGGGATGTCCCCTCTCTGTGATTCCAACTGAGCAAAGCAACTAGGACTGGTTGTGAAGGGAGTGCTGATGTGTCTGATCTGTCTCTCTTAGAATTGCTGTGTTTTCTGTGTCTGTATTTTATGATGAGCGCATCGTGGTGGTCGCAGAACAAAGACCTGACGCGTCTGAGGAAGACAGTTTCCAGTGGATGAGCCGCGTGCTGCAGGTGAGCGCGCCGTGGGTCTTTGTCCAGGTGGAGTGGCTTTGTTGTCAGAGTGGCCCCAACCACTAATGAAGCATTTTCTTTGATGGGCCAGTTATGCCACCGTATTTTCTTCTTCTTAATCACTACTGAAATATTCTGGGTACTATTAGCAAAATCAGATAATTGATACCATTTCTCTTTGTGGACCACATGGTATTTTTCTGCTCCAGTTGCCAAGAACAATTAAATTGATTTGCCTCAGCAAATTCTTTCACTTTTTTGTGCCTGAGTGTTTACTACCCATGAAAGTTTTAACAATCCATATGTGGAACACATCTTTTTCAGTAATCAATCCTTTCGTCAACAGCTACAGTCTTACTACAGGCTATAAGTGGTGCCTAGAGTTCGAGGGATGCAAGAAAATATAAGACGTTGTTCTTACCCTGAAGGAGCTTTAATGTGGAGTTTAGAGATCTAGGTGAGATAAACCACTAGGGCAGGAAGAGGACTTGGCTGGGTGTAAGGGATGTATTTCTAGAGGGGGCAGGCCGGAATGATAGAGAGAGCCCAGTCTTCATTCAGAATCACAGACTTTGAATCCCACCTTCACGCCCTACCACGTCTGTGCCTTTGGGCGAGTTACTTAACCTCGCTGAGTTTATTTCCTAACCTGTAAAGTGGGGATAAAATCATCTATATTACAGAGCTTATTGGAAGGATTAATTGATAGTAATTAGATAATTAATGGAAGTATTTAGTGCCTGCATTCAGTAAATGATGATGATGATGCTGATTAACATCAAAAATAATAATCATAGTCATAATCTCCAGTCAGGAGTTTAGAGAGGCCCACTCTGTCTTTAACCTTCCCTGTCACTCTGTCTCTTCACTCTTCTTTGTTTTTCTACTTGAACTATCACCATCTAAGTATGTTTGTATTTATTGTTTTCTACATGCACTGTAATATGAGGCCCATGAAGGCCAGGACTTTCTCTCTTCTGTTCGCTGCTCAATCCCCAGAGCCTAGTAGCTGTGCCAGCACACCATCGTGGTCAGTTCAGTAAATATTTGTTGGATAAATGGATGATCCAAAGAAAGGAAGGACTGTCCCTGCCATAGCAAATCCTACGTTATTGGGAGTGTCCCAATGTCTGTAACTTACTTGTCTGCTTGGGGCGTTTGGATTTATTTACTGCCAGTTAGCAGTAATGTTTTAGAAATGATGCAAGCATGAGATGAGTGATGGGCCTAGATGACTTTTACGATTTCTTCCTAACCTCAGGGTCTGTGATTCTGAATTATCAGCTGGTATAGCATAGGTTGTTTGTAGTGGAAAATCAGAGAAAAGAAAGAAAACGTACTGAAGGTAGACTAGACAGAAAAGACTATGAAGTAGGTGGGCCTGAGCTGATCTCAGAAGGATGGCTAAGAATTAGGCTTGCAAAGAGAATGTTTCTTTATACTGTTCATATTTTCGAGCAAACAAACTGCTTATTTCATTCAGAATGAACTTTGGCGCATAATGGTAGAATCTTGTGGTGAATTACACGTTTTTTTCCTATTGCAGGAAACTGAAATGAAATCCCCCAAGATACTGGTTACTTTTCCCTGGAAAGCAACCATAGGAATTAAATTAAAACTAATTTACTAATCCAAATTCCTGTAAGGGTCATTTGGGGTCTGATTTGAGCGTGAAATAAGAGGGCGTTATTTCCATCTCTGTGGCGTCTCAGCTTGGGGCACTTGGATCCGTAGCCGAGTATAAGGACACCACATGTTCGGGAGGTTAGAGCCCAGAGGCTGTTAGATTCCAGGTCCATTCCTAATATAAACCGCATACCGCACTCAGCACCTTCTACGGAAGGTGGCGAATAGATGACTTCCCAGATGGTGTGTTTTCAGTGACGAATCCAGGATAGCATTTGTCAGTCATTACTCTAGATCCTATCCGGTAAAAGATGTAGTATGAGGTAAAAAGATGCAAAGAAAAACAAAAAGCCCCACCTTTTTATGACATCTGTTTTCTTAGGATGTTCAAGAGTTGCTCTTATAAAAATACAGTAACAGAGCATGGACCTGGAGTGAGGTTCCGTGAGGCATAAATCCCAGCTCCACCGAACTTTTTGCCTCAGTTTCTTCGTCGATAAAATAAAGAATTAAATCTGTAAAATGGGGATGATAACATCTCCTGCCTTGTAGGGTGGTGTGAGGACTAAATGAGATAATACAGGTAAATTGTTTAGAGTAATCCCTAACCCATACTCAGATGTAATAACTGTTTCCTGTTGTTATTATCCTTAGTTTAAAAAAGTATGCTTGTTGAAGGAAAGACATTTCTTGGTTAGTTCTGACTCTCATGTCAGAAGTTTCCACTGGCAAATGAACTTTGTGGAGTCCTGTTCTCTTCCAATGCTCCACTCCCATGTCCTGCAGTGCTCCACCCTGTGTCCTGCAGTGCTCCATCCCGTGTCTTGCCATATAAAATAGAGATGAAGGGGAGATTTACAATAGTTTGGCCCCATATGCTCTCTGACATCAGTTGGCATAAGATGTGCATAAAATTGCATATCGTACCAGCTGTTTCACAACCTAGTAGCCACCCTTTGAGTAATTGCTTTTACACATTTAATAATTTTCAGGAGTAATTTCTAATTTTTATTTTTGTATTTGGAAAATTCTCAAAACAAAGGTAATTTCAATTAAAATGCATTTATAAAACCCTAGCAATTCAAAGTCTTTTAGCAGAACAGATAAATTCCCATAAAAAGTGATGGATTGTCATCATCCCAAAAGTTAGTAATACTGTTTTCCAGTTTGCAAAGTTAGTTAGATGCCTCACATTGGTAATATTTTTGAAAACTTGAGACCCAGGCTTTACAAATTGCAACTTGTCTTTTGTTTTTTTCTATTTGCTTTTCCCCATACCTACCAATGGTAGTTATTAGGAGCTCACCTTTAATGAGTCTTTCCAAAAGATAACTCTCTCTTTTTGCACTCATATTTTACCACTTGATAGAACACTTACTTAAATGATGTGAACACAATAACAAGCACAGCTGGCGTGAAAGACATCGAAGCCAGCACAGCTGACACTCAGCACGTGCAGAGGCGCGTGGCTGGGGGCAGAGGCGCAGTCAGGGAGCTGGTGGCCTCCAGGGCTCCCTGTGCAGCGGGCTCACCTGGATGTTTCACAGAGGGGATTCCTGGTAACCTGGTGAACCACTTCAGGAGGGACCCACTTACAGAGCTTCTGTTGTGTTCATAATAAAAGTACTTTGCCTCTTCTTCATTGAGCCATGTTGGACAATGAGAATATTAAAAGAACCAAAACAAATTTCTAGGTTTCTGATCTCACTCAAGAGAGAACATATTGAGGTTTATAAATCAGTATCCACGGAGCCGGCTTGGTGGCACAGCGGTTAAGTGCACACGTTCTGCTTTGGTGGCCCGGGGTTTGTCAGTTTGGATCCCGGGTCCGGACATGGCACTGCTTGGCAAGCCATGCTGTGGTAGGCATCCCACATATAAAGTGGAGGAAGATGGGCACTGATGTTAGCTCAGGGCCAGTCTTCCTCAGCAAAAAGAGGAGGATTGGCAGCAGATGTTAGCTCAGGGCTAATCTTCCTCAAAAAAAAAAAAAAAAATCAGTATCCACCTCTGACCGTTTGCATCCTGTCTTACCCTTCTGTAGATCTCTGCCATCGCTGAAATGGTTAGGTACCTTTACATGTATGGGATCTTAATATTCTAGATCTAGACTGGTTAGAGAAAGAAAAATCATAGAGTAAAATAATGGATTATCTTAGGAGGCTGTAAAATGTAGTAAAATTAATCTCACTGAATTTTTTTTTTTATTTTTCTAGGCAATCGATAGCATTCATCAAGTAGGGGTTTATTGCCTTGCTCTGGTACCTGCCAATACATTGCCAAAAACTCCACTAGGAGGGATTCATATATCTCAGACGAAACAGCTCTTTCTGGAGGGATCTCTACATCCTTGCAATATTCTCATGTGCCCGCATACATGTGTGACCAATTTGCCAAAACCCCGGCAAAAGCAACCAGGTAATGTGCTGACTTTGAAGACATAACATTAAAATTGTAGCTTCAAGAAGCTGAATTCTTCCACCATGATTCTTTCTCTAGAGTTAGACTTTACAATGATTAGCAACAAAAGTATAGTATCAGCTGACCAAAAGCACGGAGGATGGAGACCTTGCTGAATAGGCCTCTCTGGGTTTCCTGTTGGCTCCCTCTTCTGAGTAATTCTCGGTAGGTGCCTCCATTTCCCCTGGCTGTAAGGTCTGGCATCAAGATGATCAGAATCCTCCTTGTGGAAGTAGAGTAAGGTTCTGATAATAAGAATACTTAGTATTTATTGAGTGCTTGCTAAAAGCCAAACACTAGCTAGTTTTTACATTTTACAGATGTGATCCCAAAGCTTTGCCCCCAGCTGTGGAAGGTAAAGTTCAGAAAAGTTAAGAATTGTGCCCAAAGTCATATAGATAGTCATATAGTTAGTTAGTTAGTGACAGAGCTGAGATTCACACTGATTGTGACTAAAATCCACACCCTGAGTCGTTGTGTTCTACTGGCTTTCTGTCGGGCATCTCTTACCTAGAGTTATCCCTCACTCATTTTTAGCTCTAGGCGTCTAATTTGGGCCTATAACGCTGCTGAGGAGCAAGATTCTTAATTCAGAAATTTTCTGGATTAGAAGCACAAGATTAATAGCATGTTTTGCATTTGCCATATTCCAATAAATTCAAGACACAAATAAGAGTATGTGAATTGCCATATGTAAAAGAGAAAAAACCAAATAGTCAGTTTTACCCTTTTGCCTAATTTCTGAGCAGACCTATGTTATAGAGTTAACTGAATAGGAGGCTAAAGGCATGAGTAACTGGTAGTCAGTCATGTTAAAATATCTGTTCAATCCAATGTGAAATCATTCAGTTTTGTTGATGTTTTTAATTTAAATGAGAAATTAATGAGAGGCTCCTTGTTTCCTGTATGCCTGAAAACACAGAAGAGCCAAAATCTGGCCTTTACAGATCCCACTATCCACACACACACACACACACACACACTGTGCATCAGCACATCAGCCTCCAAATGTTGGGAAAAGAAGATAAAAATGAGAAGTGTGGCATTTAATTATATTTCTGTGAGACAGCTTTTGCTGAAAGGTGAACATGATGTACAGTAATAAAATGTAAAGTAAGCCTCTGACTCTCTAGGATATTTTCATCAGATATTGAAATGTTAATGCACTCTGCAGTAGTTGCTTCAGTGGTCTGGTGGCTGAAGACCATATCACAGTTGTTTATCTAGATATCGTCAACTCATCCGCTAACCTTATCTCAGTAACGATGTACATTAAGCTAAACTATATATGATATTTATCAGTTTCTGCTAATGGAAATAAGAGTTTATGGAAGCTAATATTGTAAAGGGGTAGTCACAATCAAGAAGTCTGTACATTACTAATTAAGAAATGTAGAAAAAGAAGTATTTTCAAACACGTTCCCTGTTTCAGTGTCTGACAGATGTATAAAACACAGAAATCTTCCTCCATCTCAAATCTTGTTAGACTGAAGTCCTATATTCATCATATGAGTAAGATACTGTTTTAAATAGCCTTTAATCTAGGGTTTTTTTAACAAAACTTTTCATGTCATAGTAGATGCTTGAAAGATGCTTAGAGACATAGTAGATGTTTCAAACATTGCTTTTGCTAACCAGATTTCAGCCAATTTTATTTGGTAAAACCTGTATAAAAGATTTATTCCTGAGCCCCCATAGGCACGGTAGCCACCTGTCTGATGGAAGCATTAGGTTTGGATTCTGTATTTTTTGCTGTCTGTTGTGATTGCCTGCTCAGATCTTAATGGGATGCATATGGATCGGACCATGGCAGTTTGAAAATCATGGTGTAGATGGGGTGGAGATGACATGAGGATAGCATGAGAAGTCGGCGTTTACAAAGAATACAGGAAAGTTGAGATGGGTAGGAGTGAGGTAAGAAAGGAAAGGAGAGGAAAAGGAAGATGGAAAAGGTGTCAAGGCAGCCTGATGACAAAAATCTCATTGAGATGCCTACTGGAGCTATTGTGTAAAGAATGGGAATGCGTTAGGACTGGTTTTGGCTGCAAGTTTCAGAAAAACATAACAGCCTCTTAAACAAGAGACAGGTTTATTTCTCTCTCAGGTAAAAGAAGTCCAGAGCTAGACAGTCCAGGGCTGGGATGGGAGCTCCTCAGTCATTGTGGTTCCAGCTTCCCATCTTTTTGCTCTGTTTTTATCATCAGTCAACTGTTGTTATAGATATGCTGCATAACAAATAACCCTAAAACTCAGTGGCTTGAAATAAGAAGCATTTATTTTTCATTCATGGGATGTAGATCTGAGCTTGGCTGGGATCGTCTGGGCTTGGCTTGGCTCCAGGCTGTAGGTTGGGTTCAGAACTGTTCCCTGTGTCTCCTCATCATGGGACCGGCAACTACCTGGGTCATTTTTTTCTCAAGGCAGATGGCATAAGCAAGAAGGCAAGCCAAACACACAAGCATATTTAAAGCTTCTGTTTGTATCTTGTCCCCTAACATTTCATTGTCCAAAACAAGTCGGCCCGTGTCCAAAGTCAGTCGAGCAGGGAGGTGTACCCTCCCCTGTAGTCACAGCAAGGACACGGAGGAGAGGAAGGGTTGTAGGAAAATAACACAATCTGCCACAGCCGTCTTTGGCATCCTGCCTCAGGGTCCAGTCAGGCTCCCTGCCCTTGAGCCATCCTTCCTGCATTCCAGCTAGGAGGTGGGAGAAGAAGGCGAAGAAGGAAATACTCTTCTCCTTTAAATATATTTTCTAGAAATTGCACATAGTACTTTACATATTACTCTCCCACACCATAGAATATAGTCTTTATTCCAGGCATTTGCCCAACAAAAAACTAAGTGTTCTGTTTTTAAGGAAGAAGAGAATGGATATTGGGGTTGATAACTAGTGGTCTTTGCCACAGGAAGTTGAGTTTTGTGGGAAAAATAATAAGGCATGTTTACAGGTACAGCAAAGAGCAGTTAGCCTCTGAGGTGTTATTGCTTCCCATTTTCACTCTCTGTGACCCATAGACTCAAGAAATGCACAAAGAAGGACCGCAAGAAATTGCTGCTGAATTATTTTTGTTGTTTTAAACTGCTCTGAAAAATTCCCTTTTTAAAATATCATGCCTTTATTAATTTTACAGTGTGAATCCAGGATTGGGCAACTTACGGTCATGTGCACTGAGTCCCTGCCTTTGTAAAAGACTGTCTCTAACATGATATATCTACAACTTATTATGCAATTTCTTAGGAAGGAATTTTGCATATTATACTTAAAATTACAGTAGACACTTTGTAGACTAAAACTGTTCAGCGGTCAGTGTGTTGGAGTACATTATCCTTTTTGAGGTTTTTAAAAAAATTTTTTAACTTTTTATTTTGAAATAATTTCACACTTACAAAAAAATTGCCACAGAATTCCTGTATACTCCTTACCCAGCTTTCTCAAATATTTAAGAGTGATTCTGTGATTTAAATGATTTTGTTCCAGCTGTTCCAGTACATTTCTGATCAACAGATTTTGGCAATAAAAGTTAGTTAACCTTAATCCAAGTGTAGTGTCAGCATTATTCCAAGCTCAGCTGGTGATAAGTCGTGTTATCTTTTAGCCATCTTCCTAGTTTGATAAGTTTGTGCCTTAGTCTTTAAGTGACCACGAAGACAGGCAGCAGCACCCGAGCACTGATTTTCTTGAGGGGGGAGGGGTCTCCCTTTTTTTCCCCAAGTGTCAATCAAACCTGTGGAAAGGTTGAAAGAAAACTGTATAATGAACACCCGTGACCCTTGCCCTAGATTCACCGACTGTTAACATTTTGTTTGACTGAACAATTTGAGAGTAAATTGTTGGAGGCATCATGACACTTCACCCCTAAGCATTTCAGCAAGGTCTCTCTGAAGAACAGAAACATTCTCCTAAAATTTTCCTAATCAACCACAATGCCATTATCCTATTAAGAAATGTAACCTTGGGGGCCGGGCCCTGTGGCGGAGTGGTTAAGTTTGCGCACTCCGCTGCGGCGGCCCAAGGTTTCGCTGGTTTGGATCCTGGGCGCAGACATAGCACCTCATCAGGCCATGCTGAGGCGGCATCCCACATGCCACAGCTCAAAGGACCCACAACTAAAAATACGCAACTATGCACTGGGGGGCTTTGGCAGAAAAAGGAAAAAATAAAATCTTTAAAAACATCCTCTGAATTCAGTATTTAAAAAAAAATTTTTTTTTTTAAAGATTTCATTTTTCCTTTTTCTCCCCAAAGCCTCCTGGTACATAGTTGTGTATTTTTAGTTGTGGGTCCTTTGAGTTGTGACGTGGGACACCGCCTCAGCATGGCTTGATGAGCGGTGCCATGTCCACGCTCAGGACTCAAACCAGCAAAACCCTGAGCTTCTGAAGCGGAGCGCACGAACTTAACCACTCAGCCACGGGGCCAGCCCCTCACCCTCAAAATTTTTTTTTTAAATTAAGAAATGTAACCTTAATACAATGTCATCTAATAGTATACAGTCTGTATTCAGATTTCTCCAGTTGTTTGTTACAGCTGATTTTTTAAAAATCCATTGTCCACTCAAGGTCATGCATTGCGTTTGGTGGTCATGTCCTTTAATTTAAAAGCTCCCAACTCTGTTTTGTCTTCAGGACACGGACCTTTTTGAAGATCCCAGGCTAGTTGTCTTGCAGAATGTCCCACAATCTGGATTTCATTATTCACTTTCAGTACAGCCCTTCTGATATTCCTGATGAACTCACCCACAGTCCTCGTAGATAGCAGATTTCTTTCCAGACTAGATATTCACTACTGTTAAGCCCACTTTTAGGATTGTATCGTGATTGGAGCAGATGAAATTATTTATCAGTGGGAACCAGTGCAACCAACTGTCCTCAGAGTGAAAACTTCCCTATACCCAAGCTACAGGAGCCCACCTGCCCTTCTCCACCCCCATCCCTGTGTCCTCTGGTCCTATTTTGTTTTTTTCTGGCACTTCCTGCTACGTGACATCATTTGTTTTTGTACAGTCATCGCTCTGTATCTGCGGGTTCCGCATCTACAGATTGAACCAAACGTGGATGGAAAAGCCAACAATGGCTGCGTCTGTACTGAACATGTACAGGCTTTCTTTCCTTGTCATTATTCCCTAAAGAATACAATATAATAACTATTTACATATCGTTTACATTTTATTAGGTATTATAAGTAATCTAGAGATGATTTAAAGCATATGAGAGGGTGTGCATAGGTTATATGCAAATACTACACCATTGTGCATAAGGGACTTGAGCATCTGTGGATAATGGTATGGGGGGCGGTCCTGGAACCAGTCCCCCGCAGATACTGAGGGACAACTGTATGCGTTTATTGATTGCCTTTCCCCACTAGAATACAAGCTGTCGTCTTGTTTGCTACTGTGTTCCCAGTGCCTGGAGAGCGCTCAGTCAGTGTTGTTGAATGAACGTTTGATCCAGTTTTGGTTAGCCTGGAAATGCTTTGGCAATATGTAGCTTGAATTACCATCTTCAGAGAGTTGATTTTTGCCTTTACTTACAGGTGTAGGCCCTGCTTCTGTGATGGTTGGGAATCTGGTTGCTGGAAAACGCATAGCACAAGCTGCAGGCAGGGATCTCGGGCAAATCGAAGAGAATGATTTGGTGAGGAAGGTGAGTGTTCCAGAAGCATTGATTTTTACAAACAAGCCAAGGACAGAACTTATACTTCAGGTAACAGATGGGAGGTGCATTGTCCAACTTCTAAAAAGTTGCTGACCCTGATTCTTTTTTCTGCTTTATGACTTCAGCACCAGTTTCTGGCGGAGATTTTGCAGTGGCGAGCCCAGGCAACTCCTGACCATGTACTCTTCATGCTGTTAAATGCCAAGGTATTAAAAATTCAATTGTATTTCTAATCAGCTGAATATTCTGGGAGTGTCTTAGGCACTCTTGATCTCTTTCTTTCATCAGAAAATTTTTATTGCCGATTCTGAGGAAGGAGTTACTGTTTTCTCGTTGTTTTGACATCCGAGGATAAATTGTGCAATCACTGTGAAGTTGAAAGAGGCCTCCTGGGGTGCTGTTTAGTGCTGTCTCTTCTCGTGTTACGTCAAGTCGTCTTTATGGAGTTCTGCTAGGAACGGTGGGGGCCACAGTGAATTACACAGACCTACAGTACTCGGAATGCACTATGTCCTGTAATTTTATACCAAATTTGACTCTTAATTCTTTGATTTATGCCAAGAATAAGATTACTTTAGATCAACATTTTAAAATCCAGATTTATTTTTAGTACTTACTTAAATGATTTATTGCTAACAGATAAAAAACAAATTGGAAATTATTCAAGAGTACCTTTAACTACTGCTTTCTGATGGATAGTTCACTAGATTATTGTTTTTGGGTTTTGGGTTTTTGTTGCTGGGAAAGCTTCACCCCGAGCTAACACCTGTTGCCCGTCGTCCTCTCTTTTTTGTGTCTCTCCCCAAAGCCCCAGCACGTAGTTCTATGTTCTACTTGTAAGTCCTTCTAGTTCTTCTCTGTGAGCCGCTGCCCCAGCATGGCTGACAGATGAGTGGTGTGTTTCCACGCCGGCAACTGAACCCAGGGTGCCAAAGTGGAGCATGCCGAACTTCAACGACTAGGCCGTCAGGGCTGGCTCAGAATGCTGTGTTTTTTAAGTCGTGCATTCTGTCGGAGTTGGCTGAGAGGTGTTTGTTTTAATGGCTGAGTCAGAGGCTAAAAGCTCTGACCACGGCATATAACAGTCTTTCTCACCAGCAGGGGCAAGACTGGAGGGCTTGTTGGACTCTCTTAGAGGACTTACCCAAACTGCCCTTTTCTGCCCCAGCCCCTTAGATTCTGATACTGATATGTACACACACACACACACACATAGACCTTTGAGAATTTGTACAATGATAGAACTTAATGATAGGAATATCCTGTGCATCTCAGTGAAAAGTCAATGAAAATATTAAGAAACATTGCTCTGTGGTACAAAATTTTGGGACTTCTTGCTCCACCTCTGCGTGAAGTGGGCTTCTCTTCAAGCCATGGATCGGTTAGGGTCCTTGCATTTCAGCAAGAAGATGTCAGTCCAGCTTGCTCCCCACTCCACTTATAGTTAAAATTAGAGCCCTGTGAAATCCATACTCCAGATATTTGTTAGCGAGCATAAATTCAAATTTGCTCCTTGGTTAGGGAAATAACATATATGGAGGACGAAAGGACATGTAGTCCATTTATTCTTCTGTATATTCTAACATTTTACCTCGGATTAGCCCAGACCTCTAGAAAGCTTAGTAACCATACATCACTGTTCTCTCAGGCTCAGATAATTGTTTTTCCTGAAGTTTAGTTTGCTGCTGTACCGTGGACCAAAATGAGGAATGTTGTAAGAAATGGCCCTATGAGTTTAACCCTGCCTTTAGCCAAGAGGATATTCATTTTCCTGTTGTAACCTCAGTGTTCAACAACAGACAATTGACTGAGTAAATTATGGCATATAAACATGATGAAATACAATGCAGCCTTTCAAAACAATGATATAGAAAAATATTTGATGACCCAGAAAATATTCATAATATATAAGCAGAAAAAGTAGGATATAAACTTCAATAAATATTGGATTACTTACTGAAGACCTTATTCTGGGTCTTTCTATTCTTTCTATGTTATAGTTCATTTTAGGATTGAGGAAAATGAGGCACAGAGACATAAAATGACTTGCCTGAGGTCGCAGGGCTAGTAAGAGGGAAGACTAAGAAATTAGCTCTTTCATTTGAACCCAAACTGGCTTAAGAACCCACATTCTTAACCAATGCACTACACAGCTTCTGGAATATAGTACAATAAGATAGCTTTCTTTTTAATGTTGCATGTGAATTTATGTATAATATATACCCATTTTTTAAAAAATAAGAAAATATACACTGAAATGTTAATAGTGGTTACATCTTATATTTATTTATGTTGTCCAAATTTTCTATAATGAACTTGTACAATTTTATATTAATGAAATAAAAAAGTTATTTGTAAAAGAAACAGCTTGGTAAAACTTTATATTGTGAGCGGTTTTTTTTGAGTTATAAAGTTGCAATAATTAAGACATTGTGGTATTGGCATGATAAAGAACAATTTGGCGTTATCCAGTAAAGTTGAAGATAAGCATATGCAATGACCCAGCAATGCCATTTCTAGGTCTAAGCCCAACCAAAACTCGTATATTTATGCACCAGGATACATGTACAAGAGTAAGTGTCCATCAGCAGTAGAATGGATGAATAAATTGTTGTATGTTCATACGATTAAATACAGCAACGAAAATGAACTACACCTGTGCCCTGCAGCAGCGCTGTCTCAAGATAATGTTGAGAGAAGGAAGCAAAACACAAAAATATGTACAGTACAGTTCCAGTTATATAAAATCAAATATTTCATGGGTGGTAAAAATATTTTAAATAAAAGAAATCAGCAGTTAACATTAAGACAGTAGGGACCTATGGAGGGAGAGAGAAGGCTGGCCCAGCGGGCCCCAGGGGGTGCTTCTGAGCTGCTGTCAGTGGTCTTTCTCGTGTCTTGCTGGGTCTTACGCAGATGCTTGCTGTATAATTTTTCATTAAGCTGTTCCTTCATATTTTATGCACTTTCCCGTTGGTGTGTTATGTTTCACAAGGGAAGGGGTTCAAAAAGCCTAGCTCAGTGAGACTTGAATCGACAGTAAGGATAGTTATGAAGACCCGCCGGAGAACTTATTCTCAGGATCAGGGAGAGTTGGCTGCCTTCTAATCTGCTAATCTTTATAGTTAGCTGATGGACTGTGATTCATTGTGACTGTTTTTGTTTCCATCTTTCTTCTTAGGAAACTCAGAGCTAAACTTGTGTTTCATGCACAACAAATGTAGGAGCCCACATACCCAGTGTGTATTGTCCTGACCTCACTCCTGCCCTCATCGGCTTTTATTTCCTTTATTTTTCCTCCCCTCTTATTTCGTCATTTAAATAAAAAATTCGCTATGTATTTTTTTTTTTTAAATATTGGCATCTGAGCTAACAACTGTTGCCAATCTTCTTTTTTTTTTCTTCTGCTTTTTTTCCCCAAATCTCCCCACTACATAGTTGTATATTTTAGTTGTGGGTCCTTCTAGTTGTGGTATGGGGGACGCCACCTCATGATGGCCTGATGAGTGGTGCCACGTCTGCGCCCAGGATCCAAACCAGTGAAACCCGGGGCCACCGAAGTGGAGCAGACGAACTTAACCACTCGGCCACGGGCCAGTCCCCAAAAAATTCTTAGTATTTTTAAAACTACCTTAAATGAGACAGGCTGTAAATACATGTTTGATTTAAGTTAATGTTGCTATTCACTGAGTACCTTTAGACATTGAAAGAGAAAAGGGATCCCGCACTTGTCTTTTGGTACTGGCAGAATTTTCACTGAATCTGATAACTTGCTAAAGATAATCTCCCAAGGCACAAGCCTTTCATATAGTGTGGAATTGTGTTAATCTGTTACTGTTTTATTTCCTTACTGAGCTTTGATCCGCTTCTGTTTCAAGGGCACTACTGTGTGCACAGCCAGCTGCCTGCAGCTGCATAAGCGAGCAGAGAGGATTGCGTCTGTTCTTGGTGATAAGGGACATCTAAATGCAGGAGACAACGTGGTGTTGCTCTATCCACCTGGTGAGTGTTGGGCTGGTAGACTAGGCTTGCGCTCCATTTCTAGACTACAAGCTGTAAGAGGACAGGAACTCACGGCCTCCTGGAGCCTGTGCGCGTGGGCCAAGGTGTAAACCCGGCCACCCCGCCCCCTGCCCAGCGTGGGGCAGCACGATGTTGTATTTACTCTTGCATTTCCACTGCCTAGCTTAGTGCCTGGCACTGTGGTAAATAGGAATGAATGAATGAGGACGTCTGACTTTTGGAAACCCTCAAAAGAAACGCTTTGTTTCTAGGAGTGTTCAGGAATGAGACCATTTCATCTAGTTTCCAAAGGCCTGTTGGGCATGAACTCTTTGACCTCACGTTCTTCATACCATGATTAATGTTTGGTATTCCTCAAATGCTGCTTTTTATCTTCCATGCTCTAATTTAAATCAACAACCCTCTCTTCACACTAAGAGGGACTCAGAATTATTTGATGGTAGTTTGATGTAAATATTCAAAATTTTAGGTAAAATATCTGAGTTGTCCCTTTCTTTATTCTTCTGCCAGCTAACCCACTCATACATCCACCTTTTTTTGGTCTCTTATCTCCCTTGCTTCATTTTGCTCTGTGATTCTTACTATGCTATTTTATTTACACTGATACTAGGATTCCTCAGAAGGTTATCTGGTAAAAGAATCCTCCTACGGTGTTCCTGTGAGATGGCCTTCCATCCACCAGTCAGTGACGTGGTGATGGGGCAGAGCTCTGCCTGGAGCAGGCCACCCTCCCGGTCCTGACATTGCAGAGTCTTCTTCGTATTGAGTCACATTTTACCTCCCTAAAACTTGCACCCTCTGACGAAGCGACTTCTCAGAAGTCTAATTGCTCTTCACTTAGCAGCCTTCTAACTATTTACAGGAAACTCAGGGGTTCTCCATCTCTCCTTTCCCCATTCTTTTATTTCCCCAGTTCAGCATCTCTGATTTCTCCTCAGTAATATCAAATAATGATATCGAAATACCTTTTTCAAGAGCTTTCTTGACTTCTGACTTTCTTTCTGGTTACTTATTCTTGGCTTCTCTATCTTTTTTTAAGTTGTTTTATATGCTTCCTTCTTTACCTTCTATTCCTTCTTAACTTAAAAAACTTCTGCTAGGGTCTCTGCTAAATTATGGTCTAAATACCCATCTGGCAAGTGGTTTAATAAACTGGTTTGGAAGATCTGCCTTTTAGTTTCTCAGTGCTGCCAGGCAGCTAAGTGATTCTGTCTTGCAGGCATCGAGTTGATCAATGCGTTCTACGGCTGCCTGTATGCAGGGTGCATACCTGTGACCGTGCGGCCTCCTCACGCCCAGAACCTAACTGCCACGCTGCCCACGGTCCGCATGATTGTGGATGTGAGTACCGAGTGGGTCTTGCCTTGTCCTCATCCCATAAAGTCCAGATTCAGACAACCGAGGATCCTTACTAGTGTTTCAGTTTTGTTGAGTCAGGAAGCCAAATCTGTCTCCTGAAAACGACCTCCTTTTCCTTAGTCTGATGAAAGTGACCAGCATTATTCAGTGAGGGAACATGGTTATTGGTGAGAGAATTGTGTGCATTTATCACAAACTTGAAAGAGGCGAACATTAAAATCTTGCTGTAGAGGTGGTAGAAGTTTCTACAGGATATGAGAATTGAAGAAAATAAGGTAAAACTGTATTGCATCATATCCTAATGTACTTTAAAGCAAAGAGTTACAAAATTGCAATTTATGTGATATTTGTTCCTCTAAGAACTGATGCTCTCTGTGAGCAACTGGAGCCTGCGCCTAATAAAACTGTGTTCGCCGCAGATGATTTTATCATCAAGTTCAATTCAGCAGGATGCTCCTGTCATATTCTGCAGGGTGAGCCAGAGCAGGAGGGAGGGAAGTTCCCTTCGCTGACAGTTTATGGGGGAAGTCGGTGCCTTTGCATTTCCATGTGTAAGCAAGCAGGAAAGCCGAGCCTCTGTGAGAGCCCGGCGCCCCCCGGATTCAGGGTCTGCTCTAGGTCTAGAGAGCTTCACTGTTCGCCAGACTGTTGAAACGCTGACCCTTCAGAGATGGGCTGGCTCTTCTCATTCCCGGAGCACTAAAGATCCATGTTTTTATTTTATTATGACCTTCGTGAAATCAAAAGATTGTGGGATTTATACTGAGATTATAACCATGGAATATTTGAGTGTCACTGTTGTAAACAACAACTTGCGTTGTGAACAACTCCGTCATTTTGAGACAGTCAAGTGTTACACATTTCCAGAGGACAAATGTGAGGGCAAACACCAACCTCCATTGTCCTACATGTGTTCTTTGAAACACTGATCGTGCCCTGCCTGGTGTGGTGTGCAAATTGCTTTTAGCAGCAGCCAGAGCCTATGGTGCGACATGGGGGCTAAGCCTTTCTGTGCTTATTTCTGTCCATTTGTTTTCTAGGTCAGCAAAGCAGTCTGCATTCTCACCACGCAGACCCTAATGAGGCTATTGAGATCCCGAGAGGCGGCGGCAGCTGTGGACGTGAAGACGTGGCCAACCATCATTGACACAGGTGAGGCAGATTCCTCCAGAGCTGTTGAGGGACAAGAGCATTCACTCTGAGATTTCCTAGGTTCTCACGCCAAAGGGGTTTACACAGCTCTTACGCTGCAGTACTTTCCGCCTGCTAAGACGGAGGCAAACTTAATGCTCAGTCAGCTTGTGTTACCCAAGCATTGGAAACTGCCACAGCCAGACCCGAAGAAGCAGATCATGGTGTGCTAAGGACTCTTGAAACAGAAAGTGTCTTGCTGTTACTCTTGGCATCGTCAAAGGGTGCTTAGGTTTTTATGCTGGATGTGACCATGAGCATGTAGGGCCATATAAAATATTGAGAAGACCTGATCCTTGACTTCTAGATGTGATGTACTCGAAACAGCGTTAGACTAGGAACCAGCAGACCTGGTTCTAGCTCGAGCTTCAGTACTTGCTTTCTGTATAACCTTGTCCGAGATCACCCCTTCCTACAATAGCCCCGACCCTTGCCTGCCTCTCACATTTATCGAGAATATCGAATGCAGCATACAGTCAGCCCTCTGGACCCGTGGGCTCTGCGTCCGCAGATACGGAGGGTCGACTAAGGGATTTGAGCATCTGTGGATTTTGGTCTCAGGGGTCCTGGAACCAGTCCCCTGGGGACACCAATTTAGAAGGTATGCACAGTAAAGAAGGGGTGAGCCCCGGGGCTCTCTGGAGAGTGGTAGTGTAGGGCAGAGGGTGCGCTTGGAGTCAGGCAGGTGGGGTTTGAATCCCGATACCCTGTTACTCTCTCAGTAGCCCTGCTCACTTGGGCAGAACTGTCTAACCAGTGGGGCTGTAATAACTACTTCATGGGGTCGTGAATGTTAAACAGCATAACGTAGAACACCTTGCACGTCATCATCGTCATCATAGCGCCTTTTATTGAGTCCTACGGCCTGCCAGGAGTCTCACATGTGTTACCTAATTTATCCTTATACCAACCCTCTTAGATGGGGGCTGTTTTTGTCCTCATTTTACAGATAAGAAAACTGAGGCACAGGGAGGTTAAGTCAGTAGCAGAACTGAAGTTCAGGCCCAGCCAGTTTGGCTCCATTCCAAGCGCGTTAGCCATTAGTTTCCTCCCTCCCTGTTTCAGTAAGTACCACATGGTGTCCACCTCAGGAGCGTTTATATGGTTTAAATGTAGGGATGACGTGGATTTGTGGTGGTTATTGTGTGCCAGATGCTGAACTAGATCTTTTTGCGTTTGTTACTGAGGGACACACGCACAGTCGTGTAGAATATGTCACGCAGATGGGCTGTGCTGGTGTTAGTGATGCAGATCTGCTGTGGTTATTGGACGTGGTCACATTTCGAGACCTGAAATGGGCTGTGATGCAGACAATAGGAAGGTTACTTTAGGCACATGAGTGAGCCTGCCCGACACAAAGGTGGGTTGAAAGTGACAGAGGAAGTCTTTAGTTTAAGCAGAGGTGGGTGCCCAGTGATAGATTTAAAAGCCAGAGGCAGAATTGTTTCTTGATCCAGAAAGCCAAAGCAGTCATTGAGGAGGCATGGTTGGGCCAGAGACATCCTTGACATTCTTGGTTTTGACACATTTATGAAGCAAATTTGGGGGGAAGGGAGAGGTATATAAATAAATGATCAAAGGAAATAATTCCTAATTCTAGATTATCATTCTTAAAAATCTGCCATGTTAACTTTGAGAAAAACAACATTTAAAGCAGTCCATTTTAATATAACATGCACTAAAGTGTAATTAATGAACTTTAACTGGAAACCAGCATGATAACAGCTACTAAAACTTTTTGAGTGTTTAGTCAGTTGTTTTAAAAGTGCTTTATGTGCATTAACTTTCCACCAGTTCTATGAGGGAAGCTATTATTACCATTTAATTTTGTTGTTGTTGTTGTTGAGGAAGATTAGCCCTAAGCTAACTGCTCCCAGTCCTCCTCTTTTTGCTGAGGAAGGCTGGTCCTGAGCTAACATCCATGCCCATCGTCCTCTGCTTTATATGTGGGATGCCTACCACAGCATGGCTTGCCAAGCGGTGCCATGTCTGCACCCGGGATCCGATCTGGCGAACCCCGGCTGCTGAAGCAGAACGTGCGCACTTAACCGCTGTGCCAGCAGGCAGGCCCCTATCATTACCATTTTAGAGATGAGGGAACCGACACGTAGACGTTAAATACCTCCAAGGTCACATCTCTGATCAATGGCAGAGCTGGGATTGGAACACCAGCAGTCAGCTTCCTTCGTATTTTCAACTACTGTGTTATAATACCCTCACTAACCTTCCAGTAACTATGTTTACCTGATGTAGATTCGCTTGCTTACACTGTCGAGTGTCCCACCTCTAGGAGTGACATGTGAGCTGCTTGGTTAAGCATGAGAAGCTTTAAGCTTTAGCAAATCCCAGGAGCTAAATTTGGCCACAGCAAAGCCACAGAAAACCAGTTGAAGAGCAATGGTTTTCATGTTCCAGCATGTCTGATTGACATCAGAGTTTTCTTTTCGTTGCAGATGATTTACCCAGGAAAAGGTTACCTCAGCTGTATAAACCGCCCACTCCTGAGATGTTGGCTTATCTTGATTTCAGTGTCTCCACAACTGGCATGCTTACAGGAGTGAAGGTAGAGTAGTCTGGGCATATTCGCTCCCTCGCTGGGTGCTGGTAAAATGCCAGGTCTGCAGAAAATAGAGATGACCATGCCCCCAGGGACTTCAGATGGAGAGGCCAAATGGTTGTACCAGTGACCAGTAGGCGGAGGATCAAGGGTCCCTGCTATATTTAAATAAAAGCACTGGCTCTTCCGGAGTAAGTTATCCCCGGGAATTTGTGTTATGCAGTGTTCTGAACCCAGCACTGAGGCTAACAGATAGTAAGAGTTACAGTGAAAGCCAGTGTGAAATCACAGATTCGTATTTCATGAAATTCAGAATGGACTAATGAACAGAAATATGTTACCTTAAGTTAGACTTAGATTAAGCTTTTTGAAGCAATGAAAAATGCACATGATATTGAGGAGTTGGGGGGGAACCAGAACTTCCCCAAACTATCGTTAGAGCTGTTTTTCTGTGGGCTGCCAGTTCCATCCTGTTCCCTGTTCCTCACTTTCCAGATGTCCCACTCTGCGGTCAATGCTCTTTGTAGAGCCATCAAGCTCCAGTGTGAGTTATATTCTTCTCGGCAGATAGCCATCTGCCTTGACCCTTACTGTGGACTTGGCTTTGCACTCTGGTGTCTCTGCAGGTAGGAACGGAAAGGCAAACAAACAGAATGCATGGGGACGTCTTTGGGGCCATAACCATCTCATCCTTCTCTTTGCTCCCTTAATTTGGTAAAGTTTCAATAAAATGCTGATGTTTCCAGAATTTGTACACCTAAAGTGTCTCTGATGTTCGTCTAGTTTTATTTGTATTCTCTTTTTTTCCTGTTAGTTTTATGCCTCGTACAAAAGGTCAGTGATCTTATTGCCTGCTCTCTGCTCCATCCTGTAATCCTTATTTTAGAAGCAGAGCCAAGTAGAAGGATGACACTTGGGTGAAATATGTCATGCTTTGACAGCCAGAACGCACCCCCCAGGCTTGGCAGGAAGGAATATAACAAGATGGGACGACAGCATGTGGCTAGAAAGTAGCACGTCTGTCCCAGCCAGATTGTTTCCAGCAGGTCCCCCAGTCCTTCCACAGTCTGCCCAGGGAACCTTATCTCAGACCTACATCTGAGACATCAGTGGACATCTCCATGGATGCTTCACAGATGCCTGCAACTCAACATCCTCTTTCTGTGTCCCCATCCTTGCTGGGAGGGGATCATCTACCCTGGGGCCCAAACTAGGAACTTGGGAGTTATCTTCGACTTCTAGATCTTTATGTCTCACATCCAATTAAATGTCGTGTCCTCTGTCTCAGTTGTTCCTAAATCTGTCTATACATAAGAATCACCTAGGGGTCTTTAAAAAAAAACAAATTAATGGGCCTTCCCCACGGTTACTAACTTAGATCTCCAAAGGTGGAGACCACAATTCCACTATTTTTTAAATACAGGATGCTTAGGCTTCTGGTGATTCTGATCTGTACTCACGTTTAAGAAGTTGAGGATTCATGGCTATAGCTTACACGCACGATATGTGACCCTGCCATTCCTTGCTTTTTATTCTGGCTGCACTGTCGGGGTTCAAGCCCTGATCAGTTCTCACCTGGATTATTACAGCCTCTCCTGTCTCTCAGCCTTCAGTGTCTCATGTCTCTGATCCCTCCTCCTTGTTGCTAGTTTTGCCCCAACTTAAAGCTGCAATAACTGCCTGTTGGGTAGAGTCTTAACTCCTTTCTACAATAGTTAAGCCCTTTCACAGTTTGGCTCAACCCTTCTGGCCTCATTTCCCACCACCCCTCATGCGTCCTTGCCCTAGTATTTCATACTGGGATAGTGTTTCTGACGACCTTAAACATGCCATGTACTTTTATACCTCCATGCCTTTGCACATGCTGTTCCTCTGCCTGGAATGCTCTCATCACCATCCCCACTTCTACCAGCCACTGTAAATTCCTGCTCATTCTTCAAGCCCCGGCTCAAGTGACACCTACTTGGTGAAACACCTCCGCCCTAGCTTCCCCAGTTTGAATGACTTGCTCTTTATTCTGTGATCCTAATGTCCTTTATGCCCATGTCATTTCCTGTGCATAGCAGTCTGCCTTGTTTTATAGTTACTGTGTTTGTGAGTTGCGTAGGAACAAGGCTGATTCTTAGACCTTTATATCTAATATGACCCTACACTGTCCTTTGTGCTCAGTAAATGTTTGAATTGATGGTGTTCTAAAACATTAGGTCATCCAGGATGAATTGACAATATCAGCTCCTGCCTTTCTTATTGCAGTGTCTATTCAGGTCACCAGTCCATCTTAATTCCTCCTATGGAGTTAGAAAACAACCTTTTCCTCTGGCTCTCCACCGTCAACCAGTACAAAATAAGGGATACTTTCTGCTCCTATTCGGTGATGGAGCTCTGCACCAAAGGGCTTGGAAACCAGGTGGAGGTGCTAAAGGTAAGAAGCTACAACAAGGAGCCAGTCCTGAGAGGTTTTACGGGAGGAGGCCAGGCCTGGTGGTATCCATGTAGGGTTGAGAGATATATCTGCCTGCTTTTTTTTTTAGCCCATCAGACAGGTGTTTTGTAAACCTCAGGAAGTTTCTCTCTTCCACTTTCTAATTTGTTGCACTCCTTGAGTCTTTCATCTGAGTCTTACTTTGTGGAGGAGAAGGTGGAGCTGTTTGGGAGGCTTGAATGAAAATGACTTTGTGTGAAGACGAAAAGGAACTGTGACCTCCAATAGCATTTTTCCAGTGGAATTTGCAACCTTAGAAATGTTAGAGATTGAGGCCTGCCCCAGAGATTAGGGCAGCTCGTTCATGTGTGTTTTCAGTGATCATGTGTCTGACTGACATTGGAGAAACTCAGAAAACACTGAATTTTCAGTAATAGAGAAATATGACCTTAAGAAGGAAAATATGAGACGAGATTCAATCTCCAGGGAGCTAGATTTCTTTTTCTCTCAGTCCCATCTCTCCATTTTGACATGGGGGAAATCTAAGGTACAGAAATGGGGAGGGATAAAAGTGGATTGCTGAAGAAGTTAAGATTTTCAGATGAAAGAGGAAAGAAATAGAGAATGAGCACATTTACCAGTGGGTAGTAATTTTAGTGGAATGCCTTGGTGTTTTCCCTCTGAAAACTTTTGTCGTTTCTCTGGATGTCTGAGGTGAGAATACACAGTTCCTTGGGTTTTCCTCACTGAAGACAGAGCAATGGCCCTACCTCTTCAGGTCTTTTGTGACCCCACTAACTTCAGCTCCTGTGCCTGGTGTCTTACAGACCAGGGGAATCAACCTCTCCTGCATCCGGACGTGTGTGGTGGTGGCTGAGGAGCGGCCCCGCATTGCCCTCCAGCTGTCCTTCTCCAAGCTCTTTAAAGACATCGGTCTGTCCCCTCGGGCGGTCAGCACCACTTTTGGATCAAGAGTCAATGTAGCGATATGTTTACAGGTGACTGTCATGAAATCTCGCGTGGTGACAAATGGAGGAGGAATGTGTGGTGCTCCAGAGCAGAGGCTGCGAAGCCTGGCTGCTTGGTGTGAGCCGTGGTTCCACTTACTGCCTGTGGGACTGTGGGCTTTTTATTTGGACTTGCTGGGCCTCATTTTGCTCATCTGTAAGGTGAAGATAATAGTATCATCCTTCACAGGGTCATTCTGTAGAATCACTGAGTTACTAGGTGCCACGTGCTGGGAGCGATGCCCAACAGTTGACACCAATGTAAATGTTTACTCTTAGTAGTCGTTTTATGGTCCATGACGATGAATCAAGAAGATTCCTGAGTCCTATTAGAATTTTATTTATATAACTTAGCTTCTGTTTTTCTGACTCCTCCATATTTTATAAGTTTTTTTGCAAAGGAAGCACAAATAAGCCTGTATTCTTTTTCTCCAGCCAGATGGCAACTTTGCTATGTTATTCTCGGTGGGTAAATAACAAAAAAGGAACTGAAATAACAGAAAACTGAGTCTGATCTTATGTAGCTTGGAGGCTAATAAGGTAAATACAGGCATGGCCAAGAGTGGGAGTGAAAGGTGGCACACATGGGGGATGCTCTCAGGGCCTCTGTGACTGGTCAAGGGACTTTGAATTAGCATCATGATGCTTTACCCTTGGAGCCCCCTCCTGGGCCCCTTGCTGTCAGCTTAGGCCAGTGCTGGCTTTGAAACTCCCGTGGATGCTGGCCTGTCTCATCCTCGCTTTGAGTCCTGGGATGAGGACCCTCCTCAGCCTGGGAGCCTTTCGGTGCTGCTCTAGTCCTTGTGAGCAGCCTCTGGCCCACCCTCCCCAGGAAGGAAAGGGAAGAAAATAAAGCCAGGCCACGAGTCTCTTTCAGGCGTTGACTGCAACCCCGCCTCATCTGGTTGAAGAGAGGGCAAGCTTTCTGAATAGAGTTTGGGTTTTTCATGTGTATGGCTCAGTTATCTATTTCTTGATTTGAAAATGTAAAATATGGAAATATAATCCATTTAAATTTTAAATAAACAATGCATTGATTTATTTTTCTTTAGGGAACCTCAGGGCCTGATCCAACTACTGTGTATGTAGATCTGAAATCACTAAGACATGACAGGTACAGTGGATTTATTATGCTCGTTCTCTGTTAGAGTTCCGAAGCCTAAGACCTCTGAGCCTCGAGAAGGCCAGCCTCTCCCTCATCTCCCAGGGCGGGTGGGAAGAGGGAAGGGTTTGTTTTCATTGTTAATACCTGATAAGATTTACATTTGTAAGAAGAAAGCTTTAACTCTCACAGTTGCTGCACTGTTCTTTAATATTAAAATGTAATACTTAGTTCCTGCCTGTGTAAAGGTACTTTGTGACATCTGATATAAATTAAACTAAAATGGATAGACTCTTTCCTGTGGGAGTTTAAAAATAAAAGCTGGGACAGACAAGATAAATGAGGCCGCGGAGGGTTTCTGAAACGGCGCTTTGTCTGAACCCCAGGAGAACAGCCTTCCTCCTCCTCAGCTTCCAAGGTGAACACCTGGCCCGAGGGCTCCAGGACCTCTTCCTGGTCCCACTGCCTTGGGCTGTGTTGCTGCTGTGCCCCAGGGCTGGCCCCGCCCGCACAAGTAGAGCATCTCCAGTGCAAGGCTTCTCAGCCTGGGGGGATTTTGCCCTCCAGAGGACATCTGACAAGTCTAGAGAGATTTTTGGTTGTCACCACAAGGGGATTGCTACTGACATCTAGTGGGTACAGGCCTGGGATGTTGCTAAACGTCCTACAAGGCACAGGACAGCCCCTCACAAAAAATTGTAACAAAACATTATCTGACCCAAAATGTCAGTAATGCCGAGTTTGAGAATCTCTGCTGTAGCGTGAGGAGGAGGGACAAATCAGAGGTCCTGGGAAGGCAGTGCGTAGCTGTGGCAGACATGATGCAATAGTTTTTAAAAGGCTTCTGTATAGTAAATATTGTTCTCCTGCAGGGTTCGACTGGTGGAACGGGGTGCCCCCCAGAGTTTGCTCCTCTCAGAATCTGGAAAGGTAATTTGTTCTGTTAACCATTGGGAAGGTGGTCTTTGGGGAGAAGCGGTTCATTTTAAAGAAAACTGAAGCAATATAATGTATTAGCACCCAGGGCAAGACTTAATTGAAATCTGGAGATAATTCAACAGTTTCAACTTAGCCAGTATTTTCAAATTCATATAGGTACATAGACAAGAAGAATACTAGATTTGAACTTTCTTAATTTCCATAAATTTTTTTAAAAACCCAGCTGATGTGTTAGTCTTATTTGACAAAGCAGCAAATTCAACGTTTGTTATATTCAAGGGGGAGAGATGAACGACACTTAAAAAGAGCCAATTCTATCTGTATGAATGATACAAGGAGAAAAATAGGGTGTCAGATAGGGGGATGTGGTTTAAGATCAGGGAAGACATACACGTATTTAAAGCTGAAACAGAAAATGCAGAAGAGAGTAAGATACTCGAGAGTAATTGTCTATGGGGATAAGATTTCTTAGATTAGGATGAGGCTTGAAAGTGTTGAAGGAGAGATTTAGTTATTGTCTTAGTCCGTTCAGGCCCTGTAACAGAATACTGTAGGCTGGGTGCTTATAAACAACAGAAACATCTCTCACAGTTCTGGAGGCTGGGAAGTCCCAGATCAAGGTGCCAGGAGATTCTGGTGAGGGATTTCTGGTTCACAGATGGCTTATCGCTGTGTCCTGTCATGGCCGAAGGGCAAGGAAAATCTCCGGGCCTCTTTCATGAGGGCATTAACCCCATTCATGAGGCTCCGCCCTCATCACCTAGCCACCTTCCAAAGGCCTCACCTCCTAATAGTGTCACACTGGGGATTAGGTTTCAACAACTGAATTTGGGGGGGACACAATGTTCAGTCTGTAGCAGTTTTGAACAATTTACTAAGGGTGATAGAACGTCAGCTAAGCTATCAAGGTTCTCATCGTTTTGAAGAGATGATGATGATGCCTCAGCATCCCTTCCAGTCATTCTGAAAAGCACAGGAGAAAACTGGGAAGGACAGGAGGGATCCTGCCTAACATGGCCAGTAGCAGATCAGCTCCCTGGGGAGCTAACTCCAGTTTCACTCTTCGAAGTGGAATTCAGTTGATCTTCTTATCATCTTGTCAGAGCTTATCTGCCTCAGCTAGCGGCTGGGCCCCTCGGGAGGTTTGCTGCAGTGCGTGGCCCAGACAGTGGGAAGGGTCTTTTCTCTTCCTTCGTTCAGGTTTCATATGCATGAGCCCAGGTAATCATTGTGAGGCTTCTCAAGTAACTGCATGCTCTAGAAACCCAAGATAAAATGGGAGGTTTAAGGGACAGAATACAGGTAACCAGAGACCCTGAGCCATTTTCTCAGCCAGCACCTGTTTCTTGCTTTTCCCTCTTGAGGGAGCTCGCAGGCATGTGATGGCCTTCCGTTCTCCTGAGAGCTGCCTCCATCCTCTTACTCTTCAAGCCCCTCTCACTCCTGCACTGGCCCTAGACTGGAGCCAGGTCTCAGGCCATCCCTCCCTGCTGCCCGTTCTGCCTTAAGCGGCTTTACTGCCGTCACTGCAGTGAGTGAGACAGATCATGCAGAAAGGCCGTTACGTGGTTAAGTTCTTCTGCAGGTTCTTACTGTCATGGTTCTGGTCTGCACTTTCTCATCCCTTTGAGGAGGTGCTAGCCTGGTTGGTTCCCTGGTGTATTTTTGAGGATGAATCTTAGACTTCTGGTCTTCACTGAGGACCGTCCAGAGGGTGCCACTCCTTAGCTCCTGCCCTGCGTGCACTCGCCCACCTCACGGGGGAGGGGGAACAGGTCAGTGCATTTCCTAGAGGTCGTTAGATTCATTGAACCCAGTCTTTGTGCTTTCCCTTTGATTCTTAGATCCTGCCTGGAGTGAAAGTGGTTATTGTTAATCCCGAGACCAAAGGACCCGTGGGAGACTCTCACCTTGGAGAGGTAGGTACCGTTTTCACCTTTGCTCTGAAGAGTCAGCAGTGGAAGACTGTGGGGCTCACACTCACGACGTCAGTGAAACCGTGGCTTTGGCTCTTCCCTCATGGTGAATTTTCATCCTCCAAAAGAGTTTTAGTCTGTCTCCGTAAGGCTCGAGACTGAAATGGGCAGAAGGGGCAGATGAGACCAGGCTCACGAGGCGATTTAGGCATCCAAACTAGAACTAGTCCGATGGCCCACTGACGCTCCCTGAGCTGGAAAGGAACAAGGGCCAGTCCCACCTGTTGCGCCTGTTGAGGGCTGGCACTGAAAGAGCCACAAATCAAAGAGTTTTTAAATTCATGCAAATTTTATATTCTATTCCAAAATGTATCCATTTTTGTATTAGTATAAATATATTTTGAGAGACTTAGCTTTTCTTCCCCCAGATCTTTAAGAGACACTGATGTTTCATCCCGTAGCTTGTGGGGAGGCGTGTTGTAGGTGCAGGGGCCAGCTGATCTGGGCTCTGCTGGGTACCAGCTTCTCGATATTGGGCAAGTTACTTAACCTCTCCGGGCCTCGGTTTCCTCATCCATAATAATAATTGCAGCTACCTCGCCCTCCCAGTAGAACTGTATGACAGTTGACGGTATTGGTACCTGTATCTGTAATGTACATAGAACAGTGCCTGTCACATGAGATCTCAATAAACACTAGTATGATTACCATTGTTTCAAATACCCTGTAGTGTTTTCCTGGGGGCTTTATACCTTAGTTTCAGAAGCACAGAAGTAACCCCCTGATGCATTTGTGGAACTCGGAAAGAGGCTGAGAAATGAGCCAGGGAGGCCATGTGGCGTGGTGGCTAGGAGCATGGCCTCTGCATCCACACAGGCTTGGGTATGAATCTCCTAGTTTCTGTATCTTAGGTGAGCTACTTAACTCCTTGGTGTTTTTTGTTTTTTGTTTTTTTGGTGAGGAAGTCTGGCCCTGAGCTAACGTCTGTTGCCAGTCTTCCTCTTTTTGCTTGAGGAAGATTGTCGCTGAGCTCACATCTGTGCCAGTCTTCCTCTATTTCCTATGTGGGATGCTGCCATGGCATGGCTTGATGAGTGGTGTGTAGGTCTGCTCCGGGGATCCAAACCCACGAAGCCTGGGCTGCTGAAGCAGAGTGCCTGAACTGAACCACTATGCCACTGGGCCGGCCCCAACTCCTTGTTTTTCATCTATAAAAAGGGAATAACAATAGTACAAACTATATTGTCATGTCATATATGTCAGGATTGATGGAGATAAGGTATATAAAGTACTTACCTCACTGTTCAGCAGACAGTAAACACTTGATAAATGTCAGCTGCCTTTACTGTTCAGTTGTGTTGTTAATATAAAAATGAGATTCAAAAACCATAATAATCAGTCCCAAGAGAATTGAATTGATACAGTCGTATGTTCCTGGTAAAATGTGGCCACTGCCCTTTTCTTGTAGATTTGGGTGAACAGTCCCCATACGGCCAGTGGCTATTACACCATCTACGATAGTGAGACTCTTCAAGCTGATCATTTCAACACTCGCCTCAGCTTTGGGGATGCTGCTCAGACGCTCTGGGCTCGGACAGGATACCTTGGTTTCGTCCGCCGGACTGAGCTCACAGCAGCCACTGGAGGTATTTTCCCCACCAGCTCTTCCCCCTTCGGTGGGGCAGGCACGTCCCACTTTGCGTTTCAGCCAGTAGGGCTCTCTGGCCTTCCTCAGCCTGCCCTTGGGTTGTGGAGTGTGTGTATTTAATTATTCCCTTGGACGACTCTTGAACCCAGACGTGAATTTATATTCATCCAGAGTAAGATTTTGCCCCAGGAAGAGAACCTAGGAAGTAAGCACCCAGGGCACCACGTCAGCATCCCTGACCTGTGGGTTAGCTGGCCGGGCAGTCATGGAGATGGCCTGATGATGAGTCAATGCCCCTGGCAGAACACAGACCCTCAGCCCCGGTGGGGCTGACGCCAGCCCCTGGACAAGCTCCTGTGACTGCTGTTTCATCCTTTGGCTCCTTTCCTCCCTGTGCACCATTCTGGGAGCAGGAGGAACAGCCCGAATCCCTGAGGGGGGAGTCAGTACAGAGGAGCAGTCTGGCTGAAGCGCTCCGTCCTTTCGGTGTCTCATGTCGGATCGAGACTGCTTCTTGGCAAGGCTCTGGTCATCCTCTGTCTATTTGACTGTCATGGCTTCACTGCTATCCGCTTTCAACCCTTCCTCTTGATGGCATGAATAGCCATTTAAAAATACCCAACACTAACTGTATCATGCACTTGAAGAATGGCTACGAATAACTCACTGGACTTCAAAGGCGTGAATGGGGCCAGGTCATTTCTCCTTAGCTCCTTGCATCTGTTCCGCACCATCCAGCATCCATAGTTTCTCCAGATTTCATGGGGAGGCAGGATAACATACTGGAGAAGGAGGAGGCGTCCCTCACCAGGTGTCCTGGTTTTGAAGCTTACCTCTGCCAATTGCTGTGTGACCTTGGGCAATCACTGAACCTCTCAGTTTTCTACCTGGAAAATGGGAGTGATGATGTTTCCTGCCTCGTGGCAACAATGTGAGATTAAATGACATGATGCATTTAGGTGCCTGGAATAGTGCCTGGCCCATAGAAAGCACTCACTCATTGTTAACTACTGTGTTTCTCTTGTCATTTTGTTATTACAATCTTTATGAACTCTTCTTGTATGATGGGACTCTGCTGGACCTCCTCATCCTTCTCTCTCCCACAGCTTCTACCACTTTATTTTGCTAAATTTTTCGGAAATTTACCTTTTCCTGAAAACAGTGCATTCAGTAGATCTAGCAAAATCATCTCTGTTCTTCATAATGCAGTATCTATATAGACATAAACCATGTCGCCTTGTATATGCATAAAATCTTTCCAAAAAAAGAACGAAATTTCTGCTGTGTCCTAGCCGGATTACAAGCCTGTGAATAACCAGGACTCATCTCCCCATATTCTATAATCCTACTCCTTGTATCTGGATCCCTTGAAGATGTCTAGAAACAGTGACACATGTTCATTTCTTCTCCGTCTCAAATCCTCCCTGCCCTCCCCTCCCCCAGCCTTCATCTGGCTAATTCCTGTTTATCCTTAAACACTCAGCCTGGCTTCAGCTTTCCCAGGAGCCCTCCCTGAACTCGGAGCTGAGCTGGGGGTGTCCTCCACTCTCCTCACACCTTGTGCACCCCCATCACCGGGCTCACTGAGTTAGGACGGAACGCCTGTTTGTGTGTGTGTTCCCCCCACTAGACAGTAAGTATCTTCAGAGCAGGAATCATGCTTTGTCGTCTTTGTCTCCTAACACTTGGCACAATTCCTGGCACAGAACAGTAATAATAATAATAGCTAATGTTTTAGCATCTACAGTGTACCAGGCATCACATTAACTCCCTTATGTGGGTTATCTCATTCAATCCTCACAGCAGCCATTTGTTATTATCCTGGAAGCAGGACTCAGAAACTTAAGTGGTTTGCCCGGTTACAGAGCTGGTGAGTGGTGGAGCCAGGCGACGAGGCAGGCAGCCTGAACCCTGGGCTCTCAGCCACCACTGTACTGCACTCAGTGTATCTGAGGAACCAGCTTTCTCTCTTCCCTTCTGTCAGAGCGTCACGATGCGTTGTATGTGGTGGGAGCCCTGGATGAAACGCTGGAACTGAGAGGACTGCGATACCACCCGATCGATATCGAGACCTCAGTGTCTCGGATCCACAGGAGCATAGCTGAATGGTAAGTGCCCCCTCACAGAACATGCTTCCCACCTCAGCTGTAGTGTCAGTTAAAACTGATCCAAGTAGTCAGCCGTCGGTACCAAATACCTCCTACACACAGAGAATGCCAAGGGGAGTAAGAAAGTAAACGAACTCATTCTTGCTTCGTGTGCCGTCTGCTGTGGCAGACGAGCCGTGGAGACACTGAGACCGGTGCTGAGGAACCACTGTGGAGCTGAGTCCTCACTAGTGATAGACTCTCACCCTTGGAAGGGAAGTACTGATCACCTGTATCTAGAAGTCGGTTTCGTGTGGTGGAAAGAACCATGACTTTAAGTCAGAACACCCAGCTTACAGGCCTACGTTGGCCGCTTCCCTCATCTGTAAAATGCTTCCTCTGCCACTTCCTGATTATTGGGAGGATCAAATGACAATGTGCTTGTCAACTGTTAGATGGTAAGCAGATGAAAAGGATCATTATCATCTCATCCGATTTCCCTCTCAGTGCAGGAATTCCCCTTACCTTATCCCTGACAAAGGATCATCCAACCTCACATTGACTTAAAATTCCTTAAAATTAAAACTCTGTTTTTCCTGTTGGCTTTCCTTCTGGATTCTTGACAATGCAGAATCCATCCAGTTTCTTTCCTACATATTTAAGTCAATGTGTCCTTCCTCATGCTAAACAGCCACAGTTCTCTTAATGGTTGCTCATGTTTTCCAGATGCTTCTTTGTCTAAAAATGTTCTTGCTTTGGTCAGAGTCTCTCCTCAGACCTGAACACCGCCCAGGGGTATGAGAATAATGCAGAATGCCATGGCTACCCTCTAATTTCAGACATTCGACTGGTGATGCAACCAAATATTGTGTACATTTTTCTTTAATGATCGGACTCTGTTTGTTAAAGCAGTTTAACACTGCATATCAGGTCATACCTTCTAACCCAGCACTCACTTTGTACCTTGTGGCACTTGTATGGCACAACAGCAGAGACACTTGTGTGGGGCACTAAGCTCAAATGAGGCCAGGCCAACTCCCTTCCTGATGGGTGTAAGAATATTATCTTAGTCAAAGGTCTTATGTTGCAAAGAACAGAAACTCTCTTCAACAAAAAGTAAAAAAGAGTTAATGGAAAGAATACCTGGTTATCACAGAAGTTCCTAAAAGTATCTAACTGTGGATCTCAAGAAAGGTAGAGGGGCCAGCTCAGTGGCCTAGTGGTTAAGTTTGTGCACTCCACTTCGGCAGCCTGGGGTCTGCAGGTTAGGATCTGGGGTGTAGACCTACACACCACTCATCAAGCCACGCTGTGGCAGTGTCCTACATAGAAAAAATAGAGGAAAATTGTCACAGATGTTAGCTCACTGACAGTCTTCCTCAAGCAAAAAGAAGAAGATTGGCAACAGATGTTAGCTCAGGGCCAATCTTCCTCACCAAAAAAAAAAGTAAAAACAAGGCCATCAGGAACCACTATCGTCTCACTCTCTAGAGCCACGTGGGCATCCACTTCATCTTTTCTCTCCTCCCTGAAGAGCCATTCTTTGTGCTTCCCTGGACACCTGGCTAGCCCAGAACTTTTCAAGTCCACACGTCCTCAGTTCAAGTGACCAGCTAATAACTTTCAATCACACTTCCAAATTCTCAAGAGATTTTGGCTGGTTCAGCTGTAATCAGAGGGGAGTGGTTCTATGTCACAGATGTGACTGCTAGCCTTCTGGTTGAATCCAGCAAAGAAGGCAGTTCTCAGGGAATTGGGGTTCAGTCTTGGGCAGACACTGTAAAAGATGACTGGTAAATGTAATGACATATAACTGAATGTCTTTCAAATTTCAGTGCCGTGTTCACGTGGACCAACTTGCTTGTGGTGGTTGTGGAGCTGTGTGGCTCTGAACAGGAAGCCCTCGATCTGGTTCCTTTAGTCACAAATGTGGTCCTGGAAGAGCATTACCTCATCGTTGGCGTTGTAGTTGTGGTGGACCCGGGCGTCATCCCCATCAACTCTAGAGGAGAGAAGCAGAGGATGCACCTCCGTGACAGCTTCCTAGCTGACCAGTTAGACCCCATCTACGTGGCTTATAACATGTAACCAGCCTTGTGGGGATCACAGGGGCCACCCTGAGAAACCGCAAGGACCAAAGACCCGTGATGAGGAGCAAGCTTTCAAATGATGGGAAATAAGCTGAGATGGCTACATTATATATTTCATCTCATCCTGTGGGATTCTACAATCACACGACACACAGGAAAGGGGAATTCTGTGGTGGCAAATGAAAAAAATGTTAACCGTCTGTTAGTCATGAGCTTTGACATAGCGTGAGCAGCACGTTACTAAAGCAATTACATGCATGTTACATTTTTTTCATCTGTTTATATACTTGTATTTTTATCTAATGCTGTTTTAGAATTTTGTAAGGGAGTTTAATGAATTCACATAAAGGGGGTGGTCTGAGTTACACAGTTCCCCGCTCTGTACTGTATTTTGCCATTTTACCATAGCTAGACATTCTGCGGGTTTTGTTAACATGGAACTACTCACCTTACTTTCAGTCGACCCATAAGCAAGTCAGATAACCCACTGAATATGAAAATTACTTTATATATATAATTCTTGACTGTAAAACATTTTGACCAGTGTTTTAAACATGTAAATAAGAATACACATAATTCAGCTAAAAATTTGAATTGGCTTGTATAGTTATAACCACCAAAGTAGAAACAGTTCTACTTTGAGAGAATTTCAATATTCTCTTAATGCAGTATAACTGAATAGGTAACTAAAAAGTGCAAATTGTTTGCAGGTTTCGCTGCACATTTTCTGTCTCTGTTGGCTGGTGTATTTTATAAACTAAAGCTGCCTATGTTTGTTTTTAAAGCTTGCATTCCCGGAATCAGCTTAAGCTTTTAAGAATTCAGCGTGTTTCTACAAGCTGAAAAATCTCAGTTTAAAAATCAAAGTGTTATGAAAAAGCTAAGATTCATTAGATCCCACCCTATTCTAAAGAACCACAATAACTCACTCTGGCCCCCAGTGTTGAAACTGTCTTTCAAATTGAGAGTGACTACGTAAGAATTTAGAATTTCCTCTTTTTCCAGGTCCACTGTAAACTCTGTCTACAGTTTATACATATAAGCTTCTCTTTTCTGAAAACTGAAGAGTGTCCTCTGTTCTTCCAATTGATGCAGGGATTTTAAGAAAAAGAATGACAGGCTGGGAAGGCAGTGGGATCAACAGTCACATGAAAGCATAAGGCCACATAACTACACATCTCAAAACTGACCAGATTGGGTTGCCAAAATAGCCACGCTTATGCTGAAATAGGGGAAGTATGATGTATGCAAGAAACTCTTTTGAAATAACTGTGGTGCCCAGGCCAAGTGGACTGAGCCTGGGACTGAGTTTGGCCTCCGGCTTGGTTTCCTTTCTTTGGTCTGATACTTCATGTATTTGAATATAGTTGAATTTTATTATTTTTTTCTTACAGAAATATTTTTAAAAATTAAAAAAAACTCAAAGTGAACAGAGTTAACTTGTTAAATCAGAATGGTTCTCTTTGACCCACTCTGGTCTATTGTGTAAATATTTATTTAGGCTATTTTAATAATACATATTATTTACCCCACTGTAACATCATGTAAACTAAAATATGTTTTTAAACAATTTCTAAGACTTGTAATTACCCTGAAAATAAGGTTTATAATGCAAAGACCAGACCCTTTGCCATGGCAGCCCTCTCGGGGGCTGCCCTTACACTGTCTGTGACCCAAAGCCACTTTATCCCTTTTACATAATCCTCTTTTCCCCCCAACTCATTCTCCACAGAGGGCGGACCTCAAGACATTTTCCAGTTCCAGATCTCTTTTCAACATTTTGGATGAAATTAATTTACACGTGATGGGAGAGGTTCTAGGAAGTGCAGAAAAAGCACACTGCCGGGGGGCAAGAAATCCCAGTGACTAGCACCGGTTTGGTTTGCAGAGAAAACAGCCTGCTTATTTGAAAAGTAATTTTCTTAAAACACTTGTTAATGATTCACTAAACAAAGCAAGGGATCCTGAGGATTAAATAGTTCTATCTCCATAATCCACAAGTTCTAAAAAAAATATATAGGCAGTTTGTCCTATGAGTTGCTTTGATAATTCTTACTGCCCAAGTTAGAATGTCTGCTAGAAATAGAATGTGAGCCACATCTGTCATTTTAAATTTCTAGTAACCACATTTTAAAAAGTAAAAAGAAACAGGTGAAATTGACTTTAATATATTTAACCCAATATATCAAAAATACTATCATTTTGATATGGAATTAATATAAGAAACTATTAATGAGATATTTCACTTGTTTTTTTCATATTAAGTCTTTGAAATCCAGTGTGTATTAAGCACATCTCAATTCAGACTACCCATGTTTCGGGTTTTCAGTAGCCACATGTGGCTACTGGCTACAATATTGGACAGTGCCGATCTATGCTCATTCCTTCAGATAAGATGCTCCGTTAATCTCAGAGCGCGGCAGCTGCCAGTTACTTAGGGGCTGATCACCTAGCTTCCTAGTTCCTCAGGCTTCTGATTTATCTTTAGTTTTTGCTTTCTGCCTTGTGGCTGTTTATTGATCTTTTGCATATCCCCCAAAGCCAGAATATGCTAGTGGAGGAAAGAAAGCTGAGATGCACCTTTGGGGAACTTCATCAGTAACACTGGTAAAGTACCCCCTGGAAGAGGAAGAGAGTCCAGTCATTACCTTAGAGGTGTTTGCGGGTCATCTGCAGATTTAACACCTCATCTGTTGCAGACTTGGATAAGAAAACTTTCTCTTGATGACACAACTCTCTTGCTCTTTCCATGTTAGGTAGAACCTTTGTGGTAGAACTGACTCTTAAGGCAGTCACAGAAGGCCATTATTGATAAAATCAGCCTTGCCAATCCTCTGGAACACATTCTGTTTGGGTTTTTATGCCTGTGAAAGAGAAAACGAAATTAACAGCAAGTCTCCATTTGAGTTAAGAGAAATCTATTCATCTGAAAGTCTTTGAACCTCTTTCTGCCTCTCAGCAGAAGTAACTGAAGTAGATCAGGAAGGGGCTGCCTCAGGAAAATTCCTAGGCCCTAGGGATTCTATTCTTAGAGCTGCACAAATGCCATCTCCTGCATCAGTGAGACCCAGGCAGTGACCAGCATGCTAATGGGCATCAGTGAATCCGCAGTCTTTATTTACTTCCTGCCTCAAAGGGCCCTGGTCCCATGAGTACCAAGTCCTTTCCTCCTGAAGTTGTGCTGCCTCAGGCTGTTTAGGGACCATTGCCTGTCTATTGGTCGTGAGTGTGTCTCCTTAACTTTAGTCCTTGGGCAATGCTTGCTTATTGCTTCTGTTGAATCAACAAAGGGCCTGAGGCCTTAGGTTTTTTGTTAAGGTCTCTGCCCCAAGCATGGTGCTCAATATCTTGGCCAAATGAATTACTTTCCTTGAATTTCCAGGAATCTTTTAGACTAAAGCAATGAGGAGTTATCACCTCACCCTCAAACTCCAACATGATCTATGCCTTAGTGTTGTTTTTGTTGTCTGCTTTGATGTAAAAGCAAGCGTGTTTGGAGCCAGAAGCTGCAGTACTCCAAATACACAACAGGCCTTTCTTTCTCATTCATACAACATTTCTGGTTTAGGTATATGTAGATGGGCCATGTTATTTGTCCAGAGGAAGAGAGTGTAAAGATATAAGATTAATTTTTTAGTTTTAAATGCTGTTTGTTTACTTTCTGTCAAGATATTTACCAGTGTCAAATTCAAACGATAGTACTGTGTAATTATGTATAAAGGTTTTTTTTTATTTATTTGAAATTAGACTAGATATACATTTTTAAATTTAACATCTGGCTGGACAGTGTTCTATTAACTCATTGAATGTGTTTCCTTTGTCTTGTGTTAATAAATATTGATGCCTGATTGTGTTTAATGCTTCACACAATGGGAAAATTGACAAATTGGAATTGATAGATTTTAAATTTAACTTCAGATGGTAAGACCCAAAGGTAGCTCGAGTGGTCTAAGGAAAATGAACACAGAGATCCAAAGTTATAGCCATCAGTGCTATAAAAGGAGGCAAGATCAAGGAACAGTAGAGAGTCATTTTGAAAACTAAGAAGCCTTCTGTCAGGAAAAATTATAGCTTAGTATTCGTCCTACCTATGTGGCATTTGGTAGTTTTAAACTATTGATTGTAAATTTTAATTTTTTTCTAATCTGTCATTGGGTTGGATTTCCGCTTTTCTTAAAGTGATCATTTGCTTTTCCATTTCCTGGTTTCAAGAAGTTTGATGGGAGTTCATCAAATTGTGCATGTTCTCAGACACTGAAACTGGTCCTTAAATTATGGTCCAAGCTTTTTAGGCAGCTGAGAACATTTTCTCATTTGACACACATTTATCAAGCGTCTACCCACAGGCACCAGGCACTGTGGAACTGAAGCTAGAGAGTGAAAAATATCAAGTCACTGCCCTTAAGGAGATACAGGAAAACCAATACAGTAAGGGTTACAAGTAGAGGTGGACTATGAGATCAGGTAGGATAGGCCCCCAATCCAATGATGAGGGAGAATAGTGAGTAATATGTGCTGGAGAAGGTAACATCTGAACTGAGTGTTGAAGGATGAAACAGCTAGATAAAGACAATACACGGGAAGGCAGAGTTGCACATTCTGGGAACTGCAATTTGTTATTAGGCTGTAGAGTTTGAAGGGAGAAAAGTCAAAGATAGTTATGGAGGTTTGAGCGAAGGACAGATCAGTAAGGGCCTTGTGTATCATGCTAAGAATTTTGGACTTTTATCCAGAAGGCCAAAGGGAGCCAACGAGGGATGTATTGCAAGGGAATAACATGCTCAGATTTGCAACAGAGAGGATTATTCTGGTAATCATATAGAAAATGGATTGGTGTGGGTAGGGAGGTAAAACCCAAGGTGGGGAGACCAGTTGGGACTGCAGTGACAGAGCAAGAGCCCTGCAAATAAGGCAGTGACAGGATGGAGACGGAGGGCAGTGTGTGCAAACCTGGGAAATGGTAAGATTTCAACCGCTGAATATTCAGGGTAAGGAAGAAGGAATCCAGAATAACTCCTAGGTTTCTGACTTGGGGAGTTAGGTAGATGTGGGGCCATTTACCAATATAGGGAACAAAGGAGGAGGAATAGACTCGAGGAAGAAGATGCTGTGCTCCATTTTGGTCATGCTCTTTAAGGTCCTGTGGAACCCATAAGTGAAGAGGTCCAATGGGCAGCTGAATATTTAGGTGTCTGCCTCAGGAGAGCTCTGGCCAAGAGCTAGATATTTTGGAGGCATCCTTTTAAAAGTGGTAGTTGAAGCCGTGAAGTGGATGCTATTGCCAAGGAAGATCGTGTAGAGTAAGAAAAGGACCAATAATGAAGCCATGGGCAACAGCAGCATTTAAAGGCTCGGGGAGGAAGAATAGTCCACAAAAGAGAAGGAATGACTGGAGAGAAAAGGGCAAAGCCAAGAAAGAGCATGCGCATAGAAATTGCAGGAATAGTTTTAAAGAGGAGGAAGTGATCAACAATGCCAAAGGCTACGATGAAGCTTAGTAAAACAGGGACTGGCAAGCATCTGCTGTGTCTGGCAACTAGGCAGACACTGGTGACCTTGGTCAGAGTGGTTTCACTTGCAGCTGAGGAGGCAGAAGCCAGAAAACTGGCTCAGGAGAGGAGTGATGGGAAGTGTGACTGGACAGAGGATACTCTCCAGAAGCCCTATCTGCATAGGAAGGACAGAGATGGGAGGGTAGTTGAAAGAGGGACAGAGAATCAAGGGAGACTTTTAAAGGTGAAAGAAAAATATAACTCTGTCAGGGGAAAGAGCCAGTGGAGAGAGAAAGTTTCCAAATACAGCAATGAGTGATAATTGACAAAGTAAGGTCACTGAGGAAGCAGGAGGGGCAGGATCCAGAGAACAGGTGAGAGGATTAGCCTTTGAGAGAAGGAAGCACATTTTTTCAAATGAAACTGGGTAGAGGCAAGATCCTGATAGTAGCAAGTTGCTAGAGGCCTGATGATCTCATTCACTTCTTTGAACCTCCATTCTCAGTCTACAAAGATGAACACTCATTTCTGAGATAATTTCTATAAATAAATATGACAGAGCTGACAACATATAACACGAAATCTGCAAATAATGGGAACTCCTAAGAAGCAGATATAAGAGGGAAATTTACATTAAATGTATTTATTAAAAAAGACTAAAATTTGTTGTCCACTAAAAAAAGAAAAAAAGGACCCTCTAAGAAAGTAGAAGGAAATAATGAAAAGAAAAACAAATTAATAAATAGAAAATAAAGGAAATAGAAAAGGCTCAACAAAATCAGAAAAAAAAAATAACCTAATAGGAGGCCAGCCCCGAGGCCAAGTGGTTAAAGTTATGTGCGCTCCACTTTGATGGCCCCAGTTCATGGGTTTGGATCCCAGGTGTGGACCTACTCCACTCGGCAGCCATGCTATGGAGGTATCCTACATACAAAGTAGAGGAAGACTGGCACAGATATTAGCTCAGGCCTAACCTTCCTCAAGGAAGAAAAGAGGATTGGCAATGGATGTTAGCTCAGGGCGAATCTTCCTCACACACACACACCAGTAGGTAACACAACGGTATTTTTTTAATCTTAAGGGATTATTATAATTTTACAGTAAATTTAAATTTTAAATGAAATGGATAATTTTCTAGAAACTATGTAATTTGAAAATTCACTCAAGAAATAGAAAACCTGAATTTTACCAAACACACAGGAACAGATAATCCCCTTTTCATATAGAAAAGAAAGTGTCACCACTCATCTTACAAAGTTAGTAAAAAAATCACTCTGTAAAACAATATAATCCAGTCCAATGATAAAACTACTAGAAATGTGAAGAAACAGAAAAATATGACTCATATTCAAGGAAAAAGAAAATCAGTCAATAGATACCAGCCACAAGATCACTCCACTCAGATGTTGTGATTAGCAGTCAAGAGCTATATATCTACTGGGATTTAAAGGGAAACACACAATAGATAAACAGATGGGGAACATGGCAGAGAAACAAACTATAAAAAAGAATCAAATAGAAATTTCAGAGCTGAAAAGTACAATAATTGAAATGAAAAATTCAGGGACTTAATGAGCTTAATAGCAGATTGAAGATGGCATAGTAAAGAATACGTGAACTTGAAGATAAATCAATAGATTACCTAATCTGAAGAACAGACAGAAAAAAGAATGAAGAAAAAAATAATAAAGCCTGAGGGGCCAGCCCAGTGGTGTGGTAGTTAAGATCACACACTCCACTCTGGTGGCCCAGGGTTCACAGGTTCGGATCCCAGGTGCAGACCTATGTACCAATCATCAAGCCATGCTGTGGCGGCATCCCATATACAAAGTAGAGGAAGACTGGTACAGATGTTAGCTCAGGGCCAGGCTTCCTAAAAAAAAAAAAAAAAAAAAAAAAGCCTGAGAGTCCTGTGGGAAAATATCAAGTGGTCTAAGATATTAGCAATTGGAATTCCAGATGGAAGAGAGAGAGAATGAGATATAAAAGATACTTGAAGAAGAAATAATGGCAAAAGCTCCCAAATTTGGAAAGACATAAATTTACAGACTGAAGAAGCTCAAGAAACTCCAAGGAGTATAAATATAAAGAAAACCACCATTAGGGATAATCATGGGCAAACTGCTAAACTCCAATAAAGCAAAAGTCTTCAAAGAAGTCAGGGAAAAGTGACACATTACATATAGGAGAACAATGATACAAATGATAGCCAACTTCTCCTTAGAAATAATGGAAGCCAGAAGAACAAAGAATGATATAATGTGCAAGAAGAAGAAAACCGTCAACTCAGAATTCTATATCCAGTGAAACTATGCTACGAAAATGCAGGTGAATCCACAATCTGATAAAGACCATCTATGAAAAACTCACTGCTTACACCACACTTGTGAAAAACTGAATGCTTTCCCCCTAACATTGGGAACAAGGGGAGAAAGTCTGTTCTCATCGCTTGTATTCAACATTGAACTAGACGTTCTATCAAGGGCAATTATGCAAGAAAAAGAAACAAAAGGCATGCAGTCACAGATTAAATGACTTGTATATACAAAATCCTAAGGAATACACACACACAAACTATTAAATGAGTTTAGCAAGGTTGCAGAATACAAGATCAATATAAAAAATCTATTTTACTTCTATTTACTAGCAATGAACATTCCAAAAATGAAATTTAAAAACAAATGTTATTTAAAATAGCATCAAAATGAATAAAACACTTAATAAATTTAACCAAAGTGCAAACTTGTACACTGAAAACTACAAAATCATTGAAAGAAACTAAAGACCTAAATAAATGGAGTTATCCTCATGTTCATGGACTGTAAGATTGAATATTGTTAGGATGGCAATACTCCCAAATTGATCTACAGATTCAATGCCATTTCTATCAAAATCCCAGCCACTTATTTTGCAGAAATAGATAGGCTGATCCTAAAATTCATATGGAATTGCAGGGGACTGAGAATAGTCGAAACAATATTGAAAATGAAGAACGAAGTTGGAGTACTCACACTTCCAGTATTTCAAAACCTACTAGAAAGCTATAATAAGGACACTGTGGTACTGGCATAAGGATAGGCCTATCAATCAATGGAATAGAATTGAGAGTCCGGAAATAGGGGAAGCCTCTCAAACTGCGGCTAACCCAGCCAAGATAAATCAATAACAATATTAATATTGCATCTCAGTGGAGAATGGTGGAGATTAGTGCCACCCATAAGGGTGTCAGGATTCAGAGATGGCGGTCCTTGTTTAAGCTGTGTTTAATTCACCAGTCTGGTTGCTGCAGAAACTCATGGACCCTGGAGGATGGCAGTACACTATTGCAAGCTCTACCAAATAATAGCCCCAATTGTAACTATTGTACTGGATCTGATATCTTTGCTACATCAGATTAACATGGTCTCAGGTACATGGTATGTAGGCATTGATTTGACAAATGTGTCCTTTTCCATTCCAATCAAGAAAAAAAATCACAAGAAGAAAATTGTAACTACGTATAGTGATGGATGTTAACTAGGCTTACTGTGGTGATCATTTTGCAATATATACATATACCGAATCATTATGTTGTACATCAGAAACTAATATAATGTTATACGTCAATTATATCTCAATTTTTTTTAAAGTTTAAAAAAAAAGAAAATCAGAAGTAGTTCACATTCACACAGAAGGGACAAGAATATACGTTTATAGTTTTGCCCCAGAGTTATGTTACATGACATCACTCTGATCAGACAGACGGAACAAGAAGTGGTTAGTACACCGAAGGTCTTGGTAAGCCACACATAATCCAGGGGATGGGAAATAAACTCTGTGAAGATTCAGAAGTCTAGCGATCAGGGGCATGCTGACATGTCCCCTAAGACAGAAAAAGCAAATTACTGTATCTTGCATTCCCATTCTCAAAGAAAGAAGCACAATCCTTGGTAGGCTTCTTCAAGTTCTGGAGATAATGCATTACATGCCTAGTAATGCTACTGTGGACGATATACCAGGTGCAGCTTTGAGTAAGGTTTGGAGACATATGATCCGGCATATCCAATATATTGCAGAAAAGTAGCAGTGTGAAGTTTATAGCAAGACCCAGTGGGAGAATCACAATGCAAGCTATTGAAATTCTGGAGTAAGAACATGCCAGCTGTAGCAGAGAACTGTATGCCTTATGAAAAACAGCTGCTAGTGTGCTACTGGGCCATGGTGAAGATGGAGAACTTGACCAGGGGACACCAAGTGACTATGCATTTGGAACTGTCCATCATTGGCTGGATTCTGCCAGACACATCAAGTCATAAAGTCAGATGAGCCCAGCACCAATCCATCATAAGATGGAAATGTTACACCTGGGATGAAGCATAAGTGGGATCAGAGGACACACGCAATCTGCATGAGCAGGCAACCAAGAACCCCATGGTACCCACTACAGCTGCACCAGCATTCTTCACTTAGCTCATACCTATGGCCACAATGGAACATAGGGCGAGGTGTCGGAGGGTCCTGCTGAGGCAGGTGGAAAAAGCCCAAGTTTCATTTATGGGTGGTTTATGGGTGGGTATGGCTATTCTCAGAGGTGACTTTGAAAGGGAGTTGCAAGGGAAATCTTCCCAATGGGCAGATATTAAAGTGATCGCCCATTTTGTGTGGAAGAAGTGGCTCAAAGTGAGAATATGCACTCATGGGCAGTGGCAAATGGCTTGGCCAGTTGGTCAGTGTCTTGAAGGGAAAAAGACTGGAAGATTGGATACAACAATGTCTGGAGTAGAGGTATATGGATGGATATAGGGGAAGGAGGACAAAGTATGAAGATCTTTGCTTCACATGTCAATGCCCACTAAAAAGCATCCATCATGGGAGAGACACTGAACATCCAAATAGACAAAATGACTTGGCTGGTTGATGTCAGCCAGCTATTGACCAGCTCAAAACTGACACAATGAGCACATGAATAGAGTAGCCAGAGTGGCAGAGATGGAGGCTAAGCAAGGGCCCAATAGCATGGACTCCCACCTACCAAGGCTGATGTAGCTACTGCTATCTCTGAATCTTCAACTAAACATTGGCAGAGACCAACACTGAGCTCCCAATGTGGCATTATTTCTCCAGGAGACTAACTGGCCACTTGATAGTAAGTTGACAACATTGGGGTTCTTCCTCCTGGAAGGGCCAGTGATTTGTTGTCATGTGAACAGACTTACGTCCTCTGGGTAAGGATTTGACTCTCCTGCCCTCAAAGCCTCACTCAACCTCACTCCGCCTCACTCCCTCGGGACTTACAAAGGTGCGTGATACTTGCAGGCTGCTCTGACCAGGCAGGTTCCTCCAGTAAAGTGGATTTCAATTCCAAGCTGTCTTGCCACAACTCTGTAATCACAATCTTGAAGGTAAATAATTTGTTTGCTTATACAATCCAACGAACACAATAACCAGGACTTGTCCATTATAGTTTTACTAGTGGAACCAGCTAGAGGCCACTATAACATACAAGGCAGAAAATGATAGCTTAGACCTAAGATGGTAGTGGTGGGGTACAGAGAAGGGGAAGAGGTCACAAGGAAATTATTTCTCCTGTATGCTGGTGTATTACTTAGGCTTCTAGAAATGACAGCAATCAAAATAAGCTAGTTTAAATGGAAAAGTGCTATTCATTACAAGGACACAGGGTGATTCATGGGACCTAAGGGCTGTGGCAGGCAGCTGTGTCTCAGGCAGCTTTGGGAACCCGGGCCTAGAAAGCCCCTGGGTTGCTCTCTCAACTCATGTGCATTATCTGCAGATGGAAGAGACTCATTACAAAGCTCCTAAGCTTTAGGTCCATTTACCTAGAGAAAGACTAATTTTTGTCCAAAGACAAATCTCCACAGGGGAGACTCTGATAGCCCAGCGTGGATCAAGTGCCCATTGTTGCTAAGATATGGATGACTGTGAGAAGTTCCCATAAAAAGGAGAGGTGGATGGACAGCCCTGCAGTTGTCCACTACTCCAAGGGCCTCACAGACTAGTTCTATGCATTCATCTCTGGCATAGCTAACATGAGGCAACAAACAATTTCAGAGCTAAGTTATTTGGGAGAACTCTGTTTCAGGAGTGTTAGCTGAAACTGTTGGGTTGCAGTTCACACAACCCCTGCAGGCATTTAGGACCTATCCCTGGTTAAGTTTTCCTGTGTGTTTAGACTTGAGTATTAAAAAAGGACAAAACAAACAAAAAGAAACAAAAACAAGCCTACATTTTAGACCACAAAACCTACATCTATTAGCTTTAAATAATTTCTGCCTTTCGAGAAATGGGCTGGTCCAGACCCTGTTTCACGGTTCTCAAGTCCTTCACTCCAGCTCAGTCCTTCTGTTAACCCAGGAGGCTTCTCAGGAAATGTGGCCACTTAATGGTTTTTAGCGCAAATTCCAGTAGCTACATTACAGTATCTTCCAAATTAATATCCAACATTTACTTAGCGCTTACTCTGCCAGGCATGGCTCTAACTTTACCCGTATTAAACTCATTCAATCTACAAAACTCTATGGGATAGGTAGTATCATTAAGCACATTTCATTATAACGTCTCTCTCACATAGCGAGAAAATGGTGCACCAGAAGAGCCAAAGAGGTGCCATCCCTGGCTTGACCAGTTTGTTTTAAAACAATTACATTTGGCTGTTGAAAGATAGGTTTGTTTCACTTTATTCCCTCACTTCTAAAGTCAAGACACGTCCATTTGGTTTATAGGACTCTTACTATTTAGATAGAACTGTGTACATCATAACCAAGATGTTTTCTTCTTTACCTACAGTTATTCCTCAGGTTCAGAACAGTGGTAAGTACAGCTCGTGACACCTCCGTGAGAAACAAACAAGGATGGTGGAAATACTGTGACTGGCAGTGTAGCACAGCATAATATTTGACTTAGACTTAAAATGCTTTACAGGTGTTTGAGGAGCTTAACAGGGAGCAGCCCATTCACATTTTGAAACTTTCAGTAAAATTGTTTCTTTTGAAGGTAACACTTTTCAGTCCCCCCAATCCTTCTTTTACTGAAGAAACCACCAAATGCAAAAGAACAATAAATTTACAACCTGCTTCCAGCCATTAACATTCTAAATTCTAGAATGACTGACGCTGGACCTTGTTAATCAAGAAAAGCTGATATCCAAGAACCTCTTCTCCACTCCTTACCTTTATAGGGCACTTTGCTTTCCTATGATATTTACCAGTTTGATTCTTTAAATAATGCTGGGACACGGGCTGAGTATTATCCTTTCCCAGATTTTGATAATGAGAAGACAAGCTTAGAGAGGTTGGGGTAATTTGCCTGATGAAAAATCTAAAACAGGGGCAGTCACTTGTTTTAACTTGAGTCTACAATGTTTGCTGAGTAAATGACAATGGCTAAACCTTAGTGAGCTCTTAAGAGTAACTCAGAGTTAACTCTTGAGCTTTAAATCACATTATCTGGCCCTAAAGGTGAAAACTTTCAGGAAGGGCTCTATCCACTAAACCAGTTTCCTACATTGGAGATCTCAAACTGGTGAAATATCAGAAAAATTCCGGGAACTTTTTATTTTGTCAAGAGCATATTAACAGGTTTATCATTTATCATCTGTTTATTATCACTATAAAGCCATAAGACAACATTTTGCAAGGAAATGGAAAATTTCATCCTAATGAGAAAATTCGTACTAATGCATAATCCCTTCTCCAGAAAGGCAGGCACACATTGAAAAATATTTGTGAGTTTCGGCAATGTACTAAAATGACAGAGTAACATTTTACTTTACGACACTCCATTGTCTTTAGCTTTTTCTAAATCGTTTAACAGTTGGGGTAAATCTGTATTCGGCGTGACACACGGAGTGGTGCTCAAAACACCGGACCGGCACCTTGTGTTTTCCTGAATAAGTCTTTGTAGAAAATCCTTTCCCATGGGATAAGGGATACAACTCTTAACGCAACTGCACGGGATCAGAAAGAGTCTGGGTGAACCAAGAGAAGCTGAGGACAAGCCTCCGTCCTTCAAGTCACTCCTTTAACACGCAGCGGACAGGTGAGACGGGGGTCAAGGCCAGGGACGACAGCGCTGGGCCTGACCACCCAGAGCGAGTGGGAGCTGAGAGGAGAGGCGTCACTAACGGAGGGAAACAGCCCCAATTCGAGCGGCCTCGCGACCCCCCGAGCTGGTGACGGCCTCCGAAGACGTGTGGGAGGCGCCGGGGCAGAGCTCCCGAAAAGAAAAGGAACCGCAGGCCACTTTCACCTCCAACTCTCGCCACAGCAACACCTTCAGCAGACAGCCCTCAGTTCCGCAGAAGCCGGCGCAAGATGGCGGCGCGTCACGTGCGCAACGCGGTGACGTCGGACGGCGGCCCGCACGGAGGGACCGCCTCCACCTCAGCCCCCATGCTCACTGACTCAGTTTTGCCCCCCTTCCCTCCCCCGCCCCCGGCCTGGTGTAGATCATGCCGCTAGTGGCGGCCCTGACTGCCGAGGAAACGGCAGCCTAGGACAGTTGGCTGTTGAGTGACACAGATTCTCCCCGCCCCGCCTGACCCCTGAGAAAGAGGCACGTCCCCCGCCGCGTGTGGGGGTGGGGAAGTGGGTAGTGAATTCGGATCCACCTGGGAGGGGGGAGTGGAAGTTCCCGCCCCGGACAGCGGCTAGGCGGCAGCCACAGGTAAGCGGGAGGCGGGGGTGGGGACGTGCCCCCGTATCCCCTGACAGGGGGCGGGCGCGGGGGCGCGGCGCCGGCGGGGACGCCGAGCCGGGTCGCGCGCCGGGTGGGGGTCGCGCGCGGGCGGCGGCGGCGGCGGGGGGGGGAGGGGCGCGGCGGGCGCGCGGGGGGAGGGGGAGGGGCTGCCCGCTGCCCCGGCTGCGCGCGCTTCCGGTTCTCGCGCCGCGGCCCCGCGGTGTCCCTTCAGTCGTCGTCTCCTCCCCCCTCCCGCCCCGCAATCAGATTAAAACCGGAGCCCTCCGGCCGCGGGCTGGTTTTCGCCTCTGAAGCCGCCCCTCCGCGGCCCAAGGCGAGCGCCCTCCGTCGAAGGTCTCGGGGTTAGGGCGGGAAGCCGCGGGGAGGGCGGCGTGGCCTTGGCCTCCGCGCCTAGTCCGCCGAGCGGGGCCCGAGACCAGCTCTCTCCCCAGGGAGCCCACCGAGCGCACCGGGCGTCCTGGGGTGCCAGGCCCGGGCCGCCTCGCCGGGGAGGGCGGAACGGCCCTTACCCCCATGGCGCTTACAGTCGAGACAGACGGCAAACGAGTCGCACAGACACACGAAGCGGTTGTGGGGAGGTGCAGCCGAGGAGCGAGGAAGGCGAGTGGGGAATGGCCGCAGCCCGTCTGTCTGTCTCTGGACACACGGTCCAACCGAGGACACTTTCCCTTTGCTTTTCTCCCGTGTCGTAAAACTAAGCATGGCCTTTCACAGCGGCAGCTAGGCCGTGAAGCTCGCGGCTCAATCAACTTAAAATTATTGTAGATGCCAAATGGTGGCTGGTCGTTGGTGAACTTTTGAGGAGCAATGGGCTAAGGGTAGTCGTTGAGAGCGTTTACGCTTCTGAGGCTTTTTCAGCATAGATCTGGCAAGCATCTTTGTCGACTGGCCTCGTTTGTGATAAGAGTTTGTACACTATGTTTGTTTATGTTTGCAAAATGCATTTTGAGAATTTTGTTACCAACAGAAATAAGCAGTTTTACTAAAATGCTGTGTTTCCTATAGACTTTAGAATGTGCAGTTAGACTGTTGTCCTGAAGTTGAATGTGTTAGCTCTGTTACTGGGAGCTGTTTGAGGTTCTGTTTGGTCTGTGATAGGTCTGCTGCATCACCAGTAGATGGCAGCCCCTTCTAAAAATGCTTTTTTTTCCACAGGTCATCCCGTGTATTTGTAATGAATTTCCAGCTCTAAAGTAGGGTGTTTTCTTGTGCTTGAATTGCCCTGTTTCTAAAACTGGGTTGAAGTAATTCTCTAAAGATATTTCTTTAACCGTTATTTCTATCAGTTTTAAGTAGGTAAACCCAATAAATACATTGATTTATCCCGCAATAATAAATGTGCAAGGTCTTAGTGCTGTATTGGGAACAGGATGTGGTCTTGGACTCCCTAGAGCTTGCATTCTGGTGGGGGAGACAGAAAACAAGCCCTTGCAATCTGTGCTAAGTGCCATGAGAAGAGGGTAGCGTGCTGGGGGGATACAGCCGGGGCTCCTAGACCTGTCCAGGGGAGACGTGACAGTCTGCCTGGAAGAATAACTTGTAGGAATAGGCCACATGAAGAGAAGGAGTAGTGTTTCTGGCAGACGGAATAGTGTATTCCGTGAAAGCCTGCAGGTGAGAGAAAGCAAGGCAAGCACATTTGAAGATTTGAAAGAAATTCGGTATGACTAATCGGAGCTGTTTTGAGGGGAGATCTGAGTTCACTTGTGGAAATGTTGAACAAGAGACTCCTTGCCCTCAATCTTATCATAGTTCCACATCCTCTACGAGGAAACTAAGACCCTTTTCATTCATCAGATGACAATACTATACAGTCTTTGTTGAATTTTGGCTATTTACCGTGTGTGTGAGGGTCTCTGCTGGGCACAGAGCGTGCATTCACATGATACAGGCCCTGCCCTTAGGCTCCTTAAGACTCGGGGAAGCAGACATGCCAGTAAACACAGTTCAGAGTGTTAAGTAACCTGGTTAGAAATCTCTGCAAGGCACAGTGGAAGCATGAAGGAAGGAAGGACCTGGAGCAGTGGGGACATAGTTTGGGATGAAACTTGAATGTAGGAGTTAATGAGGTGGAAAATGTGGAAATGTGAGGGTGTTCCTGGAAGAGGGGCAGTGTGGAATAAAAGAACATGGACTTTGGGTTAAAACAGTCTGGCCTCAGGTCTTGCATTCACATCTTACTGTGAAATCCACAGTAAATGACAATTTCTTTGAGCCTCAATTTACACACCTCTAAATTAGAGAATCCAGGAGATGATAGATAAAAAAGCTTAGATTAGTGCCTAGCATATAATTTTCCTTTCTTCAGAAGTTTTCTTAAAGTGGCATGCCTTTACTTACATTCTCAGTATGTCAGCAAGATCACAGCCTGCTGGGATTTCTCAGCTCCCCAAATTCATTTCCATTGAATTCACTTCCATTTTGAAGCTGCGTTTCACTGCCCCTTTGTGATTCTGCCAGACTTGGGGTGTCTCATGTTAAGTTTCCAGCTCTGCCTGGAGCTTACTTTATTTTTACAGAAAATGCCTTTGTACACGTAAAATTTATCCTGTGTTGAGCAACTTTTTATCATTGTTAATCTTAACCTAAGTTTTACAAATGATAGCTAAAAAAAGTGAGCAGATAAAGGTTATACTCATAACGTCATTAAAAAATACAGAGTGTATGTATTGTTGTTTATAATGAGATGAAACTGTTAAGGCTATTTTCATTTTGGGAAAAAGCTGAGTAGTTGATTACTCTTTTAAAAAATCATAGAAAATAGGTTATCTTCTTTTCCATAGAAAATGTGGTCGTAATAATTGTCCAAAATGTTGTTTGTTGACTGTGGCAGCTTTTACTAGGAAATGTGTGTTGTTCTGTTGATCATGGTAGTTTCCATTAGATGTAGAATTTCCTAATGATATTGTTATGGGGGGAAAAATCGGTGAGTCACAGTGAAATAGACAAGTATCATTTCCAGTAATTTAACAACATTTTAAAAATCTTTTATAGTTTCTTTCAGTGATTTAGTACTACATCTTTTTTTTCTTTTCTCTGTATTCTAACTTATGTCTTCTGAAATGTAGTGTTTAAAAGGCCTTTTCACTGGAGATAGGATGTAGAAAATATGTATTCCATCTTTGATGCTGTGTGTTTAGTCTGTGGGATTACACTTGTATCAGTGTAGATTAAAAATCGCTGCACTCTTCCTGAAGAAAGGAGTATATGTATGCTTAAAAGTAGCTGAAGAAAGAAAGGAAACACTAGATGAATTTGTCAAAATTAAAAGTTTTTAAATAATTATGGTTGAGTCATATTGGAAAAATATTTGTATCAACATGATAGAAATAAAATTTGTATGAAGAAATAATATAGGCTAATAAGAAAAACACTAAGTTCTGGTAGACGGATGGACAAATAATATGAAGAGATAGCTCACACAACTAATGGAGATTTAAAGAAATATAAAACAATGTACCATTTTTCACCTATTGTGTTAGTAATGACTTTTTAAAAGATTCCCATTGCTGCCTTATGTGCTTCTGATGAGCTATAATTCTTTCAGAAAACTTTAAATATTTTAATTTTAATTACAGAAAAAGCTTTACGTACCAAAGATATTAATCACAGTATTATTTTGTTTGGTAAAAAAAAAAATACAAATTATGTACATTCACTGGGTGGAATATTATGTAGCTTTTAAATATGTTTCTATTTAAAATGTAGAAAATATTTGTGATAAATGGAAACAGGATACAAAATGTGAGGATACAAAATTGTACATACAGTATGTTTATGACTTTTTAAAAGTTATGGAAAGATAAGACTGAAAAGAAATTAGACAACATTGTAATTAAGATTTTTTCATCCTTTTTTCTTTCTGTTGTATGTTTTTCATGTTAGGAAAAAAAGGCTAGTGACATATTTAGAGGGGAAAAAAGACACTTCGTGTTTGAGGTGATTTTATACCTTTTCTCAATGACTAAAAACAATAGCTTCGATACAGATGTTAAGAATGAATTTCTTCTGATCTCAAAAAAAAGGAAGAAGAAAGAATATGTAGGCCTAAACTTCACAGTTATTAAGTCAGTCCTGCTAAGAGCCAGTACCTAGTTGCCCTCTCTCTCTCTTTAAAAAAAAAATGTTAGGGGCAGGCCCTGTGGCCAAGTGGTTAAGTTCGTGCACTCCGCTGTGGCAGCCCAGGGTTTTGCTGGTTTGGATCCTGGGTACGGATATGGTGCCGCTCATCAGGCCACGCTGAGGCGATGTCCCATGTGCCACAACTGGAAGGACCCACAACTGGAATATGGACCTATGTACTGGGGGGATTTGGGGAGAAAAAGCAGAAAGAAAAAAAAAAAAAAGATTGGCAACAGTTGTTAACTCAGGTGCCAATCTTAAAAAAAGAAAAAAAAGATGTGGTAAAATACATATAACATAAAATTTACTATCTTAACTTTTTTTTTTTTTTTTAGAAAGATTAACCCTGAGCTAACATCTGCCACCAATCCTCCTCTCTTTTCTGAGGAAGACTGGCCCTGAGCTACCATCCATGCCCATCTTCCTCTATTTTATATGTGGGATGCACCCTCACAGCATGCCTTGCCAAGCAGTGTGTAGGTCTGCACCCAGGATCCAAACCAGCGAACCCTGGGCCACCAAAGCGGAACTTGCGAACTTAACCGCTGCGCCACCAGACCAGCCCCTATCTTAACCATTTTTAAGTATACAGTTCAGTAGTGTTAAGTACATCACATTGTTGTGCAACCAATCTGTAGAACTTTTTCATGCCCATTAAACAAGAACTCCTCATTTTCCCCTTCTTCCAGCCATTGCAACCACCATTCTACCTTCTCTAGGTACCTTATATAAGTGAAATCATACAGTATTTGTCTTTTTGTAACTGGCTTATTTCATTTAGCAGATTGTCTTCAGGGTTCATCCATGTTGTAGCATGTGTCACAATTTCCTTCCTTTTTCCAGCTGAATAATATTCCATTGTATGTATATGTTATATTTTGTTTATTCATTCATCCATCGATGAACATTTGGATTGCTTCTGCCTTTTGTCTGTTGTAAATGCTGCTGCTATGCACATGGGTGTACAAATATCTCCTGAAGACCCTGCTTTCAGTTCTTTTGGATATATACCCAGAAGTGGGATTGCTGGATCATATAGTAATTCTATCTTTAGTTTTTTGAGCAACACCATACTATTTTCCATAGCAGCTGCACTATTTTACATTCCCAGTCATGGCGCACAAATGTTTCAATTTCTCCTCACCAACTCTTATTTTCTGCTTTTTTAATATTAGCCATCCTAATGGATGTGAGGCGATAATCTCATTGTAGTTTTGATTTCATATCCCTCATGATTAGTGATACTGAGCAAACATATCTTGCCATATGTTTGCTGGCCAGCCCTCTCTTTTTTTATGTCTCTGCACATAACCATGAAAACCTTAAATTCTACCCAAATCCTTTATGAGTTTTTCTAAGTGATTCTCCTCCCATTTAACATATTCCGTCTCTCATAACCCATTTATTCTCATTCTTACCCAGCCTACATGTCTTGCAGTTGATTATCTAGATGATCTACATCTTTAGAACCTCCTTAGGTGTAGTTTTATTTATCTATTTACCTATTCATTCAGTCATTCACTTATTTATTTTGCTCAACTTTTACTCAGTAAATTCTCTGTATAAAGCTATAAGGGCATAGAGCCGGCCCCGTGGCCGAGCAGTTAAGTTCACATGCTCTGCTTCGGTGGCCTAGGGTTTCATTGGTTTGGATCCTGGGTGCGTACCTAGCACCGCTCATCAAGCCATGTTGACGCAGCGTCCCACATAGTAGAACTAGAAGTACCTACAACTAGAATATACAGCTATGTAGCAGGGGGCTTTGGAGAAAAGAAGGGCAAAAGAAAGGCCACAGATATTAGCTTGCGACCAGTCTTTAGGGGAAGAAGAGAAAACTATATGGGCAATCAGAAACTATTCCCTAGACTGGAGAAAGGAATGCTTGTGTCCATGGGCAGGAAGATAATCATCATACTTCTTGAGTAGGATAACATTTGAAAATTTAGTCACAATAATTTATGTACGTGTTTGCCATTTTTTAAACTTAAGCATGATCATGTAGATCAGAATTCAAAAAATTTAAAAGACTACACTAGGAAAAGGTTCTTTTCCTGTACCATAGTTACCAATTTTCTTCCATGGAGGCAACCAAGTTATCAATTTTTACACACCTCTGCAGTATACTGCACATATCTTCTTGCACTTTTTATTTGCCATTTTTTAAGATCTTATAGTTAGATCGCTATGCACCCAGAACTGAGTTGTGGGAACATACTGAGCATGGATAAATTGAGCTCAGCCCATAGTATAGAAAAGCTATGTCTTGTTCCTCTGAAAATGTGTGCATGTTAAGAAAAGAAATGTCTTAAGATTTCTTGAAAATGAAATTAGAAAGCATCTTTTAACTGACTTTTTTTCCCTTATAGTTGATTATGGAAGATTCCCACAAGAGTAACACTTCAGAGACAGCACCTCAACCTGGTTCAACAGTTCAGGGAGCTCATATTTCTCATATTGCTCAACAGGTAAGGCAAGGCTCAGCCGAAATATTGAGCCAGTTAGTAATATTTTGTATGCAGAATAATCTGTCGTTTCAGATCTCTAATTACAGATGTTTAAAAAAAGAACCAATTGGGCCAGCTCTCGTGGCTTAGTGGTTAATTTCAGCATGCTCCGCTTTGGTGGCCTAGGTTTGGTTCCCAGGCGTGGACCTACACCACCCTGTTGTTAGTGGCCATGCTGTGCTGGCAGCCTACACATTAAAAAATAGAGGAAGATTGACACAGATGTTAGCTCAGCAAGAAAATAAAAAAAGAAAAAAACCCATAAAATGTTGAAATGTATGGAAGGAAGAAGGTAGATTTCATTTAAATATCTTGTCAAGATCATTTGGTTTTATTTTCTTTAATACAGAGTATATTTAGTGTTGTTTTATTATGTATATACTTCTCAAAACTTGGAGAAGTAGATTTCATTTTATGTGGTACATGATTATGTAGATTTTTTTTTCAGAATAATTTTGCTGCTGCATAAGAAAAATGAAAACTTATTTGGTTCTTTGAACTAACTTGAAACAGAGACTAATAGTTTCAGGAGGTAAACCATCTTCAGTCGATTTATTGTGGATATATGAGAAATATTTTTGCTGAACTAGAAAACAGGCATATTATTAGAGAATTTAAATTGACAGGCATACATATTGCAGAACTGATGATATTTTTTAATTTCAAATTGTCTGGTTGATGCACCTGATCCACTTGAAGGAAAACAACTGAGAGTATTTGTTGCCAGTGATAAGATTTGAACTTTTGAGCAAAAATTAGAATTTTGGAAAACTTGTATTCACCATTATGAACTTGACAGCTTCCCAGTAGTTTCAGACCTTAGTTACAAAATTGAGTTATAAAATCATGCATTGGTATAAGATCCATTCAGAGTGCAAGACAGACCAATGGATTTTCATGTTAACAGAATACATTAAGTTCAGATTGTACATTGCAAACCACCTTTAAGAAACTATAACCTGTTGAGTTTTTTTTTTTTTTTTTTTTTTTTTTTAGATTTTTATTTTTTCCTTTTTCTCCCCAAAGCCCCCAGGTACATAGTTGTGTATTCTTCGTTGTGGGTTCTTCTAGTTGTGGCATGTGGGACGCTGCCTCAGCGTGGTCTGATGAGCAGTGCCATGTCCGCGCCCAGGATTCGAACTAACGAAACACTGGGCCGCCTGCAGCGGAGCGCGCGAACCTAACCACTCGGCCACGGGGCCAGCCCCAACCTGTTGAGTTTTGATGTGGTATCAAGGAAGAATATCCACAATCATCTGGAAAGACTATTAAAACATTCTTCCCTTTTCTAACTACATATCAGTGTGAGGCCAGACTTTTTTTCTCATACTTCAACCAAAACAACATGTGGCAACATGGCTAATGTAGAAGCAGATAAGAGAATTCAGCCAATAAGAAGAACTCAAACATTAAGGAGCTTTGCAGAAATGTAAAACAGTACCATTTCTCTCACTAATTTTTGGGGGGAATTAGTTAATGGAAATATATTATTATGTTATTAACATGTAATAGATTTGTTATTAATTTATTATTAAAAATGGATTGTTATTTTTAAATGAATTATTAAATATTTTTTAAATTTCTATTTTAATTTTAAATGTAAGTATTAGTATTAAAAACCCATATAAATAAAAGTTCTTTGGGGTCTTCAATAATTTTTAAGTGTAAAAAGGTCTTGAGACCAAAAAGTTTGAGAACCAGGGACCTAAAGGGTTAATCCTTCAAGCTTGATGCATTCTTCTCTATTCTTTGGCTATCTCTGTGAAGAATAATGGTATCTTCTCCAGGTGGTGCTGGAAAAATCATGATGGAGTGTTTTAGTTACCTTTCTGTTAATAACTTTCTTCACAGAAATGTTTTAATTCAGTTGGCTTAGTTATATATTTCAGTTATTTTGGTTAGATGTGTATGTTTTCACAGTTTCCTCAGAAGCATATTTACAGTAAGGTAGAATAAGTGCGTTTCTAGGTGGTAAATAACTTTATAGTCATTTTTAAAAATAACGTCACTAACTTTATATCCAAATTCTTGTGGCTTGACTACTTGATTAGACTCTAAATTCTGTAAAGGAGAGAGTATCTAATACAATAATATTTATTCAGTCATTTGGTATAAGCTGGGGATATAGCAATAAACAAAAGACTCTCTCTCATGGAACTTGCTTTCTAGTTTTGGGAAGACAGGCAATAAAACAGATGTGAGTTGGTAATATGTGCTGTGGAGGCTGATAAAGCGGGGTAGGAGGGATAGGGCTTCGTTGGTGGGCATGGGAGGACTTGCCTTTTTATGTAGGGTGGTCAGAGAAGTCCTGTCTGTGGAGATACCTCTTCAGTGATGTGGACGAGGAGTTGTAAAACTCTGAGACTCACATGTGCTTGGCATGGTTAAGGAGGAGCCAGGAGGCCAGTGTGGTGGGAGAGGGATGAATGAGGGGAGTGATACAAGATGAGGCAGAGAGGTTTTGGGCTGGGAGGGGAGTGCCTGATAATGTCGGCCTGTATGCTACTCTTAAGATTTTTGGCTTTTAATCTGTGAGAGATGGGGAACCTATGGAGTGTTTTGAGTAAAAAATATTATCTGACTGATATTTTAATAGGATCACTCTGGTTGCTCTGTGGAGTGGAAGCAGGAAAATCAGTTAGGAGGCTCGTACAGTAACATGCATGAGAGACGCCAGTGGCTTGGACCAAGTTGGTAGCAGTGGTGGTGGTGAGATAAAATTAGATTCTGGATAGAACTTGGTTGTAAAGTCAACAGTGTTTGCTTTTGGATTGGATGTGGGTTTTAGAGAAAAAGAGGAGTCTCAAGATTGACTCTACAGTTTTTGGCTTGAATAGCTATAAGAATGGAGTTGCCATTTATTGAATGGACAACACTGGAGCATGTTTTTCTTTTCTTTTTGGGGGGATGTTAGCGATCAGGAAATTGGCTTTTAGGTATATTAAGTTTGTGATACTATCTGTATTCATTTTCTGTGCTGCAAAATGAATTACCACAAATTTAGTGACTTAAACGGCACACATTAATTATCTCACAGTTTCTCTGGGATCAGGCACTTCTTAGCTGGGTTCTCTGCTGCAGTTTCACCAAACTGCAATCAAGGTATTGGTTAGGGCTGGGTTCTTGCCTGGAGGCTAGACTGGAGAAGAATCCACTTCCAGGCTCCCTCAGGTTGTTGGCAGAATTCATTTTGTTGCAGCTGTAAGACTGAGAGCTTCAGTTTTTTGTTGGCCGGAGGCCACTCTCAGCTCTTAGAGGTTGCCTGCAATTCTCTGCCAAGTGGCCCTTTCCATAAGCAGTTTACAACACGGCCGTCCAGCAAGAGAATAAGAATGAGTCTACTAGCAGGATGTAGTCTCATATAACATAATGAAGGGAACGATATCCCATTCCTTTGCCATAAAACGTAACATAATCACAGGAATGACATCCCATCATCTTTGCCTTATTCTTTTGGTTAGAAGCAAGTCACAGGTCCCTCCAATATTCAAGGGGAGAGGATTACATAAAGGGGTGAATACCAGGAGGTGGGGCTCATGGGGGCCACCTTAGAGTTTGTTTGCCAAACCAAACAAGTAGATTTGTCCAGTAGGCAGTTGCATATTTTTGGTCTAGAGTCCAGGGGAGAGGCCCAGACTAGAAATGTAAATTTAGTTGTTGTGGTTATTTGGGTGGTATTTAAACTCATGGGGTGATTTCTAGCTTCCATTTAGGATGTGGAAAGCTGGAAAGGGTATTGCTCCCACCCTAGAACAAGAATAAGCTGTAATATACTAAATTGTAAATTCTGTCAAACCGACAGAGGTGGGATGTGGGCATGGCTCACCTGTAGCAGAGCACAGGAAGAAGGCAAAGCTGTCGTATAGGGGGAAAGAAGAATTTAGCTAAATTTTTAATGAATTGCCAAAGTCTAAGTGTAAGCTAGTGTGAGAATATAGAACCCTTGGGAGCTACAGACATAAGGGTAACACCCACTTATAGGGTTTTCTCCAAGGACCTCCAATAGTTGCTCATGAGAAAGATTGGGGAAAGCAAGGAAGACCAGGGAAACCCTTGCTCTGATGAGGAAGATTGGCCCTGAGCTAACATCTGTAGCAGTCTTCCTCTATTTTGTATGTGGGATGCTACCACAGCATGGTGTGTAGGTCCGTATTATTACTTTTTAAGATGGGAGGAATTAACAGCCTGTTTGTATACCAATGGGAATGATGTAATAAAAGGGGAAAATTTGATGATACAGGTGAGAGAGGACAATCCTGGGATGATGTCCTTGAGGAGGGAAGTGAATGAGAGTTAGTCTACAAGTGGAAAAATTTATTTTATATTTGCACAGGTACATCATTCATAATAAGAAAGAAAGTACTTACAAGTTAGGTGGGTAGAGTGGGGATGAGATACTCTGACATGTTTCTTTTGGTAACTTCTTTGTTTTTCAGTGAAATAAAATGCTTTGAGAAGATAGAGAGGAAGGAAAAAGTATGAAATAGTCTGCTAGGACAACAGGTGATGTAAGTGGACTGGGGATATGTGGTAGGATCGCCGGAGAGCATTAACAGTCCCCTTGAGGCTGCTGATCATGAATTTAAAGTGAGACTGTTAAGGTTAATTGTGTGTTGTTCTCCAGTCAGATTCAGGTACGTGCAAGAAGGTTACGGGCATAGAGTACGTGAGTTAACAGGGTTGCTGTTCAGTCAAGGGACTGCAGTGAAGGAAGAAAAGGACATTGAAGGTGGATGCAATACAGTGATTATGGTGCTGCACCACAAAGTTTAAACTGTATAAGGAAGAAAGTGGGGACTTCATGGGGTCAAGAGCAAGGGAAAGATAGTAGGCTCGATGGATTATAGGTTCCTGGGGAGTCCCAGAATTGTTGAGAGTCCAAATAGTAGAGGCAGTGAGTTGGGGAAGTAGGTGCTGCTCAGAGAGATACTTGAATTTGAGATTATGGGGGGATGCAGTTATTGGTAATTATAAGATTTAAGTAAGTGGTTCCAAACTGGAGTGATACTGCTTCCCCACTGAGATGTCTGGAAATATGTGTGTGGGCGGGGTTGCCACTCGCATTTATTGGGCAGGGATCAGAGATGCCAAATGTTTGGCATTGAAGAGGATATTTCTGCACAAGGAAGAATTGTCTTGCCCACAGTGCCTGTCTAGGGTCTGACAATGGGAGTGGATGGCTGAGGAGGCTGAAAGCCATGGCTTTGGAGGAGAGGAAGCATAAACAGAGTCCCGGGCATGGAAGGATGATGTTTCATATTGAAATCACCCCAAATTATGTCAGGAGTAGTATTGGAGAGAATAGAGTGATCCAGGTACTAAATGCTGAAAGAAATGTGGGGACATGACAGCCACAAGGACAGTCTGCTGCTGTGAGCCTCAAACTTGGGAGTTTTCAAGGAGGACTTTGAAGAGACAGTGGTCTAGAAGTAGCAATGAAGAGCAGAGGAAACACCCACCCTATCTGTAGCGCCTGGTATGAGGAGTGCAGGAGAGAGCTGTGAGAGAGGCAGTGTTCTTCAGAGGAGAGCTGAGGTTCAATGACGGCATCAAGGTGAATTTCATTTAATTACAAAGTGTGTGTAGATTGAGAGGCATCCTTGCTTAGTGGAAAGAACAATGGATGCCGTCAGACGATCTGGTCTGAATCGTGATTTTGTCACTTAGTGAGCCTGGAACAGTGACTAAGTCACTTATTGAGACTGACGTTCATCATCTGGAAACTGAGGATGTCAGACGGTGATCTCTAAGGTCTTTTACAGCTCATAACTTTCAGTAATTCTCATATTGTAGAGAGATTTTATACTTTAACCATGTATGAATGGGAAAACGATGATAGTAACAGCTAACATTTACTGTGTCCACTGTGTACCAGGTGCATTTCTAAGCATTTTACGTGTTTTAATGCCTTCAAACCTCATGTCAACCTACTGTGTTTTTGTAATCCCCATTCTAGAGGTCATACAACTAGTCAGGCTAGATACGTGATTTGAATTCCAGCAGTTTGACTTTTGTCACAGTTTGGGTTTCCCGGGAAGCAGACTCTGAGGTGGAGACTAGCATGCAGGAGGTTTATTATATGGTCCTTTTGGGATTACCACCTGTTGGAGGGAAAGAAAGGAAGAGAAGGAAGCAGGTTTGGGCAGAGGGAGAAGTTGGACTGTGATTGTCTCAATGAAGGCCTCAACTGATGCCATAGGGAGCTTTGAAGCTGAGATGACTCTTCAGAATGGGGGTAACGGGCCACGAGGCCTTTATATCCCTGCATGCACCAGTCATTGGCTCTTGACTGACCTGGGAAGATGTGTGCGCGACCTCGGCTGAGGTGACTCTCATCAGCCAAGGCAATTCCAGAGAGGGCTGACAACTGAATACTGTCTGCCAGCATCTGGGGCATAAGTCTTTTACTAGTGAAAGGGGATCTGGGAGTTGCATCATAGTGTCCACTACAACTCCAGAGGTATTACCTTGACAATCTATGATAAGAGATGAATGTTCCCCAAAATATAGAGTGAATGTTCTAATCTACAAGTGAAGTGTAGTAGTGGCAAAGTAGTATTGTACTATGTTAAGATAGAGTTGGTGAGGTTACTGAAAATGTCTGGATTTTGGAAACCCAACAGGTCTTGAGTACATGTGAGTTTCTCAAAGGAAATACGAGTACACATAGTAGCATTCTCTGTTGATAAAAGCTGCTTTTGTGGTAATAGGACCAACAACAACAATTGCCCCTTGGAAGAAAATTTAGTACATTGTATCACTACAACTATTCAGCGGAACCATGACCAGCAAGTTTCTGTCTTTAAGATTAAGACTCCAACTTTGGTGAATTCATTTAAAAATATTGAAGTTGTATCTCAGATTTTTCATATTCAGTGCATTTTCCTAAAAAATATAATCGAGTACTTATTTTACTTAAGAAGCAGTTGTGTGATTCTTTGATTTCTCTTCCCACTAAATAATGGAATGTGAGTGATTCTGGTCACAAAATTAATAAATCAGGTATTAATTTGCAATACAAATCTGAGAATCCGTGGTAAAATTTTAAAAATGTTTAGTATGCACTTGAAAAGAAAGTAGATTCTGCAGTTGTCGGATGCAAATTTATGTATAATTATTGTCAACTTTGTTGCTTGTGTTGTTTAAATCTTCTGTCTTTTATCACTTTTGTCTGCTGGTTCTATGATTAACTGAGAGAAATGTATTAATCTTCCATTATAATTGTGGACTTATTTCTCCTAGTGGTCGTCAATTTATGCTGTGTGATTGAGTGTGTGTTATGAGGCAGTGTTATTAAATGAATGTAGATTTTAAATTATTGTATATTCCAGGAGAATTGTCTCTTTGTCTTTAATTCTAGAAATGTTTTTTACCTTCAAGTCTAATTTGATACTAACTTGGCATTAATTTGGTAGTATCTTAATGGCATCTTTTTTTCTCACTGTCAAATTTTCTGTGTCCTTATGTTTTAGGTGTGTGTCTTGTTAACATTATATACCTAGATTTAAAAAAAAAATCTAGTCTCCTAGACTTTTTTCCCTCCAATTTTTAGATACTGTGAATTGTGCTTAATGAACATTCGTGTACATGTCTGGGCTGCACATGAATTGCTTGGTCATAGGGTTTGCAAACATTTAATTAAAGAAGATACTGCCAACAGTTTTACAAACTTCTTGTATCAGTTTACAGCACCACCAGAAATGTATGAGAGCACTATTGATCCATTTAAGTGCCCAAAATTGGTATTGTGAGTTTAAATTGTAATGGTTCTGGTGGATATGTAGCAGTATCTCATTGTGGTTTTTGTTTGCTTTTGTTTGCTTTTTGAGGTATAATTGACATATAACACATTAGTTTCAGATGTACAACATAATGCTTTGATATTTGTGTACATTGCAAATTGATCACAATACGTCTAGTTAATATCTGTAACCATACGTAGTTAGAAAAATTTTTCTTGTGATGAGGACTTCTAAGATTTACTGTTGCAGCAACTTTCAAATATGCAGTACAGTATTATTAACTATGGTCACCATGCTGTACATAACACCTCCATGACTTACTTATTTATAATTGCTTGTACCTTTTGACCCTCTTTACTCATTTCACACTCTCTCCACCCTCTGCCTCTGGCAACCACCAGTCTGCAATCTGTTCTCTGTGAGCTTGGTGGGGTTTTTTGATTTGTTTTAGATTTTACATGTAAGTGAGATCATATGGTATTTGTCTTTCTCTGTCTGACTTATTTCACGTAACATAATGCCCTCAAGGTCCATCTACGTTGTCACAAGATTTCATTTTTTATGGCTGAATAATATTCCATTGTAGTTTCTTAGACTTTTTTTTTTTTTTGAGGAAGATTAGCCCTGAGCTAACATCTGTTGCCAATCCTCCTATTTTAGCTGAGGAAGACTGGCCCTGAGCAAACATCCGTACCCATCTTCCTCTACTTTTTATATGTGGGACGCCTGCCACAGCATGGCTTGCCAAGCGGTGCCATGTCCGCACCCGGGATCCAAACCAGCGAACCCCGGGCTGCCGAAGTGGAACATGTGAACTTAACTGCTGCGCCACTGGGCTGGTCCCATCTTAGACTTTTAATAGAACTTTTGGTCCCTGTACATTTATCATAATTACTGATACATATAGGTTTAGACCTACCATCTTATTTCATGCTTTTTAACCCACATGTTCCATGTTTCTTTTTCTCTCCTTTCTTGTTTTCTTTTGAATTATTTCTTCTTGTTTCATCCTGCCATCACTGGTATAAATTTGGACTGTACATAAACTTGATTACTACTTTTTCAGTGATTATGCTAATTTCAGGATACCTACTTAGTAAAGTCTAAAGTTAATCAATAACTTTACTCTCCTCTCAGATGATTCAGTGACCTTAGAACATTTGTTTCCATTTATCCTCTAACTTGTTGTCATTGTTAGGACTTAATTTTATCTTTCTTTTAATTCCATAAAACATCATAATTATTTTATGCAAAGTCAACATTACTTGTTTCCCCCCCCCCCCACATATTTATCACTTTCTTAGCTCTTCATTCCTTTTTACATGTCTAAGCTTCCATTTGAGATTACTTTTATTTTACCTTTTATTATACCTCTAAAGTATATGCTTTAGAAAAACCTTAGCATTATACATATTTTGAGCTGGATAATTCTTCTTCTTCTTTTTTTTTTTTTGCAGGGAAAGATTTGCCCTGAGCTAACATCTGTTGCCAATCTTCCCTTTTTTTTTTTTTTCCTCCCCAAAGCCCCAGTACATAGTTATATCCTAGTTGTAAGTCATTCTAGTTCTTCCACGTGAGCCACTGCCACAGCATGGAAACTGACAGACGAGGGGTATGGTTCCGTGACCCGGAAGCGAACCCGGGCTGCCAGAGTGGTGAGCGCTGAACTTTAACCACTAGGCCATCAGGGCTGGCTTGGGCTGGATAATTTTTTGCTGTGGGGGACTGTGCATTGCGGGATGTTTAGTAGTTTCTCTGGCCTCTGCCCTTTAGATGTCAGTAGCATCCTCCATTGTGACAACCCAAAATGTCTCCAGATGTTGCCAGATGTCCCAGGGGGGCAAAATCATTACTGGTTGAGAACCATTGTTATAGAATTTCCTTTGATATAAATCTGCTAATGGTGGTGACTTTTCTGTTTTTGTTTGTTGAAAATACCTATTTCATCCTCATTTTTAAAAGATATTTTCCCTGGGCATAGAATTCTAAGTTATTTTTTTAGCACATTTAAAATATCATCCTGCTGGCTTCTGTCTCCTCTTTGAGACAGCCTTTGAGAAGTCAGTGGACTATTGCTGTTTTAAACATAATCTTTTTTCCTTCAGCTGCTTTTAGAGTCTTCTCTTGATCTTTAGTTGTTTTGCAGCTTCTATTAATGTTGTATTTAGATGTGGGATTCTTTTTATTTATTTCATATGGGAGTTATTAGTCTTCTTGAATCTGTGGATTGATGTCTTATCATTAGCTCTATAACATTTTCAGCCGTTGTCTCTTCACATTTTGCATGTGACCCACTTTCTTTGTCCTTATCACTCTGTCCTCCATGTCTCTTAATCTTTCAAATATTTCCCATCTCTTTGTCTCTCTGTGTTGCAGTTCAGATAATTTCTTTTTACCTGTCATCCAGCTCACTCTCCTCCCTCTAGCTTTGTCTAATTTGGGGATATAGCTGAACAGTGATTTTAAAAATTTCTGTATCTTTATTTCTAGAAAATCTGTTTAGTTTTTTCAAATCCACTATAGTTTTCTGTTTCCTGAAGATATTTTCAAGCTTATCTTGAAACATAATCTACTGTTTCTTTAAACATAGTAAGCATAATTGTTTTATAATCTGTGTCTGATAATGTCAGTATCTAAAATCACTTAAGTCTGATTCTGCTGTGTTTTTGCTTCTTGGTCATGGTGCCTTGTGTGATTGGTTATTTTTTATTCCTTACTATCCATTAATCTTGAAAAATTATTTGTGGGAATTCTTTGTGTCCTAGGATCAGAGTGCCTTTCTCCAGAAAGAATTTACTATTTGGCAGGTGCCTGGGGAACCAGTTTCAGGGTTTGAGGCTCTTTTTGTCTTTTTGGCCATCTAGGTGATGTTAATCTGGGCTGTAAGTCTGCTGGAGAGCTAGTTACATCTTCTTCAGCCCTTCCCTCCCCAATACCCACACAACTTTCATTCTGTGACCTTACCCCAAGGGTGTGGCTCTTTAGAAGTCCCAGCTTAATAGGGGGGTCTCCTGTTTTTACCTAGAGAAAACCCTGGCCTTTTATGTCCCTCCCTCCTTTGGGAGCAGTTCATGTCTGCCTTGATAGGTGATTCTGTTTACTCTTTATTTGTTCTTCCTCTGTCTCAGATTTTGGCCTGATAATTTTAGAATCTAAAGTCTTTAGAATATGAGTGAAGCAGAGGACAGAGAAGTGTCACGAAATATGAAGGATCTGAGATTTTACCCTGCCTGCAAGCTAACAAGCTAGATTGCCTCAGCTTCATGGATGCTGGCAGAAGACATGAGAATCCTGATTCAGAGAAAAAGGACTTTATAACTTGTGGCACAGCAAACAGCCTGAGCTTCATGTTTGCTCAGTTCCCCTTGCCCTCCAACCCCATGGGGTAATGCAGAATGGCTCAAGTGGATGTTGCACATGCAGTGGGTTTGCATCATTGCTGAGGGGCTACTCCAAGCTTAGGAAACTCCAAACTTTTAAAGACAGCTCCTAGCAAACCTGTCCAACATTTGCCCTGGAGGGAGACATTACCTTTATTGTTCTGCACAGTGTACAAATCTGCCCTTTGCCCTGAAGGGAGTACTATCTCATCTTCCAAAATTGTTCACCATACCAACATCCTTGAAAAGAGAATCCAGAACAAAAGTTGTCAGTGCCTTTGCTTGGAAGACATGTAGAAACCCAAGAAACCCACTGAGAATCGTCTCTCAACGAGAAGAATATAACAGTATGTCTCCTTTTTGTCCTACCTTCTTCATTTCTATCTTCCCGACAGTTTTTTCTAGATAACGGAAAACTAGATGATTTTATTTTTTTAAACTTTTGCCGCACATCTCCGTCCTCTTTCCATAAACACCCATATACTCTCTCATACATTTTTTTGATGTGAAATTTTGCTTTTCAGCCAGGCTTTTAAGAACAAATAAATTCCATATGTTGAGGCATATGTGTGCTGAAATAGTATATTTAAAATATACTTTTTAATCAGTATCTTTGTGATTGGCTTTGAAGGCAGTAACTGTCTGTTGTCTGTTGTTTCTATCTTAAAGGTCTAGCACAGCACCTGGCACATAGGTGACACTTACTGAGTCTTGTTATCTGTTTAATCCCAACTTAATCCTGATATTCAAAAAATAATATTGCCAAGATTTGCTCGTCTAACTACCTTACCCCTCCAATTCTCTGGTGTAGCGTTTCTCAGAATATGGTACACATTCCGCCACTAGTGGTATTGCAGATCTCTTTAGGTGGTGCATGGATGAATATTTTTATTTTGATGTGTTGAATTCAGAAACATTAGGTCTCTTATTTTGTTAGGGCATTGGCTGGAACAAGATGGATTCTCAACAATGAGAATAGCCCTAGTCAAATTTAGAGTATAAACCATTTCTCCCTGGCCATGCTGACCTGAGGAAGCAGAGAAAGTTAGCTTCATCTTCTGTGCCCTACCCTTTCCTGTTGCTAGGCTGGAAGTAGAAAAATTGCTCAGATGTCTTGAAGTGAGGAAATGGAGAATTCAAGTTAGAAAAATCAAAGATAGACCCAGAAGAAATTATAGGAATAACTTCACTAAGTCGTAATGTCCAAAATTGTGAGATACTTTATTAATTCACTAAACAATGATTTATTTAGCATCAAATGTGCCAGTTGGGTTAAGACTCTAGCTGGGAATACAGTGTGGAGCAAAAAGAGGCAAGCTCCTCTCCCTTATGGCTCTTGCTGTCTAGTGGAGGAGACAAGACATGGGCCACATATTCACCCAGGTGTAAAACTGTGACCCCGAGAAGTGCTACTACAAAGGATAGCACATAGGCTACATAGGCTAGTACGAGAGCCTATAACAGGGGATTTGACCTTGTTGGGAATAGGACAGCTTCCCTAAGGAAATGACGTGGGAGTTGAGATCTGAATGTTGAGTAGGTGTTAACTTTCCGGAAGGAAGGGAAGACCTTTCTCGGTGTGCGAGGGAATATCTTATGCCAAGGCCCTGTGGTGGGAAGGAGCATGAGAAGTAGAAGGGACTGTCAAGCTGCACTGTGAGCAGAACTAGGGGAACATGGTTTACGATGAAGCAGGAGAGGTAGGAAGGAGTCATTCTATGCAGGGCTTTGTAGACCATGGGTAAGAAGTTCTTAGTAGTTGTTTTTAAATTACTGTTTTTTGTTTGGTTTTTAAATTAAAAATATATTTAATAACACAGTCTTTATTATATTTATTTCTATAGTTACCATATAGTTATGGCAAGTGGTAGTACTTTGTATTTATCATAGTGCAATAAGGTTTTCTTTCTAAGTACATTTGAATTTACAAAAGGAGATGCTTTAAAGAAAAATGATAAGTAAATAATTGTCTAGGAGCTATATGGATTTAGCATTCTCCTGAGAGCATGCTGTTGAGTGTGAATTCTTTACTTCAGTCAGTTTGTGTTTACCATGTGTAAATCCTGACTGTCCAAGAATCTTTTGAATCTTTTGAGACCTTGGAAGAGTGACATTTTGGGGCAAGTCTACAGCATAGGCTTAACTATTGGAAAAAATTTAAAACCACAAAATTACAGTTAAATTATCTTTACATTAAATAGTAAACTAATGGGCCAGCTCATGGCCTAGTGGTTAAGTTCATGCACTCTGCTTTGGCGGCCCAGAGTTTCGCCAATTTGGATCCCGGGCACAGACCTAGCACCACTCAGCAAGCCATGCTGAGGTGGTGTCCCACATAGCACAGCCAGGAGGACCTATGACTAGAATATACAACTGTGTACGGGGGGCTTTGGGGAGAAGAAGGGGAAAAAAAAAGATTGGCAACAGATGTTAGCTCAGGTGCCAGTCTTTAAAAAACAATTAAAAAAAGTAAACTGAAAGATGTAAAGATCTGATTGATTTTATTTTTCATTTGTTTTGAATTAATAGTACCAATCCATTAGGAACTGAGCAGATACCCTGGGCTTAAGGGTTTGCCTCAGTTGATGCTGTAGTAATTAACAAATCATTATTCTAAATGTCAAAATAGTCTGTGCTTTCTTTTTCCTTGAAATGAAAAAGCAAAACAGATACACTTGATGTGTGGGAAGCAAACTGAGACCATACAGAGTAAGAGGTTGTAAAACTCCTTGATTGGCACCAAGAGGGATAAGATGTCTTGGAAAGAGCACTGGGCTCTGGAACCAGACAGGACCAACCACTATTGTGTTGGGTACTTTTCAAAAAACCTATTGTGGGAATTTTCAAACATATTCAGAAGAAGAGGTTATTAGGTTGAACTATTCATGGTTCCCATCACCCGGTCTCAGCAATTATTAACTCAGGGCTTCTTGTCCTGCCTCCTCCCCGCCCCTGCCCCCACCCTCAACAGCTAGATTATATTGAAGCAAATCCTAGATATCATTTCAGCCTTCAGTATTTTAGTGTGTATCTCTAAAATATAAGGACTCCTTTTTTTTTTTGAGGAAGATTAGCCCTGAGCTAACTACTGCCAGTCCTCTTCTTTTTTGCTGAGGAAGCCTGGCCCTGAGCTAACATCCGTGCCCATCTTCCTCTACTTTATATGTGGGACGCCTACCACAGCATGGCATGCCAAGTGGTGCCATGTCTGCACCCAGGATCCAAACCGGCGAACCCTGGGCCACCAAGAAGCGGAACATGCGAACTCAACCGCTGTGCCACCGGGCCGGCCCCAAGGACTCCTTTAAAGAACATAACCACAATACTATTATCACACCTAAAAAATTCCTTAATATCATCAAATATCCATTTAGTGTTTTAAATTTTCCTGATTATTTATTGTGTGTTTGTGTGTGTACACACACACACATTTTTTAACAGTTTGTTGACCAGGATCCAAATATGAGACATATATGTAGGCTCCTCCTCTTTACCTTTTCCCCCACCTTTTGTTTTTTACTTATTACTCATTTAATCTTCACTGTAACTCTATGAAAAAGATAATGTTAGTTCTATTTACAGGGGAGGAAACTGAGGTCCTGAGAAGTTAAGTACTTTGCTTAGCATCACAGAGCTAGTGAGCACCTTTTGCTGAAAATCAGCCCAGCCCTGTCTGACTCCAAAGACTGTGTGTGCCTTTCTGGAGTTACAAGACTTTGGCTTCAAACTCTGGCTAAATAGAAGCTTCTTTCCCATGCCACTCTACCAACTCCTGCCCTCCCTCACCCAAGTGTTTACAGTCCAGGGATCCCCTAATTAGGTACCTAAGGATTGTGCTAAATTTTGCCCAGTCCCTTTTATAAGAGGAGCTTTGGGTGCAGCTGCCCCAGGAGTGAGAGGAAATCAGGGAACTTTAGTTCTGCAGCTCCCCCATTTAACCAGAGCAGCTCCAGAAAAATCCTTCTCTTTCTGCTGCTTCTTTGGTGTTTGGTTTTTTTTTTTTTTAAAAAAGGTATGTTTTTTGGTGAGGAAGATTGACCCTGAGCTAACATGTTGCCAATCCCCCCCGCCCTGCTGCCCGCCGCAAAGCCCCAATACATAGTTGTAGATCCTAGTTGTATGTCCTTCTAGTTCTTGGGGGTTTTTTGCTGAGGAAGATTGACCCTGAGCTAACGTCTGTGCCCATCTTCCTCTACTTTATATATGGGACACCTGCCACAGCATGGCTTGATAAGCAGTGAGTATGTCTGCGCCTGGGATGCGAACTGGCGAAGTCCAGGCCACCAAGGCTGAGCACGCGAACTTCACCACCACACCACCGGCCAGCCCCTTTCTGCTTCTAACTTCTCCTAAAAGAGTTTCTGAGATTGGAGCCATAGTATACTAATAGGTTTTATAGTTCTAAGATCTGGAACTGTGCCGTTCAATATGGTAGTCACTAGCCACAAGTGGATATTTCAATTTTAAGTTACTTAAAATTAAATAAAATTAAAAATCAATTCCTCAGTCACACTAGCTACATTTCAAATGTTTGATACTCACATGTGGCTAGTGACTACCATAATGGATAGTGCAGATGTGCAACATTTCCATCATTGCAGAAAGCCCTGTTAGCACTGTAAAGTAATGGGTGGAGGCAGTCATCTGTCTTTCAAACTCAGGTTAAAATTGGGGGACCAGCTCCTCCTCCTTTGAGAGCGATCTCAAGATTTAGGTGTTTAAGTTTGAGAGTGGGAGTTGGAAGACATCAGGCTTTGGGACCCTGAGTAATGGGCGTTTTAAGGGGAAGGACTACTCCTAGCTAAAACAAAATCTGCTGCCTTTTTTCCTTTCTGTCTGCCAGTCCCACAGTCTGCACAAAATCATAAGGATTGCCAGAAACCCCGGAAGAATGATTGTTTTTATCCTTTTAAAAATGTAATTTAACCCCATCTCCAACTCTCCCAATTAGTTGAGTGATTGGCTTCTGTTGGGGTCTGAAAAGTAAGGGGACCTTTCATTTCTTTTCTTTTCTTTTTTTCTTTTTTTAAAGATTGGCACCTGAGCTAACAACTGTTGCCAAGCTTCTTTTTTTTTTTTTTTTAATTTTTTTTCTGCTTTATCTTCCCAAACCCCCCATACGTAGTTGTATATCTTAGTTGCACGTCCTTCTAGTTGTGTCATTTATTTTCTCTGAGGGTAATGGTAACTCTAGAGCTGGACCCTTAAGATCTGTGCATCCTGTTTCTTTTTACTCTTTAATTTCTGTATCCTCGTATTGGGATAATGTCAAAGAGAAACAGAGCCAGACATTTGTTAAAGGCAGCATGATGGATTTCATTCAGACTAATGGAGTAGGGAAGAGAGACTTCAGTGTAGATTGAGTTCAGTTCTGCTGAAACAAAAGGTGGGAGCCTTTTTGAAGGCTGAGGTGTGCTAAAGGAAAAGTGCTGAAGATGTTAGGTGGGGAGGTTGGTCCCTGTGATTAAGCCATCTGTTTGCTAATTGGTGCTTATCAAAGTTAGGCTCCTACCCTCCCACAGAGACAGGGAGACAGGGCCCTTATCCTTGATGATTACATTTCAGAGGGATGGCTCCCAGGTCCTTGAGAAAGACATTTCTGGGTTGTAGAAGATTTAGGGTCAGAGAAAGGATTTGCAATTGCAAGTTTTCTAAAGTAAATGCTCTAAGGAAAGTGAGGTCAGGGGGCTGTAGTCAAGGTTGGGCTGTAACAAACAGTAAATTATTTTGGCAGCATTGATCTTTCTCAGGCAGGCATTCTAAGGGGGCGAGGGTCATCCTGGGACATGGCCTTGAGCTGATAGAAGCTGTGCTGGAGTTGGGTCATGTCTGGTGGGGTTGGGGGATGGGATGGAGTTGTTTGTGCTGAGAGTTTGCAGTTCTCAGTACCTGGATAAGATTTTATATACAGAATTTCATGACCTGGGCATTTTGGGGGATGATGAGACTGGAATTTAATCCAATCTTGGGAGGGGGAAAAGAACCTTCAGTGAAAGGGAATAAGACATTGTTTTGGGGCCCAACACAAAGAAAGCAAAGAGGGGAGCAGTCAGGAAGGTGACTTTCGGGACCTGAGAAGCAGCCTTGGATTTTGTTTTGTGATTTAAGTCCAAGATGAATGGTATGAACCAGAGTAGTCCAGAGGAAGGTGAGAGATCTCTGTTAACTGAAAATATCTGAGAAAACTTATTGTAAGAGGCAGAACCTGAGCTGAGCCTTGAAGGATGATGGGTGGGCTTTTCTTGATTTAGCATTTTATTGTGGTATTTCGAGAAATAAATAATAATTTCATGATTCAATTAGTTACTTGGGATATTTAATTTTTCTTTAAAGACACTGCCCAAAGTTGGTATTTCTCTCACTTTTTGAGTTTTGATTTGATTGGTTTTTAACCAGATCTCTTCAGAATAGCATGTTCTAAAGAGCCTCCACGTTTTTGTACAGTCAATTCCTCTACCCCAAGTACCTTCCAACCCCCTCCCCCATACACACCTTCAGGGAATTGTTTATCGTTAGAGACCCAGCTGAAGTAGCACCCTTCCTTTGCTCCCACGGTACAGTACTTTCTACTTTTCCTCTGATATTATATCTCATACTCTGTTTGTCATAATTAGTTTGTACTCTCAATCTCCTGTGCAGTCTCTGGCCCATAGAAGACATGTAATGTTTGGTTAATAGATGTGGTTAAATATAATAAGCTCTAAAATGTGTTTTCCAGTGTTAAGAACTCAGCTATCTTATGTGCATAGGTACAATATGTATTTTGTTAATTGAATTTTTATTTGTTCTTAGATGTCATTAAGAGGATCTGCGCCAGTGACAATTGTACCTCTTCCTGGAGAGCAAGTACAGGTTCAGGGGGTCATCCAGACAGCTCAGTCTTCTGTAATTCACCCACCACACGTGCAAACGGTACAGAAATTCAAAGACTTAGTGGTTGAGAGAGGGGACTTTTATACCCTGAGTCTTTGGACACATGGAAGTTGCTGTACTTAGAATATTATAAACCAAGATAATAAAGTTGTCTTAGAAATTAGACTATAGAAAAAAATGAGGCAAATAGAAAAGTTTTAGAATTTCTAGTTTCATGTATGTATATACTACCCAGTGAAAATACAAGACAATTTTGGGGCAAGTTTTAGAATTTGAAGAATGAATGGCTTTCTTAAGAGAAAGCACTTTTTTATCCCAGATACCTTCATGAAAAAAGAGAATTCTGAAGCAAGGGTGATGTGAGCATATGGAGGTCAAATAAAAGAGAGTTCTCTCATAGTAGAGGAAAGTCTCATTTATATCTCTCTAGCTTCATATTGACACCTGACAACAGTAGGAAGGAAAGAGCCATCCTGGGTTCTTTTTCTTTCTACTCTTTCTCCCCATTTTGTCGTCTGGCTCCTGGGAGTCTCAGAACGCCTCTGGTTATCTCTCATTTTTCGAATCAGCTATCCTGGAGAAAAGCTGTATACCTCGTTTTTTCCTCCTGAATCTACAGTACCTGGCAGTGTTGTCAGCGCTAGAGCTGCATCCTTATGTGGTTTTCTATATGAAAGGTGGCTGCTGCATGGATTTTCGAGTTTTTCTGTGAAGATTTTACTCTTAGTTGCTAGTGCTGTCATTAAAGAGAAATACTTGATCTTAGTTACCAGTAATCTCTTAGTTTTAGAAATTATTTTCTTCTTGAGTTCAATTTAGGGACAAACACTGAAAATAGTGAAAGATTTAGATTAGAAATGGTATATCCATGATACTTGAGGAAACATAAAAGTCGCTTATTTTTCTTATTACTTTAAGTTATTATTCATTACTGTTATTATTTCTTTATTAGTATATGTGTGGCCAGTTCTTTATTTTCTATCAAAAGATATACATTTAATACAAGATATAAATAAGTAGTTGTACCCTAGAACTTGTGTTTGAAAGAGATTATAGAAAGTAAAACAAACTCCTCTGGAAATTTAAGATCTAAATCTAAACAATTTAGGGAAAGGCTTTCTGTAGAGATTAAGGAATGTAGAGAATTGATTATGTCCTTTCTGGAAACCTGTTTGGATTATTTTATTTTTTAAAATGAGGATGAAGTCAGGTGTGAAATGCAACTTTGGGCAAATGTTGGGAAATTTAATACATTTTAAAAATTTAAAATAACTTGTTTTCTCAATTGTAAGATATTATTATAACTTAAAACTTGCATATGGTTATTGTGTTGATGTAGTTTTAAAGAGTTTATTATTAATAATAGTTAACATTTAATGTGTGCTCGCCATGTGTCATGCACTAAATGCTTTACATGTGTTAACTCATTAAGTGTGAAGTGAGACAAAGCTAATTATTTCAGATTTTTAAATTGCATATGTTCATACTTGCCCTTCCTGGTGACCTCTATCTTGGTCTGTTCCTAGTCCTTGTTTTACTTTTCCCATTAGCAGCATTTGACATCGCTGATCATTCTTTTCTCCTCAATATACTGTTTTTGCTAGTTTTCCAAAGACACCTCTTTGTTATTCCTCTTGCCTCACTGGTAGCTTGTTCTTGGTCTCATTTGCTGGTTCTTCCCAACCTCTTAATGTTTGAGTGTTCCTGGGTTTTGTCCTTGATCATCTCTATATTTATCCCCTTATTGAGCTCATCCAGTCTTTTGGCTTCAAGGGCTATCTAAAGAGCTCTGACTCTCAAATTTCTATGTCTAGCCCAGACCTCTTCCCTGACTCACAGGCTTCTATATTCAGCAGTTTCCTCAATGTCATTATCTAATAATTAGATGTTAGGTGGTGATCCAATAGCATTTCAAAGTTAGCATGTCCAAAATCCAAATCAGATAGCATTAATGATAAAACAAAAACAAAAACAAAAACTTAGAGTAATGTGCATCAGTATAGAAATAGGGTAGAGATCAGAGACTGGTCTTTACAACTCTAGTGAAGTAGTCGTGCTCTGTTTTGGGGATAGACTTTCTTCTTAGGTCTCAGCCTGCTGTATTGTATGTTCCTTTAATTAGTTTTGGATCCTGAAATAAACTTTCTCCTTTTTCCTTTTGTTCCTTTCTTTTAGACCTTAGATTTATTAACTAACAAATTTGGGTGGCAGGAGACAGATCATTTTTTCTGAAATCAAAAATTAAATTGGATTCTTTTTCTACCTGCATTGTTCCTCATAGTAAAACCAGTTCTGTTTTTCAGGTATCATCTTTATCAGAAAGTGAGGAGTCGCAGGACTCATCTGACAGTATAGGCTCCTCACAGAAAGCCCACGGGATTCTAGCACGGCGCCCATCTTACAGGTGAGTACTCTTGTGTCAAACTCTGGATGTGTTACCAAATGAGTTTGAATGCTGCTGTGCACAGCAAACTATATAAAGAGGGAGCATGTGTTTGTATACAAAGGGAATTGTTAACAGAGAGAGATTTGAGCCAGATTATGTGTAGGGCCCAAGTTGCTATGCTGAAGAGAAATTTAGACTTATCTTCTGGCAGAGTATTAGATTTCCCTATTTACTTCTAGATAGTTAACTCGAATAGCAATTTGAAAGAAGGACCATAATTTTTAGAAATTGAATTACTTTGTGTTCCCTTTCTTAGCTTCTTAACTCTGGGCCTTTGTCTGTCCCTTTGCTAAAACCCATTCTTCTACGTTCTGCATAATTCCTGCACATACTTTAGGCCTCACTTCCTCCTGGAAGCCTTCTCTGATTACCTTTTCTCCAACTTGCCAAGACCAGGTTAGGTCTTTCTTCCATAGCAGCCTTTTACTGACCCCTGTTACAGTACTTATGTCATCCTGTTGGAATTCTAGTTTACTTAAGGGTATGGTCCACGTATTATTTTTTGTAATCCCAGGGACTAGCAGAGTGACCATACAAAAGTAGCTGCTCAATAATTGTTCAGTGGAGAGCTGGAAGTAGTACAACTAATTGACAAAAAGCTGTTGAAATAATATGAGTGATTTCATGTGGGTAGTGGGATATCTTTGGTATGGGTAGAGTTGAGAGACTTCTGTGGTAGAATTGACCAAACCTGGTGACTAGATGGTAAGATGAAATGGTATCTTTGAAACATACAAACAAATGTAGTAAGATTTTAAGATGTTAGGAGAGAACTATGGGTAGGGTATAGTCATTCCTGCCTGTATATAAGTAGGAATAAGTAGGAAAGAATTCTTAAAAGATGTGATTTGGGGGGCCGGCCCCGTGACCGAGTGGTTAAGTTCATGCGCTTTGCTTTGGTGGCCCAGGGTTTCACCAGTTCAGATCCTGGACGCGGACATGGCACTGCTCATCAAACCATGCTGAGGTGGCATCCCACATGCTGCAACTAGAAGGACCCACAACTAAGAATATACAACTATGTACCAGGGGGCTTGGGGGAGAAAAAGGAAAAATAAAGTCTTTAAAAAAAAAAAATGTGATTTGGATTACCACCAACCTGATAAATTTTGTGAAACAAGGGCAGGAAAGGGTTTTGTAGGGAAGGAAAAGAGCTGCTTATGCTGAGGGAACTGTGTAATCAAAGGTGGACTGTATGATAGGAAGGAGGTTGGCCTGTTCTGGGAACTGGGAACTTAAAGTGCAGGGAGGAAGAGGAGGTTTAGCCAGAAAAGGTAAAGAGGAGGCAGATCACTTAGAACCTTGTCACCGTGTTAAGCAATTTGGACTCTATTGAATAAATAATTAATGAACAGACAGAATTTTGTCTGTGAATTTTTTGGGGTAAAAATAAACCCTACTAAAAAGATAATCTGAAACTGCTAAAAGCTGAAAGAAGTAGTCCATTGTTAGCAAGCATCAGCAGATACAATAAACAGAATTAAACCCCTAAAGAACTTCAGATAATAAAATTATCAGGGAATATAAGTATAATTTGAATTATTAAAGATATAAAGAAGGAATCAAAACCCTAACACTACGATAAGAGATTAGGGGGGATTTAAAAAATAACTGAGTAAAACTACTGGAAATGAAAAGTATAATTGCTAAAGTCTATTGAGGAATTTTAAATAAATTTTAAGCAGACTAGATATAACTTAAGAGAGAATTAGGGAACTGGAAGATAACAGCTCTGAGTAAATTAACCTAGAATGGATCACAGAAAGATCAAGAGAAGTTAAGAGACATGGAAGGTAGAGTGAGAAGGTCCAACATACAACATACATCTAATAATACTTCCAAAAGGAGAGAATGTGGAAGAGCACTTCCAGCTGCTTTTCTCTCTAGGAGAGAAAAGGTAATGACAGAAATTTCTAAGACATGAATTTCTCAGCTTTAGAAAACAGAGTCCTCAAAAAGATAAATTAATATAAACCTATATCTACATGTTTCTTATGAACTAAAATTGGAGAACATCAAAGATAAAAATAAGATCTTAAAAGTTTCCAAGGAGAAAAGACAAATTACCTAGAAAGGAGTGATCATTACACTGACAACAGATTTTTGAATGATAACATTAGAAGACAATGAACTAAAATCTTTAAGTGCCAACAGAAAGTAACTGTTGGCCTGGAATTCTATACCCACGCAAACAGTCACTCAAAAACAATGGTGAAATAAAAATCATTTCAAACTGATTTAAGAAATTACTAGAATGTATTCTTCAGGAAGAAGAAAATGAAACTAAATGGAAAGAATGTGAATGTAAGAAAGAATGGTGAACTAAGACATTCATATAAGTTACCATTGACTTTTTTAGAACAATGATAATGATGAATTTGGCTAGTTTAGAAACAAAATGGAAAGAAATTTTCCAGGCAGAAACATGTAAGACAAGAATGGCCTATTGCAGTCTTGTATTGATTACCTTTAGACTTGCCTTAGACTGTTGGGGGCAATCACCAAAAGAATACAAATAGAAGGTTTAATTTCCAAATGGTTGGACTCTCCCAGCGCAAAAGAGTTAGTTCGTGGATAAAATACTTGTTAATGTGTTGTGCATTTATAGGAAATAATAGAAATCTCTTATCACTCCCCTGAAAACATAAAAACCATATAATACAGATACCTGAGCTGAAACCAGAATGATAAGCAGAAGCAAGCATGAAAACCTCTGAACCTGAGATTTCTGTACTAAGCTGGGATTACTGCAGGAGGCTAGAACATCTGAAAGGAAGCTTCCCTAAGTAAGCTTTCTGGACTACTAGAGATTAGGATCAACCAAATGTAAATTCATAGTCAGAAATCATCAAAAGTACAAGGAAATAAACAACCATAAGTGAGAATCAGCAGAAACAATATATAATCAACTCAATAAATTCAGAAAAAGTATTTGATAAAATTCAGCACCCATTCATAAATTTTTAGCAAATAAGGAATAAAAATGGGCTTCCCTAGCATACCTAGACTTTGAGAACTGAACTATATATAGGACAGACTGTGGCTCAAGTGCCTGTAGTTTGTACATTGAAAACTACAAAACCTTGTTGAAAGAAATTTTAAAAGATATAAATAAATGAAAAGACATCCCACATTAATCAACCAGAAGACTACATATGAAGACAAATAACCCAATTAAACAATGTGGAAAGGATTTGAATAAACAATTCTCCAAAGAAGATATACAAAGGATCAGTAAGTATATGAAAAATATTCACCATCATTTATCATTAGGTAAATGCAAATCAAAACCTTGATACCACTTCAGACCCACTAGGATGCCTAAAATCAAAGAAGACATAGTTGGTAAGGATGTCGAGAAATTAGAACCCTCACACATTGCTAATGAGAATGTAAAATGGGACAGTCGCTGTGGAAACAGTCTGGCAGTTCTTCAAAATGCTGAACATATTTACCTTAAGAGCCCCTACGTCCATACCCAAGAGAAATAGAAATATAATAAAAACTGAAGTGACTATATTAATATCATACAAAATAGACTTCAGGTCAAATAAAATTACCAGAGATAAGGGGGTCAGTTCGCCAAGAAGCTATAACAATCCTAAATGTGTATGTACGTAATAACAGAGCTTCAAAATACCTGTATCAAAAAGTAAGAGAACTGAAAAGCAAAATCAACAAATCTACAGTTATAATTGAAGATTTCAGTACACCTGCCTCAGTATACAACAGAACTTGTAGTCAGAAAATCAGCAAGATTACAAAAGAACTGAACAATACCATCAACCAGCGAGATCTAGTTGACATTTTTAGAACGCTTCACCCATGTGCACAAAGAACAACCACTAAGAAAGACACCTCCTGGGTCATAACAAACCTTAACAAATTTAGAATTGAAATCATGCAAAGTATGTTCTCTGATCACATTTGAATTGGACTAATAAAACCAGTAAACTAATAAAAAGCAATAAGTAATAAAACCAACAATTAGACTAATAAAAACCAATGACAGAAGGACAACAGGAAAATCTTCAAACATGTGGAAATTAAACATCACACTTAGAAATAATCCATAGACCAAACTGGAAATCTTAATAGAAATTGGAAAATATATATTTTTTAAAGGATTTTTTTTTTTTAAGATTGGCACCTGAGCTAACAACAGTTGCTAATCTTTTTTTTTTTCTTCTCCCCAAAGACCCCCAGTATATAGTTGTATATTCTAGTTGTGAGTGTCTCTGGTTGTGCTAGAAAAAAATTTTTTTTTTTTGAGGAAAATTAGCCCTGAGCTAACCCTGCCCATCTTCCTCTACTTTTTATATGTGGGATGCCTGCCACACTGTGGCTTGCCAAGAGGTGCCATGACCGCACCTGGGATCCAAACAGCGAACCCCGGGCCGCCGAAGCGGAAAGTGCGCACTTAACTGCTGTGCCACTGAACCAGCCCCTAGAAAATATTTTTAACTGAATGAAAATGAAAATACAAAATAACAAAATTTCTGGGATGTAATTAAGTCAGTGGGAAATAATTAAAGGAAAATTTATAGCATTAAATGTTTATATTATAAAAGAAGAAAAATCTCAATAATCTAAGCTTCCACTTTAAGAAACTATGGGGGGAAACGTAAAATAAGCTCAAAGCAAGCAGGAGAAAGGAAATAATAGAGATTAAGAGCAGAAGTCAATGAACTTAAAAAGAGAAAACTAATAGAGATAATCAGTATTAACTGAAAGCTGGTTCTTTGAAAAAAATCAATAAAATTGATAATCCTATAATAAGTTGGGGGGGGGGAAAATTAATATAAAAAGAGGTTGAACTTGAGGTTGAAGAGGTCATAGGGGACAAGTTATAGCCTTGTAGGCCATGCCATTTATTCCGAGATAGGGAGCCACTGCAGACGAGTGATTTATCTGACATTTTAAAAAGGTGACTGGTGCTCTGTGGAGAGTAGACTGTAGCGAGGGAAGGGTAGCTACAGGAGGACCTGTAGAGGTGACTGAGGCTGTACCGTCAAGAGTTGCTGGTAGCACGGACTCGGGTGCAGCAGTGGAGGGAATGAGCGTGAGTAAGATTCTGGATCTATTTTTAAGATAAAGACAGATTTGCTTATGAATTGGATACAGGTTATGAGAAAGAGAGATTGATTCCAAAATTTTTGGAGAATGGAGTTGATATTTACTGAAATAGGGAAGACTGCCAGGAGTAGAAGGATATCTGACATTAGATTTTGGATCTGTTAAGTTTGAGGTGCCTATTAAATGGAAGTATTCAATACACAATTGGATTTAGGAGTCAGGAGAGAGGTTGGGGAAATATCATTTGAAGGATCATCAGTATACCATGGGACAGATGAGATCACCAGAAAAAATATAGAAAGAGAAGTCCCAAAAACGGCTCCCTAAGGCTCTCTCCAAGGTTGAGTCAGGAGGATGAGGAAGAACACAAATCAATGGTAAATATTATCTCTAAATGCTCTGTAGTAAAAATAAAGTAATGCATATGGGAATGATATGCAACACTTTTAGATAATGGTACTCTGAGGAGGGAGAAGAGAAAGGAAAAGGATTGGGTGGTGACATTTTGGTATATCTGTAACTTAATTCCTATTAAAAATAAGATGCCTGACGAACTCTGTATAATTCCACTCATAGGTGGAAGTTAAACATGTAGACAAAGAGAACTGATTGGTGGATACCAGGGGAAAGGGGGGGTCGGGGGAGGGCACAAAGGGTGAAGTGGTGCACCTACAACATGACTGACAATAATGTACAACTGACATTTCACAAGGTTGTAAACTATCATAATCTTAATTAAAAAAAAAGATCTCTGAAGCAAATATGGCAAAATATTAGCATCTGTTGATTCCTGGTATATGGTTTATAGATATTTTATTTTCTGTGTTTTTCTTTATGCTCAAAATGTTTCATAACTAAAAATTGAAAAAGAAATGGGCACAGCATTCCATAGTCTCATGCTAGGCTGGCTGCATTAAGACCGTGTAGGCAGCTTGTTAAGAGGATTCTGGAGCTCTCTCCTCACCGGCTCACCTATCTGGATTCGATAAACCTCTCCAGATGATTCTAGTACATAAGCAGGTTTAGGAACCACTGTGACTCTTCTACAAATGCCTAACACAGAGTCCTATGGGACTGCCACCTCCTTTGTTCTCTAGGTGGAACTTAGGTTAATACAGTCTGCAAGTGTAAGAACTAAACTAAAACTATTTACTGAACTAAAATTATTTGGCCTCGAATACAGAAGACCTGTAGCAATTGTCAAATATTGCAAAGTAGGGCATGGATACAGAATCAGGGTTAAGCTTAAATTTCTCTAGCTTCACTGGGTGGAACCAGCTTTGCGTCTGAATAAGGAAGGGCTCTACCTGTTCAGTAATTGAATGGTTTGCTTTTTGGAGATTGGAGATGCCTTATTCCTAGAAGTAGGGGCTGTTAGGAGTGTTAGAGAGGGAATTCCTGCATAGGCTAGAAGATTGATACAGATAACAAAAGATCCCTTTTCATGCTAAAGGGTTTTTTTCCTTTGTGATTCTTGTGGTGTTGTTTTCACATAAGTATTTCAGTGTTTCTGATTTTTCTACAATGAACATGGAATTCTTGAGTAAGCATTTCTTTTTTTCTTTTTTCTCCCCCCTAGAAACAAAAAATGCTTATTTCTTCCTTCACTCCCACTGTGTTTTGGAAGACCCTTCTTCTCAGCAAGCAATCTTTTTCCATCCTCTTATTCCCGTCATGAGCCCCATTTACCAAGTCTGAGGGATGCCTGTGGGATATATTTACTTCGTGTTAAAATAAGCAGTTTTATTTATCACTGATACTCTCTGCATTTTGTAGTAGTATTTCTAATCTCGTTGTTTCTTCCTGAGAACTATGGGTTTCTCTTCCACTCTAAGGTTGTAGGTTGAAAAATTAAATTTGATCTTTCTAAATGAAGGTCGCTAACACTATTTAGAAAATGAATAGTACCTTGTTAATTAATGAAATACCTCACAACGGAGCCCTCTCTCTTGTAGGGGGAAGAGACATTTCATATCTCTCCAAGGGCCTTGTACGTTGAAAGCTACTCTGTATGAGTATTTGTTCAGTTTTTCTTTTCAGGTAGCCATAAACTAAAATATATTTGCCTACAGTACTTCATTATAATAGGATTTGCTAAACAAAACGATTCCTTGACACAACAATTGAGGTGTCTAGTAGCTTATTGTACTTTTAACCTGAGATTGAAAAAGGTTTAGCAATTTCTTTTTGTAAAGCTGTTCTCATTACCAACATTAATAGAGTTCTGTTTTTCACAGAAAAATTTTAAAAGACCTATCTTCTGAAGACACACGGGGCAGAAAAGGAGACGGAGAAAACCCTGGAGTTTCGGCTGTCACTTCTATGTCTGTTCCAACTCCCATCTATCAGACTAGCACCGGACAGTACAGTACGTATAGGAATAAATTTCCACATTATAGACATACAAAAACTAACTTCGTGTAAAGAAGTGGTGCATAGAAGGACTGTCGTACTTTAATAGTGGTGATTACTAAAGGATAACATTTTGAGCCAGAAGTAATGCAAAATACTTTTTTAGCATTATCTCATTTACTCCTTACAACAACTTTGTGAGTTAGGCAGTTACCTATTTATGAGGGAACTGAGGCTTAGAGAATTAGATAATGTCCCTAAAGTCACACAGCTTGTAAGTGATACAGAGCGTATCAATGATTACACTTAATTTCGGCTATAAGTCTATGAGTTTTGACAAATACATGGAGTTGTCTAACCACCACCACAATCAAGATGTAATCCCATCACCCCAAGAATCACTTGGTGCTGTCCATTTGTAGAGAATCTCTCCTGCCGCTCCTAATCCCTGTTCTTGAAGTCTGACTGGCTCTTGCCACAAAATCCATGTCCCGTCTGACTGCCTCTCGCCATCTCCAGTCATCGCAACACCTTGGTCTACACTCTCATCTGAATTATTGCAGAAGGGTCCAACTGGTCGTCTTGCTTCCGTTCTTGCTCTCATAGGTTTCCATACTGCAACCAAGGCAATTTATTTAAATGTCAATTAGATCACACCACTCTTGCTCAAAATCCTCCAGTGACTTTTCCATCACACACAAGGCATTACATTCAGGATCTGGCCTTGCCTACCACTCTCATCTCATCTCATCTGCCCCTTGATGGCATTCTGGCCACACAGACTTTCTTGCTGTTCTTCAAACATGTGAAGCTTGTTTCCAGATCGTTGGAGTTATCCCCATCGCCTGACATGTTCTTCTCCCGGGGCTTGCATCCTCACTTCTGCTATGCTATGCTTGTGTCACCTCCTCAAAGAGACTACTCCTTTTAAAATATGTTGCTTCTCCCTTTAGTTTTCTTTCATTTCTTATATTTTTATAGCATTTATTTATAATTACCAAAAGAATCCATATTAGCTTAATTATAGATTATACGTAATGTAGACTGGCTTATTTATGATCTCTTCTCAAGGAATGTAAGTTCTTTGATGGAAACAGCTTTGTCTTGTTCACAGCTGTATCCTTGGCACACAGGGCCTGTCACATAATAGGCTTTCAGTAAAATTTGTTGTGAATGAATGACTTAAAGAATATATATAAAATACCTCTGTGAGGACACATAAGAAACTAGTAACAGTGGTTGCAAGGAAGGAAATTTGGGAGCAGAGATCAGAGGCAGTTGGGAGGTTTACTTTCATTTTAAACAATACAATTTTTTTTTTTACCATATGCAAAAAAATTAATTTCTAAAAAAAATTTTAAGGCAGCATATTTGCAAGTTAAAAATTATTTATGATATATTAATCTATATTATTATTCTAAAACCCTTAAAAATTAGAATTATGAAAACTACATAGAAACTTAGGCTAATATTTCCTGTTATAATTGAAGTAAGTGCAACGCAAGGTAGTATTTAGGGCAGCATGATCCAATAGAGCTTCCCTGATGACGGACATGTTCTACGTCTGCATGGTCCAGTACGGTAGCCACTAAGCTGTGTGTGACTTGTTGAGCACTTGAAATGTGTCTGGTGAGACTGAGGAACTTAATTTTTTATTTTGTTTAATTTTAGTTAAATAACCATTTGTGGCTAATGGTTACCATATCAGACAGTGCAACTTTAGAGTAAATTCAACCAGGTAAATACACATGTTAAGTAAGAACAGGAAGGTATGTTGCAACAATGAAAATGGTTCTGTATTATCATATATACTTAACATCAAAAGATGTATATTTATACATATGTGTGTTTGGATACACATTTTGATATATATTAATATATCAGTCTATATGAGCATACGAAAGGATTAGGAAGAATGGAGTGGGAAGTGGCCAGTGGAATAAATAGGGATAGATAATGGGACTTTTTACTTCTATAAATATATATGTGTATTGCAGGAAAGGAGATCGAAAGTGATTGCTAATATAAGTTTAAAACAAATCTCTGCATCTAAAAAATTTTAATGTCTTCTAAAGTCATATAAATTAAAGTATGTGGAATATTTGTTATGTTATAGTTGGGGAGGGATAATTAGAAACTCCTGAAAAAGCTATTTTCAATTAAAACACACACACAAAGTATATTTTGGCTTCCTGGTAGCCAAAGCATAACAGGAAAAACAAATGTTGCATAATTATAATCTGAAAAGAAAGTACAGAGATGAGACATTAGATTCTAAAGGGGATTTATTATGTGGGAATTGCATAACGCTAAAATGTTTTCTATTTGATCATGCCTTATGGGTGTTTCATTTAAGGTTTGAGGGGAAAGCATTAACATAAGTATAATTCAGTAAAAAATGCATGTGAGGAGCTTAGTAATGTGATCTATATAGTGGCTTTCTGATGACTTAACTTTATTGGTGATAATAGATTACATTTTTAAAATATGACTTAAGTAAATAACATTTAATATGTTTAACAGTGGTTACCACTAGAGAGGAGCTAAGAAACAGTATGAAGATTTATTTTTTCATTATGTAACCTTTCATCCTATTTGAATTTTTTCCCATAGGCACACTTGTCTATTCAAAAATGTTCTTAAGTTACAATCTTTTTAATGCTTCGTTTGAACAAAAATTACAAACTATGTTAATGTTTCCTTCTACTTATTTTTCCTTTAAAAGTTAGCCATTGGTGCCCTCTTCTAACGCCCCCAGAACTTCTGTGACAGCATTATCAATTAGCATGGAGTGCTCCATAGAGCCCAAAATGTGTTTTGACCAATCAGTTGTATTGGACAGTTTGAGTCTAAATTTAAGATTAGTGCATCTGAACTATAAAATTTTATTAAGAAATGCTGTTTTATTTCTTTTACATATACTTTACCCAAGGTAGTCAATAGTTATCAAGTGGAACTACTTTCAAACCTATTTTAATAAGTAGTGTTTGTTTTTTTTCACCAATCCTTTGCAATTAGTGTATTGTATAGCCTTACAATAGCTATGTTCTCTCTTTGGTTAAAGTTGCCATTGCCCCAAATGGAGCCTTACAGCTGGCCAGTCCAGGCACAGATGGAGTACAGGGACTTCAGACATTAACCATGACAAATTCAGGCAGTACTCAGCAAGGTACAACAATTCTCCAGTATGCACAGACCTCTGATGGACAGCAAATACTTGTGCCCAGCAACCAGGTGGTTGTACAAAGTAAGTATGCGTAAGTGTCTATGGAAAGCATCTCAAAGTTCTTTCAAAGACACTTATGAATTAATTCATTCTTCTGACCACACAGCTGCATCAGGTGATATGCAGACATATCAGATCCGTACCACACCTTCAGCTACTTCACTGCCACAAACTGTGGTGATGACATCTCCTGTGACTCTTACATCTCAGACAACTAAGACAGATGACCCCCAATTGAAAAGAGAAATAAGGTTGATGAAAAACAGGTAGGTAGTAAAATTATACTGCCAGAATGGATAATGTTTTTGCAAATCTTGAAACATAATCAGATGTTAACTGGAATTGTATATTAGAAATGAGGGGAGAGGTTTATATCAACTTTATTTTACTGAGTGTTAGATTATGTCTAGTTCATTTCCAGTGGGTCAGTGAGTCCCATTGCTCAATCTCTTCAGTTAATATATAACCTAAAGTGCTTCCATTTTTATTGTGTGCTTTGAATAGCACTGTTGTTAACCAAAGCTTTTCAAACAAGATACTTTGTTCTTGTTGGGTTGACAAAGTCAAATAAAAATAATTTGCTGCTTGCCGTTGACTATAGCAAAAAGAGGAAAGAATTAATGGAATTCTGCATAATACCTACTATACTTACTGACACACAAATGCTCTTAAAAATAAATTTTGATTAGGAAAACACAGCAGTAATTTAACCCCCAGAAACATTTACTTTCATGTTAAATGTATTTTAAACATTGCTATATGCACTATTCTTACATCAGGCATGAAAAACCACTGGTTCTTTGAGAAAAAGAATATAACACTTTTGCCTCTGCAAAGTGTTTGGGGGGGAAAAAAAGAGAAAAGACACCAGTAAACTAATAGGAACAAAAAAGGATAAATAGCCACAGATACAACAAATTTTTAAAAATTACATTAGGATTCTATTTTCTGCTCCTCACCAATGTTAGAAAATTAGAATAAAAGGATAATCTTCTACAGCAATAAAAATTACCATAAAAGGACCAGATGGATGCATTTAATTACTTCAAGATAAAATGTTTCTTTACTAAAAATTAAGAGCGAGCATCAATGTAAATGAACTTGATAACAAGGCAGGGATTGTGTTGTTTTAGAGGTTCCAACAAACACAGTAAGATAAGGAAATGAAATAAGTTACGTAAATATTAGAAAAGAAGAATTGTCTTTCTTCGCTGATGATATGTTTGTGTACTTAGGAAACCCAAAAGTCTTCTAAAAAATTACTTGAATGAGACTTCTCTTTCTGAGAATATGACCTCAGCTACATAATATTTTTGAAAGCTTGATGAAATATAAAAACCTCCTTTTAAATGATTGGATGAGCCCGCAGGGAGGTAAGAGAATCTCTTGAGGTTATGGAGGAACCAGAAGCACAAGATCAGGAGGTTAATAAGCACTGAAGCAGCCCCTAGATCTCCCAGAGATAAATTCAGATCTTTGTGCTTGGTATGGCTTTGGTATGCAGAGGGGACTAGGGACAGAGCCTGGGGCCTATGCAGGCTGGGGAACTGGATCAGAGATGATTCTTCATGAGGTCAAAACCCAAAAAGTGCTACACCCATAAACTGAGAATTGTAGTTTAGAAATGGGTCTGGGTCCATAGCGCCCCCAATTGCTTAAAAGAAAGCAATCTCAACACAGGCTTTAATGAATTCCTGTACATTGAGTTCTAACAAATACAAATTGAAAAAATCACAGGCTACCCAAGGAATTAGGGCTGCATAATATGTGCCAAGCATTTACGTAATTTTCACAATACTGTTTCTTTTTTTTTTTTGAGATGAGGAAACTGAGGCCTAGAGAGGTTAAGGTACTTGCCCAAGGTTGCATTGTATAGCAAGTGGTAGAGGTAGGGTTTAAACTCACAGGTCCAGATTTCAGAGTCCGAAGTCTTAGATAATACTACACTGCCTTTCAGGAACAAGAGTCAGCAAGCAGAAAGGGCAGACAAATGACCGAGTTTTGTAAAGTCTTCAGTTATCTAATGGAGAAAGGGAAAGAAGTACGCCTGCTATATTTAAAGAAAAAAAGGATGTCACTGAAAATCATCAAAGATCAAGAGACTATAAAAATGATAAAAACAAGGGGCTGGCCCCGTGGCCGAGTGGTTAAGTTTGTGCGCTCCGCTGCAGGCGGCCCAGTGTTTCGTCAGTTCGAATCCTGGGCGCGGACATGGCAATGCTCATCAAACCACGCTGAGGCAGTGTCCCACCTGCCACAACTAGAAGGACCCACAACTAAGAATATGCAACTATGTACCTGGGGGCTTTGGGGAGAAAAAGGAAAAAAATTAAAATCTTTAAAAAATTAAAAAAAAAAAAAATGATAAAAACATGGGCTGGCCCAGTGGCAAAGTGGTTAAATTCGTGCACTCCTCTTCAGCTGCCTGGGGTTCGCAGGTTCTGATCCCAGGCACAGACCTACACACCACTCATCAAGCCATGCTGTGGTGGTGTCCCATATACAAAAAATAGAGGAAGACTGGCACAGATGTTAGCTCAGCGACAGTCTTCCTAAAGCAAAAAGAGGAAGATTGGCGACATGTTAGTTCAGGGCCAATCTTCCTCACCAAAAAAAATATTGGGAAAAGAAAAATTGTTATTATTAGCAAAGATATATTCATCTGCTTAGAATATCTACATTTACAAACTGTTTATTTGAAAGCTTGAAAAAGAACCAGTTCTCTTCAACATTGTGCTAGAAATTCTTGCCAATTTAGTAAAAAAGGAAAAAAAGGGAAAAAAATTAAAAGGATTTAAATGAAAGAAGTAAAACTCTTACTGTTTTTTATAGATTGCCTAAGAAAGAAAAAGCAAATGAACTTAAAAAATATTAGAGAAGTAATGAGTTTATAAGGTTGCTAGATATAAAATCAGTTTTCAAAAATCAATTGTATTTCTTTATATCAGCAATAAAGAGTTTAGTAATTATTTTTAAAATACCATTTATATTATCAACAAGTATACTACCTGTGAATAAATCTAACAAAAGGTGTCCAGGAAATTTATGGAAAAATGTTAAAATGTTTTTGAAAGACATTAAGGAATATCCACATAAATGGAGAAATATACTATGTCCATAGATATGGAAACTCAGTATTATAAAGATGACTATTTTTCCCCCAATTGATCCATAGATACAATGCAGTTCCAATCAAAACCCAAACAGGTTGTTTGAAGAACTGACAAGTTGATACTAAAATTTATAGAAGAGTAAAGGGCCAAGAACAGCCAAAATATTCCAGACAAGAATAAGGTGAGGAGATATCAAGTTTTATTTAAAGCTGTGATAATTAAAATAGTGTGATACTGGCATTGAGATAAACAAAATGACCAGTGAAATAGATTAGAGAGCTCAGAAACAGGTCCATGACCATGTGAACCTGATATGACAGGGCAGGTGATTGGGGGAAGGAGGGCTCTTCGTACATGGTGCTGGGATAAGTAGTTATATGTGAAAAAAATACTGGATTTCTTCCTCACACCGTACACAAAAATCATTCCAGACATCATTTAAAAGCATTAATGTGAAAGATGAAATTTGATAACTTTTAGGTGAAAATATATAATCTTAAATGGTTTCAGGTATAGGAAAAGACTCCTTAAAACAACTCACAGACAAACATTAACAAAAGATTAATGAATCTTCATTAAAAATAACTTCTGTTCATCAAAAGATAACATAAAACAAGTGAAAATATAAGCTTCAAACCTATAAAAAATATTTGCAACATATCTAACCAAAAAAAACTTGTTTGAAGACATATAAGTATCTTCTAAATTAATAGGGAAAGTTCAACCCAACAGAAAAAAAATTGGCAAAGTATATGAATAGGTGTTTCTCAGAAAACACAGGTGGCTAATAATCATATGAAACATTGTTCGCCCTTATCAGTAATCAAAGAAATGAAAATTAATACCACATACTTGGATACCATTTGTCCCCACCCAAGTGACAAAAATCTTAATGTATAACCAGGAGTTGGCAAGGATTTGGAACAGTGGAACTCAGCTGTTTTACTCTGTGTTTGTGACTGAGAGAGACTTTTGCAGGAAGTATGTATAAGAATGTTAATAGGAGCAAAAATCAGGAAACAACCTGAATATCCATCAGTAACAGAATGGGTACATAAATTGTGGCTATATTTATACAATGTAATAGTGTTCCTTTGTAATGATTGAGTGAATGGTCACATTAACATGAATAAATATTAGAAAAATAAAGTTGAGTGAAAAAAGCAAGCTGCAGCAGAATACATACAGTGTGATATTTTATAATAAATCTAAAAAAATAAGCAAACCAAATGATAAATAATTTAGGGGCATATACATATGTACTAAAGCTATAAAAATAAGCAAAAGATTGAAACTAGTGATTGCTTTTGGGCAAGAGGCGAGGGGGATTATGGAATGAAGGAAGAGAAGAGAGGGCCCTCAGCAGAATGGGTACATTCTCTCTTATTAAATTGGGTATTAGGTTCACATATGTTCATTTGATTAGTATGCTTCATAACTTAAGTCTGTACTACATACGATCTGTTGTGTGTATGCGACTTCATAATAAAATGGTTTAAAACTACAGTAATTTATAAGGGAATTTAGTAAAGTGTTTTTCTACTATGAATTACCATCTTGAAAACAATAATGGGAAGTAATATTACATTCATCTTAGTGACAAAAACCATAAAATACTTAGTAAACTTAACAGGAAAGGCATAGGATCCACATTTAAAAAAATCTTACTGAGAGGTAATACAATATCTGAACAAATAGAAAACATACGGTGTTCTTGGATGAAGACAGTTAATATAAAATGTTAACTCTTCCAAAATTCACATATATATTTAATGTGATTCAAATTAGAATCTCTATAGATCTTTACGGAATTGGACAAAATAAACAAAGTTTACATGGAAGAAATAAGTATCCAAGAATGGTCAAAAACAAAAAGAAGTCACTTATCTTGTTAGGCATTGCAGCATACTCTAAAGCCATTGTAATCAAAACGTGGTATCAGCAGAGGGACAGACAATAACATTAACAAACAGGATAGAAAGCCCAGAAATAGCTTCTTGTGCGAGTTGAGTACACTTGTAGAGGATGACTATTCAATAAACAACACTGACACAGTCAACTCCACATCCTGGAAGAAAATTAAATTGGACTCCTGTTTTATACCATACATAAAAGTAATTCCAGCTGGATTAAAAACTTAATTGTGAAAAATTAAGCGATAAAATCTTTAAAATAAAATTTAGAGAGAAATACATAGTGCATGGCATTTTAATCTCAGCCAAGAAAAAGATGCTAAAAAAGACCATTATGGCATAAGATATAAAAATATCAGAAGTTAAATGGGAGATTAGAAAATAATGTAGAAACAGATAAAGGATTAATATGTATAATGCACATAGAGTTCTTAGGTTGTTTGTCTTTCTAATAATTTCTAGTTGTAAAATGGGCAGAAGGTATGAATGGACGAAGGGTGTGAATAGGCAGTTTACATAAGAGCAGATCCAAAAGACAAGTAAACTTTTAAAAAGATGCTCAATCTCACTAGTAGTTAGGGAAATGAAAATTAATTAACAATGAAACGTCCACATGGCAAAGATCTGTGTACCGCCATAGAAACATTAAAATGGTGTGTGTAAAAAAGCAAGTTGCAGATATCTACAGTACACATTATAAAAAAATACTCAATACTTTTTACTTCTATATGTATATAAAATTTGTATGTGACTTCATAGAAATAGCCTAAGAAGACATGTACAAAACTGAGTATCAAGCACTGTTTGTAATTAAAACTCGATAAATATAAATTAAAGAATCTGTCAAAAGTTAACCAGAGCGGGGCTGGCCCGGTGGCTCAGCGGTTAAGATCGCACGTTCTGCTTCTCAGCGACCCGGGGTTCGCCGGTTCAGATCATGGGTATGGACGTGGCACCACTTGTCAAGCCATGCTGTGGTAGGCATCCCACATATAAAAGTAGAGGAAGATGGGCACGGATGTTGGCTCAGGGGCAGGCTTCTCAGAAAAAAAAGTTACCAGAGGACCCATAAATTTCACTCCATGGTATTTAGCCAAAAGAAGTGGGATATATGTTGACAAAGAGACTGGTACAAGAACATGCATAGCAGCTAAAACTAGAAACAGCCCAAGAGTATGGATCAACAAATTGTGGTGATAGTCATACAATGGAATATGCCCAAGAATATACAGGAGCAAACCACTGCACAGCAACTTGGATGAGCCTCAAAAATATACTGAGTGAAAGACGAGACACAAAAGTACGTCCTGTATGACTCTGTTATATGATGTTCTAGAATAGGAAAAACTTCATCTGTGGTGATAAAAATAAGAACAGTAGCTGCCTGGGGACAAGACTGATCAGGAAGGGGCATGAGGGAGCTTTCTGGGGCAATACAGATGTTCTATGTCTTGATAGGCATGTGGGTTACAGGTATGTGTATCTGCCAAAACTGAATTCTACACTTAAGATCTGTGTATTTCACTGTATATAGATGATACCTTAATTTTTTAAATGAGGAAAAAAGATCAGGGAAAATTGCTGAAGTATATTTACCATTTAAAGAATGTAAACTTCTTTCTAACACTGGTTTTTAATACTTGTATTTAGAGAAGCTGCTCGAGAATGTCGCAGAAAGAAGAAAGAATACGTGAAATGCCTGGAAAATCGAGTTGCAGTCCTGGAAAATCAAAATAAAACTCTAATAGAAGAGTTAAAAACTTTGAAGGATCTTTATTCCCATAAAAGTGTTTGATTCTTAAGACAAAATATTTTTGTGGACTTGCCTAAAAATTAGATGGATTTCTTTTCTTTTTAGTGGAGTTTTATAAATTAAAAGGTCAACAACGAAGCTTTTTATTTAGGCTTTTGCAACTCAAAGATATCTTATGCAAGAGATCTGGTGACAGAGGATGAAGCGGAGAATGACCTCAAGGAAGTTACTGGCGCAACTGGAAGCTCTGTAAAAATTAAACGTACTCAAGAAGCAGGAAGTGAACTTTCACTAATTGGAATTTTCTAATTAACAGTAGTTGTCAATAACCCAAAAATGGCAGATAAGATGAAATTTGGTAAATTGAATTTTTAAAAATAAATCAATTTACCCTGTAGGTTTGCATTTCTTACTGTTTCCTAAAATTTACCTTTTCAATTTTGTGTGTGTGTGTGTGTATTTTATTTCTGCCAATAAATTCTAAATTACAAATATAAAAGAAAAGCTAATACATAACTCAATATATAAATTATGTGTTCCGATTATCTATTATTGTTTTATTGTCAAGTCTTTTTAAATGGGTTTTTAAAAGTTTGTTTATTGGACTCGAGAGGGTTTTTGAGGCCTTGTCCTAAAGGCGTCTAAGGTACATGAATGGAGTGCGGTGATTTCATAACATTTTTCATCAGAATGGAAAGAGAACTGTTTAAAAGTTTGATACTTTTAAATAGTTTGTTTTTTGGTTACTCTGGGAATGGTGATTTTCTACAGATATAAATTGGTTTTTGATTCTGTAATTCTGTATGCAGTTGAATATACATTACTTACTCTGTTGTGCTTTAATAGAATGGAATGTTTACAGGCCCTTGAGATGATATTAGAGTATTTTTCAAAAACCTTCTGAAAAGACACATACCAAAGTTTTCCAAGAGGATTTTATAACTGATTTAATGTAAGGTTTATCAGATTCTAAAATAGTACAGTTAAGGCAATTTTCTGTTAGAGACTATTTTGTAATGTAGTGAATGGTACATTTATAAGAAAAGTGACTGCCAATATATTTTTATAGTTAATCTTTATAAATTCTAAAGTTGAGTTTTTAATGATTATTTTAAATGTTTATATAGTTTTAGTAAAAAAAATATTTTGCATCTCTCAAAGTATCATTTTTATATTATGGGAAGTAAAGTTTCCAGATTGGCTAATATTTGAATTGTAAGTTTTGTATGCAGTTTATCCAAAGTTCAGAAATGCTGTCAGTACACCAGTGTTTAACCTCTGTATTCCAATTTGTATACACTTTGTACTGCAAAACTGTTGTGCGCTTCTTATACAATATGTATCATATTGTCTATGAAATTAAAGAACATTTGATAAAATTAAGTTTGCTGAATGTAAAATATATTGCTTGAGATATGAATGACAAGCTTCCCGATAGCCATTCTGTTAATTATACTAACTATAATGCATTTCTAGTTTTAAAATGAGGATAAATTTACATTCTAGTCTACACTACCTATTTTAAGAGGGGGTATGTTTATATTTTTTTATTCAGTCAGAAGCAATTATAATAAACTAAAGATAGCTAAATTTTTTTCTTCTGCAAGTATTGAGGATGTAGTTACAGAGACTGTTATGTAGAAATCTTAACCCAATTCATAAATTTGTGATTAATCCTAATGAAAAATTTCATTAACAGGGTCTTTCAAAATATGACTCCATTCACTTGGCAGCAGTTGATGAAAAGAAAAAAATGTCTGGTCACCAGTGGGATTGCTTATATTACTTACTACCTTGTGTAAAGGCAGAGTCTCAAACTAGTGGCCCATTAGGCGTGAAGACTATGAAGAGGTATGGGGTCACTGGGTTATATCAAGAGTGTTTTAAAAGATAATATATTGGGCAGATGTTATGCTTGACTGCAACAGAGATAGTCTGGCTCTTAGTGCCTTAACAAACAGCGGGACATCCACAAATATTTGTAAACTCTCCGCTGCCTTCAGACTTTGGGTGTAGGGCCTTGCTCACTAGATCAAGTTACCTAGTCTAGCTGTATGTCACAGGCATGGGCAAATCACCAATGATTCCATAAATGTATACCAAATTATCTTCCTAGATGTTTTCCTGATTTGAATCCAGTGTATGGGGCTTATGAAATTTTAAAGACGATTATAGTCCAAATCTGAAATTAGACTTCAAAAGTGCAACAGACCAATGAAATTATTTCCTTATCTTAATTTACTATTTTACTTAAATTTATTAACTTATATTGATGGAAATACATTATTGCCCATGAATACATCTTAAACATATAAAATAAGATAACCTTTTAATTTTATTGAATAGAACATGAAAAATGGGCATGTGTTAGAGCTTTGGAAATCTTACTATATTTGTTTATTCATTCAGCAATTAAATCAAAGTTACTGATTAAACCTGTAGTTTTCTCTAGTTAAAATTTGTAGACATAGGAAGGATATAAAAATATATATTACAGCTTGGAATTATGTTGTTGTCGTAATGGCAGTTCAAATTCCCAGAAAAGATGCTGTAAATGAGATAAAGTCAGTAAAATTTGACTTAGGGCTTGATAGCTAATTTAAAGGAAAAGTTACGGGTTATAGTGAAAGAAAATGTCAAAGTATATCAAAATCTAATTGCAGTAATCATAACATTATTTACTCTTATACAAAGTAGGTGTTTATTAATAAATACTTGTTTTTATTATAAAACAGTGAAGGAACACATCAGGGCTGAGGAATTCTGAAGCTGCTCTGGGGAGAGTTTGGCAGGAATCTTGGAGGGAGAGTCATTTGGAGGAGATTGATGTCATTTAACTGCTTTTTTTAAAGAGACATTGATAAATCGAACCCCCCCTTTTGTCAGTGTAAATTTCTTTGCGGCAAACAGTAGGCCTTAGAGATCAGGCCTTTGCCATTTCATGGTTGAGATCCTTTCCCTCAAAATTGACAGGATTTATGTAGTAGTTTGCTGTCTTCAATAAATGTATACAACAGTTTTTAACTGGTATGTTATATAAATATGTATCAATTTAAATTACTATAAATCCAGGATTACCCACATACATGATATACACAGTCATACCATTTCCTCAATATCTACTATTTATCGAGTGCTTACTATGCACCAGAAATTGTATTAAAGTAATGGCATTCATTCATTCAGCAAGTGTTTCTTGAAGGCCTTTTTTGTATGTCAAGCATTATTAGGAAAAGAGTGATGAACAAAGCAGTGTTATAGCTCTTGTGGAACTTAAATATTAATGTCATCCTGTGAGATTGGTACTTGCCTAAGGTTATATGAGCATTAATAACTAGGGATCTCGGATTTAAACCTAATCTCCAACCATTCAATCTAAAATAGTAATCTTTCTCCAACCCCTGCCCTGGCAACACACCCCTTTATTGAACTCTAGGGGGAGACTGTCTCTTTTGTGCTCTTCCGCATCCCCACAGTCTAGGGCAGTGCTTACCTGGGTCTCAGGAGGGCTCCAAAATGTTTGTTAAAGGAATGAGGGTCTGGGGTTCAAACTCACAAAGGCACACAGAGGTTTGATATTTTGCCCAAGGTCACACAGTAAATAAAACTGCATCTGATCAACTCCAAAGCTTGTGGTCTTAACTACCAGAATGTGCCTTCTTACCTGTGTTGTTGAAGAGTCTGAAAAGCTGCTTTGCACTGTTTTTCAAGTTCTGTTTAAATGTGTCCACTAGATGGCAACCTGTATTTTAAAATCACAGAAGTTTTACAAACTTGAAAAATGTATAGTAAACTACACAAGTGAACATATCAAATCCTTGTGCACCCACCATCCAGAATTAACAAATGTTAACGTTTTATCTTTACTTCAGATCATTTTCTAAAGAAGAAAAATGCACAGATGAACTCCCCACCTTTCTGTCCCTAATCCAGTGTCCCTCCCTAAAGGAAACCGCTAACATGAATTTCGTGTGGATCCAGTCCATGTTTTTATATTTGCTACATGAATCCATAAATGACATGTCCAGTTGTATCTTTTTTAGAAGTTCATAAATGGTACCTTAATAACCAGTCTAAATTCAAGCAGACCAAAGAAAACTTAGTGTGGATTTTAGCTATAGTAATTTAATACTTTGTTTTGGGAAAAATCTAAGCATCAAAGCATTGTTTTCAACAGACATCTTTTTTTTCTGAGGAAGACTGGCCCTGAGCTAACATCTGTGCCCATCTTCCTCTACTTTATACTTGGGATGTCTACCACAGCATGGTGTTTGCCAAGCAGTGCCATGTCCACACCTGGGATCCGAACCGGCGAACCCCAGGCCGCTGAGAAGCAGAACGTGCGGACTTAACTGCTGTGCCACTGGGCCAGCCCCCACCTCTTAGAATTTAATATCACATCTGGAAAAAATGCTTGCCAAAAAATTTCTTTTTAATTCAGAAAACACCGTGTGAATAAAATTTAGGCTAAGTTTATTAAACACTAAACAAAACTGACTTAGATTTTCCAACAATGAATTTTAAAAAGAAAAAGCCCACATCACTTCTTTGCCCACTACGTATTGCCATCATAAATAATTGAATATAATTTCTGTGAATTAACTATGTACAAAGCATTGTGGTGAAGGATACCACATGAACATGGAACATGGTCTTTCACAAGCTTGAACTACTTGGGGAAATGACAAAAGTGCCCTCTACTTTTCACTATATCATTGTACATAGTAAAAAATCTAGAATTCTATGCCCAGTAAAAACACTCATCAATCCAAAAGAAGACAAGAAGGGAGAGAAAACAAACAAACAGGCAGGATGAATTGCCCAAAATAAAATGGTAGAAATGTATATGTATCATAATAAAGGTAAATGCATCGGGCATCTTAGTTAAATATCAAAGACTGTCATGTTGAACTAGGAAATAAAATCCAGCTATATGTTGTTTAGAAGGGTAAACCTGAAATATAAGGATACAGCAAAGTTGAAAGTAAAAGCATGGAAAAAGTTATACCAGTCAAATGCTAGCTAAATAAGAAAGCACAGTTATAGCTGTATTTATATTGAACAAAATAGACTTTAAAGAAAAAATTATTATTTGGGACAAAGACGGTCACTACAAAAATGATAAAATGTTCAACTCACCTGGAAGATAAAACACATCTAAACTTGAATGCACCTAAGAATACAAAGTCAGGATGTTATTAAGCAAAATGTAGAAATATATTGAGAGAAAAATTCACTATCTTAGTAGATTTTTAACATACCTCTCTCCTAATTGATACAAAAAGCAGGAAAATTGCAAAGACAGATTTGAACAATTAAAAAATTTGACCTAATGTACCGAATTTCATCAACTATAAGCCCCATTGATTCTAAGGCACACACGATTATCTTAAATACCACCAAGAAAGAAAAAACACTGCCAGTTAAACTGTGACATGCCATTGATGGCCAGGTACATACTGATTTCAGAGATGTTTAAATGTGAAAATTGTGCATCTTATAATCAGTGAAATTCACTGTGGAATACACAACTAGAAATACTTCTTTTCAAAAACATGAGTGTTTATGAAAATAGAACCATGTATAGGGCAATAAAGTAAATCGCGACAAATTTTCAAAGGACTGGCTTCATACAAACTATGTTCCATTGATCTATATGCATCTATCCTTTCATCAAAATTACACTCTTGATTACTGTAGCTTTATAATTAGTCTTGAAATCAGGTAGTATGAATTCTTTATTTTTTAAATTTTTCTCCCCAAATTGTTTTGGCTATTGTAGTTTCTTTGCCTTTCTATAAAAATTTTAGAATCAGCTTGTCCGAATCCACAAAAAGAAAAGATCCTGCTGGGATTCTGATTGGGGTTGTGTTAAACCTATATAGAAATCAGTTGGGGAAGAACCGATATCTTAACAATTATTGAGGCTTCCAATCCATAAACACAATATACCTCCATTTAAGGTCGTCTTTCATTTTTTTCTTCAATGTTTTGTAGTTTTTGGCATAGCAACCATGAAAGTATTTTGTTAGCTATATATACACACCTAATTACTACTACTTTTTCTTTTTTCTTATAGTTATTTTATATGTTTAAATTTCAGTTTTCAGTTGTTCCTGGCTAGCAGATAGAGGCCTTGTGTCCTGCAACCTTACTAAATTCACTTATTAGTTTTAGGAGCTTTTTTTTTCCATTTTTTCAATGACATTGTGTAGATAATGTCATCTGTGAATAACAACAGTTTTATCTCTTTAAAATCGGAATGCCTTTATCTTGTTTTATTGTACTGCCTAGGATTTCTAGTACGATGTTAAACAGGATTAGTAAGAGTGAACTTTCTTAATTCGTTCCCAATCTTAGGGGGAAACCACTCAGTCTTAACATTAAATAAAATCTAAGCTGTAGGGTTTTTGTAGAAGCTGTTCCTCAGTTTAGAGGAATTTCCTTCTATTCCTAGTTCATGAGATTTTTTATCAGGAATAGATGTTGAAGTGTATCAAATGCTTTTTCTACATCTATTAATATGACCACGTGGCTTTTCTGCATTAGTCTGTTTACGTGGTTTTTTGGTTATTGTTAGCATCATCAAGTTGATTCCTACTCCTAGTGACCCTGTGTACAGCTGAGGGGAACCCTGCCCAGTGTTTTGGGGCCAACCTCTCACCCTCTGGCACCACATCAGACCATGCTCCACTGCTATTCACAGGGTTTTCATGGCCAGTTTTTTTGGAAGTGGGTGGCCAGGTCCTTCTTCCTAGTCTGTCTTAGTCTGGAAGCTCCACTGAAATCTGCCCACCATGGGTTACCCTTCTGGTATTTGAAATACTGGTGGCATAGTTTTCAGCATCACAGCAACATACAACCACCACAGTATGACAACCGACAGACAGGTGGTGTGGTACTTGACCAGGAAAAAAATCCCAGGTGGTGGCTGTGAGAGTGCGGAATCTTAACCACTAGACCACCAGGGCTGGTTGTTTATACGGTAGATTTTTGTCAACTGGTTTTCTAAAGTTGAAGCAGTCTTGCATTATCAGGATAGCTACCACTTGGTCATGACATATAATCATTTTTATATATTCTGGACTTGATTTGCTAATATTTTATTGAAGATTTTTGTGTCTCTGTTCATGAGCAATACTGGTTGACAGTTTTCTGTTCTTGTAATGTCTTCGGCTGATTTTGGTTTCAAGGTAATGCTGGCTTCATTTAATGAGTTGCTATTAAAGAATTATTCATATTTTAAGTGTGATAATGGTGTTGGAATTATGTTTTAAAATACCTTATATTTTTAAAATAAATATTAAAACATCATAGGCAAAATTAAATAATTCTTGGAATTTACTTCAAAATAATTTTGGTAGTGGGGGAAAGTAGATAGGGATATAAACACAGCAAGATTGGCCATGACATGATAATTGTCAAAGCTGTGTGACGGGCACATGAGCTTTATTATTTTATTCTATTTTTGTATATATTTTACATTTTCCATACAAAAAAGTTTAAAAACTAAACAAATGGTGCTGGAACTATTGGTTATTCACATAAGAAAAAAAGGAAATTAGAATCCTACCTCACTCCATACACAAAAATCGACTCCAGGTGGATGGAAGATTTAAATAGACAAAAACTATAAAACCTTTAGAAGATAATGTAAGGAATAGCTTTATGACTTCAACTTAGAGAACAAATCACAGAAAGTACATCCTAAACAAGTCACAAAAAGTACAAACCAAAGGGAAACATTGCTAGATTCGGTTATGTTAAAATTAAGAGTTTCTATTCATCAGAAATAAGTAAACTAAGCAGAAGAAAATAAATAATAAAAATTAGAGCAGAAATCAATGAAACTGAAAACAGGAAATCAATGAAACCAAAGGTGGTTCTTTGAAAAGCTTAATAAAATTGATAAGCCTCCAGCAAGGCTAACTAAGAAAAAAAGCAAGAGGACATAAATTAATACAGGAACTGAAAGAGAGAACATCATTACAGATCATGTGGACATTTAACAGAATAATTAAAGAACAGTTCTTAAACAACTCTGTGCCAACGAATTTGGTAACCTAGATGAAATGAAGCAATTCCTCAAAAGACACAATCTGACAAAACTCACACAAGAAGAAATAGACAATCTGAATAGGGATATATCAAAGAAATTGAATCAATAATGAATAATCCTCCAAAACAGAAAGTACTAGACCCAAATGGGTTCATTGGTGAACTCTACCAAACATTTAAGGAAGAAATTATACCAACTCTCTACAATCTCTTTCAGAAGGTATAAACAGAAGGAATATTTCCTAACTCATTCCATGAGGCTAGTATTACCCTAAAACCAAAACTAGACAAAGATATTACAAGAAAAGAAAACTCAAAGCAATATCTCATGTGAACAAAGATGCAAAAATACTCAATAAAATATTAGCAAATCAAATCCAACAATGTATAAAAAGAATTATACACAATGACCAAGTGGGATTTATCCCAGGTATGCAAGGCTAGTTCAACATTTGAAAATCAGTGTAATCTATTACAACAGGCTAAAGAATTTAAAAAATCACATAATCATATTAATAGATGCAGAAAAAGCATTTGATGAAATCCAACACCCATCCACGATAAAAATTCTCAGTAAACAAGGAATAGAGGGGAATTCCTCCCTCAACTTGATAAATATTTACCAAAAAATCTACAACTAACATTATACTTACTGGTGAGAAACTCAAATCTTTCCCACTAAAATCAGGAACAAGGCAAGGCTGTCCCCTCACAACTGATTTTCAACAGTGTACTGTAAGTCCTAGCTAATAAAATAAGACAAGAAAGGGAGGAGTGACATCAGCATCGTGGCAGAGTGAGCTTGCCTGGGACTTTCTCCCCTCCAACATACAACAAAAAGGAGCAACCATATTCCAACAGAAAATACCCTAATAGCACAGGAATCCTTGGAGAGTCACAGCAGCCAAACGACAGAGGTCAGAGAGGCTGAAGCCTCCCTCAGAGGAGCTGGAAAGAGGGTAAGAGAGAACTTCGCTCCCTCCCCTAAAGACTGGGATCACTGCCACAGGAGGGTCTGTGAGGGAAGGAGTGGGGGAGGGGTCACACATCTGCAGGACCACCCAGGACTCCCTAGCGCCCTTGCAGCCTAGAGGGAAGCCCTTTAACAGGGTGAAAGCTTTCATGTGGGGTGACCTCACCAAGCCAAGACCCCAGGAAACCAGCAAGAGCTGATCGGGAAATGGGGGACTGCGTGCAAGTAACAACCCCCCCCCCCCCCCCCCCCCCCCCCCCCCCCCGCCCACGCTGTGCCGCACCATCTAGGCTGAAGGTGGAGGGCTCAGAATACATGGCTCTTGACCCCCATCCAGTGGCAACAGGCTGTAACTGCAACCAAATAATATCACAATGGGAAAAGCCAGCATCAGGCAATTCATCAAATCTCCGGACAACAGAGAAAATGACAAGCACCCAGAATTCAGTTGTGGGGATGCAGAAATAAGTAAACTAAATGACAATTAATTCAGAATAGCTATCGTCAAAAATCTCAGTGAGGTAAAAGAGAATACAGAGAAACAATTCAACAAGTTCAGGAGCTACTTCACAAAAGAGATTGAAACTATAAAGAAGAATCAGTCAGAAATACTAGAGATGAAAGACACAATGGAAGGATAAAACAAAATACGGATTCCCTGAATGCTCATGTGGACACCATAAAGGAGCAAATCAGCTTAATTGAAGATAGACATGTTGAACTGCTCCAGACAGAGGAGGAGAGAGAACTGAGACTAAAAAGAAATGAAGAAAGTCTCCAAAAAATATCTGACTCAGTGAGGAAATGCAACATAAGAATTATAGGTATCCAAGAAAGTGAAGAGAAGAAGAATGCAGCAGAAGGCGTGCTCAAAGAAATACTAGCAGAGAACTTCCCAAATCTAGGGAATGAGAGAGAAATGTGTGTGGAGGAAGCTTTCAGAGCTCCTAGATTTGTCAATATAAAAAGACCTACTCCAAGGCATATAGTAGTAAAAGCGGCAAAAATGAATGACAAAGAAAGAATACTCAGGGCAGCAAGGCAGAAGAAAATAACCTACAAAGGAACCCCTATCAGACTTTCAGCAGATTTCTCTGCAGAAACCTTACAAGCTAGGAGAGAATGGAATGACATACTCAAACTTTAAAAGATAAAAATCTTCAGCCAAGAATACTCTATCCAGCAAAAATATCCTTCAGAAATGAGGGAAAAATTAAATCTTTCCCAGACAAACAAAAGCTAAGGGACTTCGTAGCCACGAGACCCCTCCTATAAGAAATCTTCAAGAAGGCCCTCATACCTGAAAAAAGAGAAAAAGGGAGACAGGGGTCACAAAACACAGAGTAATGAGACAAATACATAGAATAGGATAGCAAATATTCAACTATAGCCTTAGGATAAAGGGAAGGAAAACACCAAAAACAAAGACAATCTTGTCACTTTAACCACAAACTCACAACACAAGTTGGAATAAGATATGAGAACAATAAGAAGGGAGGAGGAAAGGGACTGAATCAGTTTAGACCAGAAAATGGACGATGTTATACACGAGATTCTGAATACAAACTGCAGGGTAGCCACTAAACTAAAAAGCAGAACAGAGACACAAAAAATAAATGAGAAAAAAACTAAGAAACACAACATAAGAAACTGCAGAAATCAATGGGTAGACCAAAACACACAGGACGAGAAACAAAGGAAATGCAGGAAAACCGGAAAACGAGTGACAGAATGACAGCATTAAGCCTTCATACATCAATAATCACCTTCAATGTAAACGGATTGAACTCTCCAATAAAAAGACACACAGTGCCAAGATGGATTAAAGAACAAGGTCCAACAATTTTTTGCCTCCAGGAAACACATCTCAGTTCCAATGACAAATACAGGCTCAGAGTGAAGGGGTGGAAGATGACACTCCAAGCTAATGGCAAACAAAAGAAAGCAGATGTCGCAATACTTATATCAGACAAACTAGATTTCAAGATAAGGCAAGTAAAGAGAAACAAAGAGGGGCAATATATAAACATCAAAGGGACACTATATCAAGAAGAAATAATGCTTATAAATATCTATGCACCCAACACAGGAGCACCAAAGTTCATAAAGCAACTAGTAACAAACCTAAAAGAAGATATCCAAAATAACACAATAATAGTAGGGGACCTCAACACCCCACTCACATCACTGGACAAATCATCCAGACAGAAAATCAACAAGGAAACAGTGGAATTAAACAAAAAGCTAAAACAGTTGGACTTAATAGACATATATAGAACACTCCATCCAAAAACGGCAGAATACACATTCTTCTCAAGTGTGCATGGAACATTCTCAAGGCTAGACCATATGTTGGGAAAAAAGGCAAGCATCTATAAATTTTAAAAATTGAAATAATAACAAACATCTTCTCTGACTATAATGCTATAAAGTTAGAAATTAATTACAAGAAAAAAGCTGAGAAAGGGACAAAGACGTGGAGATTAAACAACATGCTATTGAACAAATTAAAGAAGAAATAAAAAATATCTGGAGACAAATGAAAATGATATCATGCCATATCAACTCATATGGGATGCAGCAAAAGCTGTATTAAGAGGGAAATTCATCACAATACAGGCACACCTTAACAAACAAGAAAACTCCCAAATAAGCAATCTCAAATTACACCTAACTGAATTAGAAAAAGAAGAACAAACAAAGCTCAAAGTCAGCAGAAGTAGAGAAATAATAAAAATCAGAGCTGAAATAATGCTATTGAAACAAAAAAAGGCAGTAGAAAGGGTCAATGAAACAAAGACCTGGATCTTTGAGAAGATAAAAAAAATTGACAAACCCCTAGCCAGACTTACAAAGAAAAAAAGAGAGAAAGCTCAAATAAACAAAATCAGAAATGAAAGAGGAGAAATAACAGCAGACTCCATAGAAATACAATGGATTATAAGAGAATACTACGAAAAACTATATGCCAACAAAATGGATAACCTAGAGGAAATGGACAAATTGTTAGACTCTTACAACCTCCCAAAGCTAAGTCAAGAAGAAACAATCTGAACAGACCAATCACCAGGAAAGAGATTGAAACAGCAATCAAAAACATCCCAAAGAATATAACCCCAGGACCAGATGGCTTTCCTGGGGAATCCTACCAAAATTTCAGAGAGGATGTAATACCTATACTTTTCAAGCTATTCCAAAAAATCAGGGAGAATGGAACACTTCCTAACACATTCTATGAGGCCAACATCACGCTGATACCAAAGCCCGACAAGGACAGCACAAAAAAAGGAGAACTACAGGCCACTATCACTGATGAACATAGATACAAAAATCCTCAACAAAATTTTGGCAAACCGAATACAGCAATACATCAAAAGGATCATACATCACGACCAAGTGGGATTCATACCAGGGACACAGGGATGGTTCAACATCTGCAAATCAATCAACAAGATACACCACATCAACAAAATGAGGAATAAAAACCACATGATCAGGCTGGCCCAGTGGTGCAGCGGTTAAGTGTGCATGTTCCGCTTTGGTGGCCCGGTGTTCACCAGTTCGGATCCTGGGTGCAGACATGGCACTGTTTGGCACACCATGCTGTGGTAGGCATCCCACATGTAAAGTAGAGGAAGATGGGCATGGATGTTGGCTCAGGGCCAGTCTTCCTCAGAAAAAAGAGGAGGATTGGGAGCAGATGTTAGCTCAGGGCTAATCTTCCTCAAAAAGAAAAGAAGTCCATACTACCTAAAGCAATCTATAGATTCAACGCTATCCCAATCAGAATCCCAATGAAATTCTTTACAGAAATAGAACAAAGGATCCGAAAATTCATACGGGGCAAAAAAAGACCCCAAATTGCTAAAGCAATCCTGAGAAAAAAGAACAGAGCTGGAGGCATCACAATCCCTGACTTCAAAGCATACAAAGCTACAGTAATCAAAACAGCATGGTACTGGTACAAAAACAGGTGCACAGATCAGTGGAACAGAATTGAACTAGCAGAAATAAAACCACACATCTATGGACAGCTAATCTTTGACAAAGGAGCTGAGGGCATACAATGGAGAAAACAAAGTCTCTTCAACAACTGGTGCTGGGAAAACTAGACAGCCACATGCAAAAGAATGAAAATTGACCATTCTTTTTCACCATTCACAAAAATAAACTAAAAATGGATCAAAGACCTAAAGGTAAGACCTGAAACCACAAGGATTCTAGAAGAAAATATAGGCAGTACACTCTTTGACATCAGTATTAAAAGGATCTTTTCGTACACCATGTCTTCTCAGACAAGGGAAACAATAGAAAGAATAAACAAATGGGACTTCATCAGACTAAAGAGCTTCTTCAAGGCAAAGGAAAACAGGATTGAAACAAAAAAACCCCCCACTAATTGGGAAAAAATATTTGCAAGTCATATATCTGACAAAGGGTTAATCTCCATAATATACAAAGAACTCACACAACTCAACAACAAAAAATCAAACAACCCGATCAAAAAGTGGGCAGGAGACATGAACAGACATTTCTCCAAAGAAGATATACAGATGGCCAATAGGCACATGAAAAGATGCTCATCATCACTGATCATCAGGGAAACGTAAATCAAAACTATAATAAGACATCACCTTACACCCATTAGAATGGCAAAAATAACCAAAACAAAAAGTAACAAATGTTGGAGAGGGTGTGGAGAAAAAGGAACCCTCATACACTGCTGGTGGGAATGCAAACTGGTGCAGCCACTATGGAAAACAGTATGGAGATTTCTCAAAAAATTAAAAACAGAAACACCATATGACCCAGCCATCCCACTACTGGGTATCTATCCAAAGAACTTGAAATCAGCAATTACAAAAGTCCCATGCACCCCTATGTTCATTGCAGCATTATTTACAATAGCCAAGACATGGATGCAACTTATGTGCCCATCAACTGATGACTGGATAAAGAAGATATGGTATATATATACAATGGAATACTACTCAGCCATAAAAAAGGATAAAATCGTCCCATTCACAACAACATGGATGGACCTTGAGGGAATTATGTTAACTGAAATAAGCCAGATGGAGAAAGACAATCTCTGTATGACTCCACTCACACGTGAAAGTTAAACATGTAGACAAAGAGAACAGATTAGTGGCTACCTGGGGAAAGTGGGGGGGAGCACAAAGGGTGAAGTGATGCACCTACAACACGACTGACAAACAATAATGTACAACTGAAATTTCACAAGGTTGTAAACTATCATAAACTCAATAAAAATTTTTTAAAAAAGGGCCAAAGACCTTAACAGACACCTCATCAACGAAAATATACAGGTGGCAAATAAGCATATGAAACGATGCTCCTCATTGTATGTCATCAGGAAAATGCAAATTAAAACAGTAAGATATCACTACACATCTATTAGAATGGCCCAAATCCCAAACACTGATAACACGAATGACTGATGAGGATGCGGAACAACAAGAACGCTCATTCGCGGTTGGCGGCAATGCAGAACAGTACAGCCACTTTGGAGGACAGTTTGGTTGTTTCTTACAAAACTAAACATCCTCTTACCACATGATCCAGCAATTGCACTCCTTGGTATTTACCCAAAAGACTGGAAAACTTATATTCATACAAAAACCTGCAAACAGATGTTAACAGCAGCTTTATTCATAATCGCCAAAACTTGGAAGCAACCAAGATGTCCTTCAATAAGTGAAAGGATAAATAAACGGCAGTACATCCCGACAACGGAATATTATTAAGCACTAAAAAGAAAAGAGCTGTCAACCCATGAAAAGACACGGAGGAACCTTAAATGCATACTGCTAAGTGAAATAAGCCAATCTAAAAAGGCTACATACTGTATGACTCCAATTGGATGACATTTTGGAAAAGGCAAAACTGTGGAGACAGTAAAAAGATTAGGGGCTGCCAGTTAATGAAATTGCTTAGACAAAGATTAATAAAAGACCTAAACAGATATTTAATGTGAGATAATTAATGAATGTCCCGTAAATATATGAAAAGATATTCAAAATCTCAAACTCGTTCAAAATGAGGAAAATGCAGGTTAAAACCATGAGCTCTCAATTCATACCTACAAGATTGGTAAAAAATTAAAAAGTGTTGGTGATAATGTGAACAGTGGGAACATTTACAGACTGCCAGTTGGAGAGTTTATTGGTACATTTGGGAAAACAATTGGGCATTATTTAGAAAAGGTGATGCTGTGTATTCTCTATGACTCAGCAATCCCAACCCAGTACTGAGTCCAGAGAATCTCGTGCTCACATGCATAATTGTATTAGTTGTAATAGCAAAAATCTGGAAACAGTTCAAATGTCCATTAATAATAGATTCCAATGTAGATAAATACACGGTATATTCACACCACGTGTATGGTAAAAATAAATGAATTACAGTTATAGATAATCACATAAATGAATGTTAAGAACCTAATACTGAATGAAGCAAAGCCAGCTGCAAAAGAAAATTCACTGTATGATTCAATTGACATAAAGCTCAAAACCATGCAAAGCAAAACAATATATTCATTGTTTATAGTTTATTAATAACATTGGTTATTTCTAAGGGAAAGAGAAAGGGACAGAAGCAGGGAAGGGTACACAGGGGATTCAAAAGTAACAAAGTTCTTTTACTTAAATGGGTATCCTTGCATTGCTATTCTTTAAACTGTATATAAACAGTACTGTAAAGACTTTTTCATACGGATTAAATATTTAATAAAACAAAAACAGAGAATGAAGTGGTAGCTACATGGATGTTTATATTGTTGTTATTTAAAGTCTACATAACAAAATATTTTTATTCAAAAGATTTCTAGCACTAAGCCAGACATGTCTCAAGTGGAGAAGGACAACTAGAAAGAATAAAACCTCCCCACCTCCAGACCCAGTCCACCTGTCCCCGCTACACGCCCCAGCCAACCCCAGGCCCCAGCACTAATGCCCTCATCCTCCTTCAAAGGAGGAGAAAAAAGATACATTATCTGTTGCTGCATAACAGATTATTCCAAGACTTAGTGGCTTAAAACAAAAATTTGTTATCCCACAGTTTCTGTGGGTCAGGTATCTGGAGTGTGGCTTAGTGGGGTGACTCTGGCTTAAAGTCTCCCATGAGGCTGCAGTTAGGGTGTTGGCCAGAACTGTGGTCTCATCCAAAGGTTTGACCAGGGGAAGATATGCTCCCCAGCTCACTCATGTGGTGTGGTATGATTTGGTTCTCTATGAGCCATTGGATGGAGGACTGCAGTTCATCATTGGCTACACTGGAGGCCACTCCATAGGGCCATAGGGTAGCTCACAACATGGCAGCCAGCTTCCCTCAGAGCGAGAGAGCGAGAGAGAGAACGGTCAAGACAGAAGTCACAATCTCTTTATAACCTAATCTTGGAATTGATAGACCATTACCTCTGCCACTTTCTATTTGCTCGAAGTGTGTCACTAAATCCAGCCAACACTAAAGAGGCGGGGACCAAACAAGGGTGTGAATACTAGGAGACAGGGCTGGTTGGAGGTCATTTTGGAGGCTCTCTACCACACCAGAGGATATCTGTCTGCTGATGGGAGTGAGCCCACAAAGAAAGGAAGTGAAATGCAGGAGAGGAGAGTGAGGACCTGGGAAAACAGAGGAAATCCAGGCACAGGACCTTTGCAGTTACTGGTCCACTGTTTTTTTCACTGCCCTTTCATAACTTGGCTGCATGCACCTGTTTTTGATCAGGATATGTAAAAGAAATCTGTTGAATCTCTGTTATCTGTCACAGCAAGATGCATCATCTTGCCCTATTTACAAAACCATATGCAATCTGATCACATCCTGCATAGACAGAAACACATCCCAACTGTGTTTCCCTTCTTTCAGGTATCACATTCCACTGAAATATTTGGGGAAGAGGAAACTTGTTTCTTGTCTGCCTTGGGGTCAGTTCATGCTGCAACTCATTTCTCCATGTCACCTGCCTCCCACCCACTGATTTCAGCTCAGCCCTGAGCCTCTGTTCCCTTTCCCACGAGTTACCACTTATAAGCCCCAATTAATAGCCTCCTTTGATTTAATGCAGCCAACCATAACAACCTCAGAGGGAAGATATGAGCAAAGTGGCTGTTCTTTTACTGACCCCTACTTTAATTCCCCAGCATGTGACCAACCTCCCAGACCACCAGAGCCCACATTGTTCCCTTGTTACTGAAGGTGTGGGTTAACAGAGGCAACCTTCAGCACAGCTCAAAATAACAACGATAAAACAATATAAAACCAAACATTAGACATCATTGTTTTTAAAAACCGTGGGTCAACCCACCACAGTGAAACTCTCAGACATCTTTTTGCCTCAGGCCTGGCCTTCCGCCATGTTGTTGGGCTGCCTCCTTCTTTCCTCCCTCTTCCTTTAGCCTCGCCTGTCTTCACTACATCTCCTTCCTCTTCTTGATGTCACCCCTCAACCTAGGCCCAGCTCACACCTCTCTCCTGCAAGGAATCTTCCAGACTGCCACAGCCCACAGACTAATCCCTTGTGTCTGAATTTGTATTAGGCTTGGGTATCATGGTTTATTTCTTCGCTTCCCGAGCGAATTAGTCCTGATTTTCTCTGCTAGTCAAGTTATCAAGTTCTCTGGGTCAGAGGGTCTGGTCTTAACATACCCACCATGGTGTGATACTTATTTGGTGAAGAGCACCCTCTTCCCAGTGTTTGGAATGTCGAGGGGCATCTCAGGGGTTCTGACAGGGACAAGGAATAACGCACCTCTGCCGCTAGGGACTGAAGTATGTGTGAGAGTATTTGTAGGGAGAGGCGGTACAATTACCTCCGGTCAAGCTTTGTCCTCAAATTTGCAGGTCCTTAAATTTGATTTTATCAGTTCACCCTGAGGTGATCAGTTGAAGGCAAACTACTACAATACAATTAATGGTGAGCTCAATCTGTATCACACATATTGAGTTCCTCCCAATGGCTCTATTGTCTCAAATCCCAACCTCCTCACTTGCTTTGGCTTCTGCTCTCTCTCCCTTCCCCAGCTTACCGGCCTAGGTTTCCGTGCCCTTGCTTCTGGAAGCCTTCCTGGCCCTACAAGTCTGAGCTAGTAGCCCCCAATGGTTCCAGCACCTCCCCTCCCACCACAACGGTCCTACTGTATTGTCTAAGCGTGTGGATCCGGCCCAGGAAAGTATCGCCAATTAACGAAACCCCAGACCCTAGCTGACGGCAAGCCACTTCACATAGATCCGTTCCGTGTAAGTGGACGCCAACTGGAGGACGTGGGGGCGGGGACACCCTCATCCGGGCAACTCCGCCAGCCTCCCAGGCTCCCGCCCCCGCAGGCACGGCGCCTGCCTCGCGTGCTGGGCTCTTCTCGCCGGCCGCCACTGCTGCCTCACACACGTGGGCGCCCAGGCCCGAGCCCGCCGGCCCGGCGCGGGTGGGGATGCCTGCCGCCATCTTGCCCCCGGAGGTCCAAAATGAGGCCGGGACTGCTGAGCGCCGCGCTGTTGTTTGTGGGGAGCTCGCTTGTCTGCTCGGAACACCACTTGCTCTCTGCCGAGAGGAGGCGCAGCCCCTGGCGGGAACAGGCCGCTGGGCCGGCGATGGCGCCTGAGGCCCGGCGTGCGAGGCCCTGGGAGCAGGAGGGGCGCCAGGATCCGGAAGAGGAAGGATGGAAAGCCAAGGGCAGTACCGGCTTGCTCCTCTCTGTGGACGCTCTCTGTTGCCTTTCCCCACTTCTCAGCTGGTTCAATTTGGGTTCCTCCTCTTCTGTTGTTCCACCTGCCTTTAACTGAAAATTTATAGACCTGTGCACTCCAATTATAATGATGACCGTAGTAGTAGTAAGAGTAGAAATGCCATACACTTGTGTAGGGTGGCATACATGCTCCTCAAAACATCTGGGGCTTGTCACTCCCATTTTACAGATTAATAATTAATTGTAATTTAGAATTGAAAGGGCTATTAGGTGACCTTTCCATAATACAGTTGAGAAAAATGAATCCAACAAGTTAAATGGGAAGTATTAGAACTTGAACTCTTGATCCACCAGTCCTAGGCTCTTTAATCGCCAGTTCACTCGGAAGAAAGTGATATCTGGATAGAGAAACTTATCTCATTTTTATACTTTAAGGCAACCGAGTTTTAAAAGTAATGAATCGTATTGATTTAATGGCTTTCTATTTGTAAGTAATCAATTAAGGCATGCTTGTCTTAGCTCTCCTTTAAGATGTTTCTTTTCAAAATATGGGCATGCCTTTAGGTATTCAGCTTGCTTTATCAGGTGTTTGTTTTCTGTTTGATATTTTTCCGAGAAAGATTTGCCCTGAGCTAACATCTGTGGCCAATCTTCCTCCTTTTGCTTGAGGAAGATTTGTCCTAAGCTAACGTCTGTGCCGGTCTTCCTCTATTTTGCCTGTGGGTCACGACCACAGCGTGGCTCAGGTCCAAGTGGTGTAGGTCCAGGCCTAGGAACTGAACCCCACTGGGGCCGCCAAAGTGGAGCACGCTGAACTTAACAACTAGGCCACAGGGGCTGGCCCTGCATGATCAGTTTTTAAATAGGAATTTAAAAGATTATATTACCATATTAAGATTAGGAAGTAATACATATGATTAGATGTTCAGTCCAAATAATATATCATTTTTATTTCTAGATTGTGGAACAGCACCCCTTGCCAATGTGTTGAAAGGATCTCGGATTATAGGGGGCACAGAAGCTCAAGCTGGTGCATGGCCATGGATAGTTAGCCTGCAGATTCAATCTGGCAAAGTTCCTACTCATATATGTGGGGGAAGCTTAGTGAAAGATAGGTGGGTCCTCACAGCTGCCCACTGCACTAAGCAGTCTAGGTATGTATTCAGAACTCAACTCCTATTTTATTCTCTTAGGGGATTTTTTTTTTTTTAATTGAGGTAACTGGTTTATAACATTACTTAAATTTCAGGTGTACAGCTTTATATTTCAATTTCTGTGTAGATTACATCATGTTCACCACCCCACAACTAATTACCATCCATCACCACACACATGTGCGAATCATCCCTTTCACCTTCCTCCCTCCCCCATTCCCCTCTGGTAACCACCAATCCAATCTCTGTCTCTATGTGTTTGTTGTTGTTTTTATCTTCTACTTGTGAGTGAGATCATACAGTATTTGACTTTCTCCCTCTGACTTATTTAGCTTAGCATAATACCCTCCACGTCCATCCATGTTGTCACAAATGGCAAGATTTCATCTTTTTTATGGCTGAGTAGTATTCCATTGTGTATATATACCACATCTTCTTTATCCATTTGTCACTTGATGGGCACCTAGGTTGCTCTCAAGTCTTGGCTATTGTGAATAATGCTGCAATGAACATAGGGGTGCATGTATCTTTACTCATTTGTGTTTTCATGTTCTTTGGATAAATACCCAGCATTAGAATGGCTGGATCATATGATAGGTGTAGTCTTAATTGATTGAGGAAACTTCACACTGTTTTCCATAGTGGCTGTACCAGTTTGCACTCCCACCAGCAGTGTATGAGAGCTCCCTTTTCTCCACATCCTCTCCAACACATTGTTTCTTGTCTTGTTAATTATAGCCATTCTGATGGGTGCAAGGAGCTATCTCATTGTAGTTTTGATTTGCATTTCTGTTAAGGGATATTTTGAAGTGGTAGAGGACCATTTGACTTCAGCTATGTTCAGTTAAGCCATATGTTTACAAGTAGCCATAATGCCTTATATGTAGTACACTAAATATTTGTTGAAATAAATGCTTTAAATCAGAGGTCAACAACCATTTTCTGAACAGATAGTAAATATTTTACACTTTGCAGGCTGTATGGTCTCTGTCACAGCTACTCAGCTCTGCCAGTGTAGAACCAAAGTGGCCACAGACAATACATAATTGAATGAGTGTGCTGTGATTCAATAAAACTTTATTTATGAACACTAAAATTTGAACAAAATGCTATTTTGTCATTTTAGGTTTTTCCCAACCATTTAAAAGTGTGAAAAATATTCTTTGTTAGTGGGCTGTATAAACACAGCAGACAGTCCAGATCTGAGTTGTGGGTTGGAGTTTGTTGAACTTTCCTTTAAATAATGAAGTTTTTCTTTTAGCTTTTAAGGTTATTATAGTGTAACAATGTGTTTGTCTTTCCCACCATTAGCTCATGCGTTCTTTGAAGACAAGGACTACATGTGTTATTTTGTATTCCTGGTACTAATATAGGACTTGGCCTACTTACAGGAGACATGATAAATGTTTATTGAGTCTATGGATGATGTTTGTCTTGGAGAAACAGGATTTACCTCAGAATAGAATTTTATAACCCTCCTAACCATTTAATATGAAACTCAGATAAATCCTTTGGGAAACCATGGTGCCTGTCATATAGTCTCCCTTTAAAGAGTCTTTCATTTTTAAGAGAACAGCTGTCTTGGAGAAGAATGAAAAGTCTTTAAGAGGAACTAACAGCAACTTCAAAATTCAATTGAGGGCAACTACCCTGATGGGGCACATAAAGTTTTAATCTATATATTTTATATATATATATTTTTTTTAATTTATTTTTTTGGCGAGGAAGATTGGCCTAGAGCTAACATCTGTCGCCAATCCTCCTCCTCTTTTTGCTTGAGGAAGACTGTCACCCAACTAACATCTGTAGCAGTCTTCCTCCATTTTGTATGTGGAATGTGGCCACAGTGTGGCTTAATGAGCATTGCCTGGGATCTGAACCTGCGAACTGTGGGCCGCCAAAGCAGAGTGCATGAACTTAACCACTACACCACTGGCCCGGCCCCTGTATATTATATTTTTAAAACATGCATTTCAGTTCCATAAATTGGCCTTTTGAAGAATAGAGATTAGAAAAATGAGAAGATACTAAAGTCTAAACCAAGAGTACAGAAAGTGATATAGAAAAAAGTTTCAGTTAGGAATCAATTTTGTTCTTTCAGGTGTGGGTGTTTTACAACTGCTTTCTAACATGCTGTCTTTAAAAACTCCTTTTCAACAGCTTTCAAACCTTAAACCAAGGGAGGAAATGCCTGCTTGGTATGGTTTGAAGATTCTTGGAAAAGCTCTTCTCACCTAAGTCCTGACGTTGTGCCTTTACGGTCTGTTCCTTTGACACAGTGGGGGGAACAATGAGTTTGGAGCAGGAAGACCTGTATCCTAGTCCTCCGCTGACACTTTGTGAAGTAGCTTTAAGTAAGCTTCCAAAACCTACTAGATTTAGGACCTTGGTCAAATAATATAGCTTTATTATATTGTCATAGAATCTTAGAGTTCAAAGAGGCATTTTAATGCTCTGATTCAGTCCTCTGTCCTGTATGTGAAACCTTCTTAGAATATTGAAGTAAAAGGTTCTCTAGTCTGAAATAATTATTGCTTCAGTGTATTGAGCCAGGCATTTTTTCATACATAATTCCCACTAATCTTCACAACTACTGTTTGCTGTAGGGAGACCCTGAGACTTCAGCATTCTTAAGTACCTTGTTCATGGTTCCATAGTTGGAAAGCAACAAAATCAGGGATCAAATCCAGGTGTCTCAGAATGAAAACCCACACACATAACCATAACTACAACATGTGGCTCTCTACTTGAAACACCTCTTGTGATGATGAACTGCTATCTTGGAAAGAATCTTATTTCAGTTTTCCACAGCCTTAATTCTTAGAAAGCTTTTGCTTATGTTAAACTAAATGTGTTCGTTTTCATTCTGCCTTCTGAAGCCATATATATTAAACCTAATTACTCTTCCAAGCATTTGAAGATAATGTTCATATTCCACTTTCAGTTCGCAAGACTAAATCTTATTGATGTTTTTACCCCTTTACTCAACAAACATTTACTGAATATATGTTATATACTAGGGAGTTGGTTAGGTGCTGAGGAAGTAGACATTATTGAGGCATAGTCTCTACTTTTCAGGAGTTTCCTCCTGTCTTCCTCCTGTCTCAACTCTGCCCCCTTCTATTCCTGCTGCCTCTCATTTCCTAAACCCTGTATCATCAATTATCTCTTATTCCTTCTAATAACAACCATTTATCAAAGACCTGCTGAGATTAGGTACTGTCAAAGGATGTTATATATAATTCTGTATTTAAAAAAAGCCCTCCTAGCAACCCTCTGAGACAGCTATTATTTCCATTTTACACTTGAAGAATCCACAGATCAGAGAGATTTGGTAACTTGCCCAAGATCACATTGCTGTTAAGTGGCAGCCCACTGATTTAAATTCTTAGGTCTCAAACCTATGCTGTTTCATTATACCTCATTGTTTCTTTAGTATTTTTCATTCTCCTCCTCTTGTTTCTTCCCTACAGCCTTCAAACATGTTTAGGTCACCTCATCATTATTTTAAAAACAAACAAACTCTACCTGTTTCTGTTCTTCCCTTCACTATTAGACACCTTGAAAGGAAGATTCCCCTTTGCTTCATCTGCAGTAACTCATAAAGTCCCAATTGCGTTTTGATTTCTGTGGCCAAAACACACTATGAAAGATTCACCTCTATGCCAAATCCAATGCCTCTTCTCGGTCCCCATCCTATTTGATCTCTGTACCATTTGGCAAAGTTGACCACTGCTCTCCTTGAAACTATCTCTTTTCTTGATTTCTAAGACACCACTCTCTTTTATTTTTCTTTTTTCCTCTTCCTTGATGAGTCTTTGTCATCTTTTAAATGGCAATATTTTCTAGGGTTCCACCTTTTATCCTCTTCTTTATCATCTGTACTCTTTCCTACAGATGTCTCATCTACTTCTGTTTCAGCAACACCATGTGCTGGCAACTCCCAATCTCTCCAGCTAAGTCATTTTTCTAGCTCCCTGCTATACACCATGTATTGGAGCCACATTCTCAACAAGTCCAAAAATAGAATTTTTTTGTCTTTCCTCTCATCTTATACCTTCTCTGTTTTCTCAGATAACAGCATCACCAACAGCTCCATTACCCAGAGAGTTAGTTGACTCTCTCTGTGCACTATCTCTTAAATATGTTTCTTCTGTCTCCCAATACTCTCCACTGATTAGAATTAGATTCAGAGTATCAGGCTCCATATCTCTAGTTCATCACTTATACTTCTTACATTTATACTACTAGTATGATAACTATCCTACTGAGTATGAAGTAGTATCTCATTGTGATTTTGATTAGCATTTCCCTAATTACTAGTGATGTTGAGCATCTCTCTTTGTGCTTATTGACCACTTGTATATCTTCTTTGGAGAAATGTCTATTTGAGTCTTTCGCCCATTTTTGAATTGGGCTGTTTGGGTTTTGCTGTTGAGTTGTAGGAGTGCTTTATATATTCTAGATATTTGTCCCATATCAGATATATAAATTTGTTTGCTGAGTTGCAAAAGTTCTTTATATATTCTGGGTATTAATCTCTTATCAAATATATGATTTGCAAATATTTTCTCCAGTTCTATGGGTTGTCTTTTCATTCTCTTGATAGTGTCCTTTGATGCACAAAAGTTTTTAATTTTGATGAAGCCCAATTTATCTGTTTTTTCTTTTGATGTCAAAAGACAAAACACAAATAATGGAATGGTATCCCATGTTCATGGACCAAAAGAATTAATATTGTTAAAATGCCAATACTACCAAAAGCCATCTATAGATTCAATGCAATCCCTATCAAGATTCCAATGGCATTTTTTACAGAGACAGAAAACACACTCTTAGAATTTATAGGTAACCACAAAAGACACCAAATAGCCAAAGAAATCCTGTGAAAGAACAAAGCAGGAGGCATCACATTTCCTGATTTCAGCTATAATATAAAGCTATAGTAATTAAGACAGTATGCTACTGGCATAAAAACAGACAAATAGACCCATGGAACAGAATTGGGAGTCTAGAAAGAAACCCATGCATATACAGTCAATTAATATTTGACAAGGGAGCCAAGAATACTCAGTGAAAAAAATACAATCTCTTTAATAGATAGTGCTGAGAAAACTGGATATTCACATGTAAATGAATGAAACTTGACCCCTATCTTACACCACTCACAAAAAAACTAACTCTAAATAGATTAAAGACTTAAATGTAATACCTGAAACCATAAAGCTCTAGAAAAAATATAGGAAAAAACTCCTTGACATGGCTATTAGTAAGAACTTTTTGGAAATCACACCTAACGCACAAGCAACAAAATAAAAAAAAACACACACACACAGACAAGTGGGACTACATCAAACTAAAAAACTTCTGCACAGCAAAAGAAACTGTCAACAAAGTGAAAAGACAACCTATGGAATGAGAAAAAATATTTGCAAACCATCTATCTGATTAGGGGTTAATATCCAAAATATATAAAGAACTCATACAACTCAATAGCAAAAAAGCCAAATAATCCAATTTTTAAAATGGGAAACGGAACTTAATAGACAATTTTCCAAAGAAGATATATGAATGGCCATTTTCATCAAAAAGACAAGAGATAACAAATGCTGATGTGGATGTGGAGAAAAGGGAAACCTTGGGCACTGTTGGTGGGACTATAAATTGGTACAGCCACTATGGAAAACAGTATGGAGGTTCCTCAAAAAATAAAAAATGGAACTACTATATGATCCACCAATTCTACTGGGAATATATCCAAAGGAAATGAAAACACTAACTCAAAAAGATATCTGCACCCCCATGTTCATAGTAGTAGTATTTACAGTAGCCAAGACGTGGACACAACCTAAGTGTCCATCAATGGATGAATGGATACAGAAGTTGTGGTAAATGTATATGCAATTTTTTATTCAGCCATAAAAAGATGAGAAAATCCTACCATTTACAATAACATGGATGGACCTGAAGGCATTAGGCTAAGTGAAATAAGTCAGACAGAGAAAGACAAATACTATATGATCTCACTTATATGTGGAGTCTAATAAAACAACAACAACAGAAACCAAACTCATAGAAAAAGAGATCAGATTTGTGGTTACCAGAGGTGGGGAGGTAGGGGGAGAGGGAATTGGAAGAAGATGGTCAAAAGGTACAAACTTCCAGTTATAAGATAAATAAATACTAGGGATGTAATGTACAACATGATGACTATAGTTGACATTGCTATATGATATATAAGAAAGTTGTTAAAAGAGTAGATCCTGGGGCCAGCCCTGTGGCTGAGAGGTTGAGTTTGTGTGCTCTGCTTTGGTGGCCCAGGGTTTCACCAGTTTGGATCCTGGGCGCAGACATGGCACCACTCGTCAGGCCATGCTGAGGCAGTGTCCCGCATGCTACAACTAGAAGGACCCACAACTAAAATATACAACTATGTACTGATGGGATTTGGGGAGAAAAAGCGGAAAAGATTGGCAACAGTTGTTAGCTCAGGTGCCAATAAGGGGAAAAAAAAAGAGTAAATCCTAAGAGTTCTCATCACAAGGCAAAATTTTTTTCTTTTTTTTTATTGTATCTATATGAGATAATGGATGTTAACTAAACCTATTGTACTAATCATTTCACAGTATATAAAAATCAAACCATCATGCTGTACACCTTAAACTTACAGGGTGATATACATCAATTATATCTCAATAAAAGTGGAAAAAAATTTTAATTCAAAAAATATATAAATTCAGTAAGTTTGGAAAAGAAACATTATGTCAAAGTAGTTTAAAGCAGTAATTTATTTTTAAACAAAATAGAACTAGGACATTAAAAAAATTTTACAAACTTTTTCAGAGGTTTCTAAGTCCACTTATTTTCTTCTTTTTTTTTTTTTGAGGAAGATTAGCCCTGAGCTAACATCTGCCGCCAATCCTCCTCTTTTTGCTGAGGAAGACTGACCCTGAGCTAACATCCATGTCCATCTTCCTCTACTTTATATGTGGGACACCTACCACAGCATGGCTTGCCAAGCGGTGCCATGTCCGCACCCAGGATCTGAACTGGCGAGACCCCGGTCGCAGAAGTGGAATGTGCGCACTTAACCACTGCACCATCGGGCTGGCCCCTAAGTCCACTTTTAAGACAGCCAAATATTTTCTGTTTCCTTGGGGTAAATTCTAGAAATTTATAATAGTCAAATACAATGCAACTTTTATAGGTTATTAATATACACTGCCAAAGGGCCCATCTATTTATACTTTCCACAATGAATAAGACTACCTTTGTTCCTCTCACTCTTGTCTATACTGAGCATTATCATCAAACACACACATAAACTTTGCCAATTTGAAGGGTGGGAAGGAATTTCAGTGTTTGTAAACAAGTGTATAAAGTAAAAGTTCCTTCTTCCCAATCTAATTCCAGATGTAACAACTATTAACCACTTGGGTTTTTGTTAATTTTTGACCTACAGAAGACTTTTTGGTTTGGTTTGGTTTTGCTTGCTTTTTGATAAGACTGACAAGATTCATTAGTTCCTTCTTGTTTTTATATTTAGTGTCGTGCTTTAGGAAGTCCTTTTTCACAGAGATACAGTCCACTGGAATGTTCCAACTTGCTCAGATAGAATTACGAAAGGCAGAATTGTGCTTTTCATAGAGATATAGTCGACTGGAATGTATAATGTCTTTTCTCATGTCAATGTTACGTGTTCACCTATATCTTCTTTCTGGTTTAATTTTTAAAATTCTCATGCTGATTTAATATCCAAATGTTTCCTTCCAAAATTTCAAAAATTTACAAAAGTAGAGGGAATAGTTTAGTGAATTCCCATATACTCATCACCCAGCTTCAAGTTATCAACTCATGCCCGATCCTTTTTTACCTTTGTCCTCCCAACTCCCCCTCTGATTATTTTGAAGCAAATCTCAGACATACCACTTTATGTATCTCTAAGAGATAGGAAGTCTTTATTAAGAGGATTTGCGTGTTTAAATATTTAATCCATTTGGGGTTTATTTTAGTGTTTTTCAGGGATTTAATTTTATTTCACTTTTCAAATTAGTTATTTAGTTAATTGTCCCAATGCCATTTATTGAATAATTCATCCTTTTGTCCATTGATAAGAAGTGCTTCCTCAATCATATATTAAATTCTCATGTATTTGAATCTGTTTTTGGCCTTTCTGTCTCATTATCTTTTGCTCTTTTCCTACAGCATGAGATTTAAGTTTTTATTTGATGTGACTTTATGTCACATGAAAGTAGGATTAAATTTTTTGGTTATTAATCTAACATGAGAAAAACAAAAGCTAGTGGGAGATTAAGAATATTTACTTAGTTAAATAAACATGTTTATAATAAGAACATTTACTCTCTTTCAGAGATCCTTTAATGTGGAGAGCTGTGATTGGAACCAATAACATAAATAGGAGTCATCCTCACACAAAGAAGATAAAAGTTAAAGCAATCATTATCCATCCATTTTTTGATTTGGAAACTTATGTAAATGATATTGCGCTTTTTCATTTAAAAAAAGCAGTTAAGTACAATGACTATATTCAGCCTATTTGTCTACCTTTTGGAGTTTTCCAAAACCTGGACTGGAACACAAGGTGCTTTATAAGTGGCTGGGGAAGAACAGAAGAAGAAGGTAACTATAATATGAATTTTACTGACACAAATTTTCCTGATTATTGGAAGAGAGTTAACCCTTTTATATATTTCTTTTTCTCTTTATATCATGAGTTTGAACCATAGGACTTTATAAACCAGTGCAAAAGAAATGTCTTTTTTTCTTGTCTGTATTTTTCCTTTCTTGTAGGAGAGAGAAAATTATCCTCCAAAGCAGAAAGAGAAACTTTTTCTGGTCATACATGCCAAGATACTTGAACCTTTAGACATTCTCAGAGAGAATGATGGTTCCAAGTGTTTCTGTAGTTTCTGAGACTCATAGGTGATGGAGCCAGCTCTGTGGCAGAACTGCTTATCTTAAATAAAAAGCTTCTGGCTGTAAGGAATCAAATTTAGTGTCCTTTTTATTTGATGTCCTCTTGAGTATCAAACAGGTTGATTGCCATGTATTTTCTTTAGTGCACAAAGGGGCACTAATTGTTGACGGAATGAGCTAATGGGAGGAATAAAAAAACATAGAAAATAGATCTCTGCCTTTGGTAATAACAACAGCTACCATTTAGGATCATTTACCATGTTTCAGACCCTGTTCTAAATATATTACTTTAGTTTAGCCTATCCTCCCAATATTCCTATTAGAGAGTTAATGCTATTATTCCCACTTAACAGACCAGGAATTATAGATCTTAGAGGTTGAGAAGCTGGCACTCAAATCCAGGTCTTTTTATTTTAAAGCCTGAATATCTAAGTACTACATTAAGTACAAACTTCACTTAAGGGAATCAAAGTCTAGTTAGCAATACATAGGATCAAGTGCTGAGACTCTTTTTCTATTACCCCCAGAACCTGGCTATTTAAATATTTGTGGATTATTTAGATAAGATAGGGATGAATGTATGAAAGATCTGTGAATTATTATTTTTCTTTTTTCCTCCATGAGTACTTTCTAAGGAAGATAAGAAAAGCAATATGGTGTAGGGAAAAGAGCATGGGCTTTAGAACCACAGACCTAAGTCTGAATCTCATCCCTGCTGTGTGCCAGCTGCATGACCATAGGCAAGTTATTGAATCTTTAACAACAATTAGAACAGCAATGATAGCAGCAACTACCATTTATTCATGGCTAGGTACTTTTAACAAGTGCTAAGCATTTTAATGCATTTCTTATTTAATGTCCTCCAACAACAATATGAGAAATACTATAACATGGATGAATAAACAGGTTTAAAGAGGTTAAATAAGTTGCCCAAAGTTGCACAGCTAACTAAATGAGGAGTCAAAATTCAAGCCCAGGTCAGCTTGCCTCAAAACTCATGTGTTTCCACTATCTATATCATCTCTCACAATGTCATACATTTTCATGATCTGTAAGATGAGAACAATAATCCCTATCAGAGGGTTGTTTTGAGGATTAAGTTGGCTCTCCAGCAACATGATAGATTACATACACACCAACCTTCTCGCTGAAAACTATTAAAGAGGGAAAATACATACATCAAGGATTGAGTGTGAAGATGGGAACTTAGATAACTGGAGCACTGAAGCTGGCTTTCATCTGGAGGGTAGTTGCCAAATTGGTAACATTGAATATCAATTTCTATGGTTTCATAGGCCTTGAGAGGGTTAAAGGACAAGACCTGCTCAAGTGTGTGTGGGGAGACTCCCATAAAGCTGGAGCCCCAGGGATATACTCTAAGAATGAGTGAGACTCATGACCCAGTATGTAGTTCATATATACATAGCTCACTTCAAATATGATATAGGTAAGTTGAAAGTAAAAGGACAGGAAAAGATATACCATGGCAACATTAATGAAAAGAAAGCTGGAATGGAAAAAAGAAAAGAAAAGAAAGCAAGAATGTCTACATTAACATCAGATAAAGTAGACTTAAGAGCAAAGAAAATTACAAGAGATAATGAGGAACATAACATAATGATATAAGGGAAAATCCACCAAGGAGACATAGCAATCCTAAATGTGTATGCACCAAACAAGAGAGATACAGTTTCTTAAAAACATACACGTGCATATAGACTTACCATATGACCCAGCAACCACGCTTCTGGGCATCTATCCCAGAGAAATAAAAACGTATGTCCACACAAAAACCCATTCACAAATGTTCATAAAAGCTTTATTTGTAATATCCAAAAACTGGAAAAAAAAACCTCTAAATGTTCTTCAATATGTGAATGATTAAACAAACTACAATATATCCTTAACATGGAATACTACTGAGCAGTTAAAAGGAATTAACTATTGATACATGCAGCCACTTAGATGGATCACAAGGGCATTGTGCTGAGTGAAAAAAACCTCTTTTCAAAAGGTCGCATATTTGATTCCATTTATACATTTGCAAAATGACAAAATTATCAAGATAGAGAACAGATTACTGGTTGCTGGAGGTCAAAAGTTTAGGTAGCATGAAGGAGATCTTTGTGATGATGGAATAGGGCTGTATCTTGATCATAATGGTGACTACATGCAACAGAATCGGATAGAACTACACACATACACACATTGTCCCAATGTCAGTTTCTTGATTTTGATATCATACTTCAGTTACATGGATATAACCATTGCAGGAAACTGGGTAAAGAGTACACTGGACCTCACTGGACCACCTTTGCAACTAGCTGTAATTATAATGATTTTGAAATAAAAAGCTTTAAAAAAAAATGAACCGGATATAACCAAAGCATTCTTAACCCCTACCACCAGCCCCAGGATTGCTAGAAAAATTGCTTAATAGAAGGGGGAAAAGATAGGAAATTTCCCAGAAAATACGTAACTACAAATAGCACTCATATGGATTTGCTGCCCAAGATCACTCTGAGTAGACTAGAAAGCGTCAAGCTTAAAATTAGTTTGAATAGGTCCTAGACCATTAATGTCTCTAGGTGCCTCAGAAAATCAAATGCAAATAATTTGTATAGAAATTCAGTTTCATCTAAGACCTCGAAGAATTTCATCAAAGTTTCAATGAAAATGAATGGATTATAACTTTAAAACTCACTAAACCCCAAAGGAAACAACGGACTATGAGTGAGAGTCAGCAGAAATAACAGACATCAGAATAAGACCTGCAAAGATTTTAGATATTGGAATCATTAGACAATATAAAAAATGTTTAATATGTTATAAGAAATAAAAGATGTGCTTGAAAGTATGAATAAAAAGTAAGGAGTTATGAAAAAGAACCAAACAACTGTGACAATTAAAATATATAATCATTGAAACATTATATATGAATATATTATATATGAAATGATAATATATATTACATATTAATGAGCTAAAGTCGTACCAAGTCAGAAGGCACTTAGGATTCCCACTGATTAAAATCAACCAAATATCCGTTCAGAAAAATCACCAAACATATAAGGAAACAAATCATAATAATGAAAATCAACAGAAATAAAACAACAGATTAAGCTCCCCAAGGATATCAGATATTAATATTTTAGGTATAGAATATAAAATAAGTATATGTGAATTGCTTAAAGAAATAAAAAAGTAGAATTAAAAATAAGCAATAGAGAGACTTTTCTTTCTCCATTGTGTGTTCTTAGCTCCTTTGTTGGAGATTAGCTGTCCACAGATGTGTGGTTTTGTTTCTGGGCTTTCAATTCTGTTCCATTAATTTGTGGGTCTCTTCCTGTGCCATACCATGCTGTTTTCATTACTATAGCTTTGTAGTACGTTTTGAAGTCAGGGATTGTGATGCCTCCAGCTTTGTTCTTTTTTCTCAGGATTGCTTTAGCTATTCAGGTTCTTTTGTTGTCCCACATGAATTTTAGGCTCCCTTGTTCTATTTCTGTGAAGAATGTCATTGGGATTCTGATTGGGATTGCATTGAATCTGTAGATTGCTTTAGGAAGTATGGACATTTTAACTATGTTTATTCTTCCAACCCATGTGCATGGAATATCTGTCCATTTCTCTATGACATCACCGATTTCTTTCAGTAATGTCTTATAGCTTTCATTGTATAGGTCTTTCATCTGCTTGGCTAAATTTATTCCTAGATGTTTTATTCTTTTTGTTGTGATTGTAAATAGGATTGTATTCTTGAGTTCTCTTTCTGTTGGTTCATTATTAGAGTATAGAAATGCAATTGATTTTTGTATGCTGCAGCTTTGCTGTAGCTGTTGATTATTTCTAATAGTTTTCTGATGGATTCTTTAGGATTTTCTGTCTATAAAATCATGTCATCTGCAAATAGTGAGAGTTTCACTTCTTCCTTGCCTATTTGAACTCCTTTTATTTCTCTTTCTTGCCTAATTGCTCTGCCAAAACCTCCAGTACTGTGTCGAATAAGAGTGGCCAGAGTGGGCACCCTTGTCTTGTTACTGTTCTCAGAGGGATGGATTTCAGTTTTTCCCCATTGAGTATGATGTTGGCTTGGGTTTGTCATATACAGCCTTTATTATGTTGAGGTGCTTTCCTTCTATACCCATTTTATTGAGAATTTTTATCATAAATGGATGTTGGATCTTATTAAATGCTTTCTCTGCATCTATTGAGATGATCATGTGGCTTTTATTCCTTATTTTGTTAATGAGGTGTATCACATTGATCAATTTATGGATGTTGAACCATCCTTATGTCTCTGGTATAAATCCCACTTGATCATGGTGTATGATCTTTTTAATGTATTGCCATATTCAGTTTGCCAATATTTTCTTGAGGATTTCTGCATCTATGTCATCAGTGATATTGGCCTGTAATTTTCCTTCTTTGTGTTGTCCTAATCTAGCTTTGGGATCAAGGTGATGTTGGCCTCATAGAATATGTTAGGAAGTGTTCCATCATCTCCAATTTTTTGGAATAGTTTGAGAAGGAGAGGTATTAAATTTTCTTTGAATGTTTGGTAGAATTCTCCACAGAAGCCATCTGGTCCTGGACTTTATTTTGGGGGAGGTTTTTGATTACTGTTTCAATCTCTTAACTTGTGATCGGTCTATTCAGATTCCCTATTTCTTCTTGATTCACTTTTGAGAGGTTTATGAGTCTAAGAGTTGATCCATTTCTTCCTGGTTAACCAATTTGTTGGCATATAGTTTTCCATAGTATTCTCTTATAATCCTTTGTATTTCTATGGTATCCATTGTAAGTTCTTGACTTTCATTTCTAATTTTATTTATTTGAGCCTTCTCTCTTTTGTTCTTAGTGAGTCTGGCTGAATGTTTGTCAATTTTGTTTATCTTCTCAAAGAACCAGCTCTTAGTTTTATTGATCCTTCCTACTCTTTTTTTATTTTCCAGGTGGGAGGGTTCTGTTTCATTTATTTCTGCTCTAATTTTTATTGTTTTCCTCCTTCTGGTGACTTTGGGCTTTGTTTGTTTTCTTTTTCTAGTTCTGTTAGGTTTAGTTTAAGATTACTTATTTGAGATTTTTCTTGTTTGTTGAGGTGGGCCTGTATTGCTATGAATTTCCCTCTAATAACTACTTTCGCTGCATCCCCTAAGAGTTGGTATGATTTATTTTTGTCTGTCTCCACATATTTTTTTATTTCTCCTTTGATTTCTTCATTGATCCAGTGGGTGTTTAGTAGTGTGTTGTTTAGTCTCCAAATATTTGTGATTTTCCCATCTTTTTTCTTATAGTTGATTTCTAGTTTCATAGCATTATGGTTGGAAAAGATGCTTGATACGATTTCAATCTTCTTAAATTTATTGAGGCTTGCCTTGTTTCCCAACATATAGTCTATCTTTGAGAATGTTCCATGTACATTTGAGAAGAATGTGTATTCTGCTGTTTTGGGATGGAGTGTTTTCTATGTATCTATTAGTCCACCTGGTCTAGTTTTTCATTTAATTCCACTGCTCCTTGATCTTCTGTCTGGATGATATATCCATTGATGTAAGTGGAGTGTTGAGGTCCCCTACTATTATTGTGTTGCTGTTAATTACTCCATTTAGGTCTGTTAATAGTTGCTTCCAGGGCCAACCCAGTGGTGTAGTGATTATGTTCGCGTGCTCTGCTTTGGTGGCCCAGACTTTGCAAGTTCTGATCCCAGCACGGACCTAGTACTGCTAGTCAAGCCATGCTGTGGTGGCATCCCACATAGAAGAACTAGAAGGACTTACAACTAGGATATACAACCAGGTACTGGGGCTTTGGGTAGAAAATAAAAAGAGAGGCAGATTGGCAACTAATGTTAGCTCAGGGCCAATCTTCCTCACCTCAAAAATAAAAAAGTTGCTTCCTGTACTTTGGTGCTCCTATGTTAGGTGCATATATATTAGTAAGTGTTATGTCCTCTTGGTGGAATCTCCCTTTTATCATTATATACTACCCCTCTTTGCCTCTCATTGTCTTTTTTATCTTGAAGTCTGCTTTGTCTGATATAAGTATGGCAACAGCTTCTTTCTTTTGTTTGCCATTTGCTTGGAGTATCATCTTCCATCTCTTCACTCTGAGTCTGTGTTTGCCTTTAGAGCTGAGATGTGTTTCCTGGAGGCAGCATATTGTTGCGTATTGTTTTTTAATTCATCCAACCACTCTGTCTTTTGATTGGAGAATTCAATCCATTTACATTTAGAGTGATTATTGATAAATGAGGGCTTAATACTGCCATTTTATCACTTGTTTTCCAGCTGTTCTATATTTCTCGTTTCTCTTCCCATGTATTTCTGACTGTCATTTCAGTTTGTTGATTTTCTATAGTGGTTTTCTCAGTTTTCTCTTTATTTATATTTTGTGTCTCTGTTCTGATTTTTTTCTTTAGTGGTCACCATGAGGTTTGTATAAAAGATCTCATAGATGAAATAGTCTGTTTTCTGATAGCCTGTTATCTCCATTAACCTAAGCAGGTTCCATCCCTTTCTTCTTCCCCATCTAAGGTGTTGTCACAGCTTATTCCATTTTGTGTTGTGGGTTTGTGATTAAAATGAAGTGTTTATAGTTGGTTTTGATGCTTTCCTTCCCTTTATCTTTAATGTTATAATTGTTTCCTAACCTGTTCTGATAGAGAGCTGCAATTTTCTGATTTTGTCTGTCTATTTATCTCCTTGCTCAATGCTTTGTAAACCTTTTCCTTTTTGTTTCAGTTATGAGGGCATTCTTGATCATTTCTTGTGAGGGAGGTGTCTTGTGGTGATGAACTCCCTCAACTTTTCTTTATATGGGAAAGTTTTTATTTATCCCTCATATCTGAAGGATAGTTTCAATGGATAGAGTATTCTTGGCTGAAATTTTTTGTCTTTCAGTATTTTGAATATGTCATTCCACTCTCTCCTAGCCTGTAAGGTTTCTGTTGAGAAATCTGCAAACCTGATAGGGGTTGCTTTTGTAGATTATTCTCTTCTGCCTTGCTGCCTTTAATATTTTTTCTTTGTCATTGACTTTGCCAGTTTTACAAATATATGCCTTGGAGGTCTTTTTACATTGATGTAATTAAGAGTTCTATTGGCTTCATTTACTTGTAATTCCAGTTCTTTCCCCAGGTTTGGGAAGTTGTCAACTATTATTTCTTTGAACAAACTCTCTGCTCCTTACTCCCCATCTTCTCCCTCTGCAATACCCATAATCCTTATGTTGCATTTCCTAATTGAGTTGGATATTTCTTGTAGAATTTCTTCATTTTTTTTAGTCTTAGTTCTCCCTCCTCCTCCACCTGAACCATTTCTATATTTCTGTCCTCCAAATTACTAATTATGTCCTCCATAATGTCAGCTCTGTTTTTTAAGGTTTCTAGATTGCTTTTTTATCTGTTATTGTGTTCTTCATCTCCAGCATTTCTGTTGTTTTTTTTTAGATTTTCAATCTCTATTGTGAAGAATTCCTCCTGCTCATTAATTTTATTCCTGATTACACTGAACTGTCTTTCTGAATTTTCTTGTAACTTGTTGACTTTCTTTATTATAACTATTTTGAATTCTTTGTCAGTTCGATTGTAAATTTCTGTGGCTTCAGGATTGCTTTCTGGAGACCTGTCATTTTCCTTCTGATCTGGAGTGTTAATTTATTTCTTCATGGTGTTTGATGAAGTAGACCTTTGCTGGCACATAGTGGTAGTATCAGGTTGCAGATTCCACCTGCCACCACTGCAGTGGGGGCAGTGGGGAGGTGGGGAGGAGCTGGGTTTTCTGAATTTGCTGCTGGAAGTTGCACCTGTCCACTGGAAGCTGGCCTGATAGGGTTCGTCTGCCATCAATGCTTGGTGGGTCACCCATGCAGGTACAGGCATTCTGATGCAGATCCACTGCCCTGGACAAGCCGGTGTGCCAAGCGAGATGGGAAGAGCACTTTGTTTCACACACATGAGCCTGCTCCGCACTCCCTGGCTGCCCACCTGGGCTGCTGGGCTTAGTGGGGGCACCCATGTGGTGGCTGAGCTGCCTCAGTGTGGAGCATTCCTGTGGGCTGGGATGCAATTCCAAAAGCAAAAGTGTTCCTGTGGAGGCCTGCCTGCTCCCCCATTTCCTCTTAGGGTTGTGCTGGTCAATGCATGAGGTCCTGTGCCGTAGAACACTGCCACTGGGAGCAGGAGGAGATCCATTCACCTCCTTCCACTGCTTCCTGGGGATCCAGTAACCCACCTTCAGATGTATGACTGTATGGATCTCTCAGACACCTTCTTGTGCTGTGTGGGTGTCATGTGTTGGCTAATGAATATTCTTTTCATTGTGTCTTAGCGGGGAGAGACTATGGGAACAGCTCACTCCACCATGATGCTGATGTCACCTCTGTGTAAGGATATTCTAAGTGACCAGTGGAGCAGAAGAGAAAACCCAAACTTCTATTTCTGAGCTCTCTCTCTCTTCTATCCACTTTGAAAGTCTCTGGTGATTTTGAATAGACCTGCACCAATATCACACTTCTATTAGTATTGTTCAGGTTCATAAGTTGGGTGGTATGTTCCCAGGTATTCATTTCATTATTATATTCTATATGTTACATATTTTCTTTCATATGCAGGAAGTATTACTTTAAATTAATTATTTTTAAATGCATAGCAGAAGTGTGGTTGGCCTTTAGGAAACCTTGATCCAGGAATCTGAATGCCATTAGGACATATTTTATGTATTTCTATTTCCTATTCCTCTTCTCTCTGCATGATGACTTTATTTTCTCAGGCTGCCTGTCCTCATAAGGCTGGAACTATGGCTGCAGGCTGCTTTGGGCTTATAGCTAAACAGTATTGTGACTAGGGTGAAAAGTTTCTTCTTTGGCAGCTCTAGATCAAAAAAATTCTGGAGAAGTATTCTAATTGGTTAGACTTATACCAAATATAGTTACCCCTAGACCAATCAGTGTCACCAGGAGAATGGAATTCTGTGAATGCAACAGTTGGGTCATCTGCCCACCTGCAGCCAAGAAGACAATGTCTATTACTAGAAAAGCTGGGGAAGGATGCAGGGCACACAAAATATTCACCTACCACATGTGACAACTGCAACTCTGAGATGAGCTGATGGAATCGGATCCTGCTGGTACAGCAGGTTTTCTATGGATAAATCTTACAATGATCTATCTTTTAATGGTTCCTGAAGTGTTGTCTTGTATTTTCCCATCTTTTCCATAGCAAAGAACCACTTTATGTTCAGGAATTACCAGAGAAGTTAGAGAAGTACATGAATTTACAATCTTAAAATTTTATTTTCATGTCCACCATCCTTCAAGACTAAGCACCATTAGAATATTTAATAAAAATTATTCACCACTTACAACATAAGAAAGATTGACCTCGGCATTTACCTGTTTAGCCCTTGACCATTTTATATAGCTTTATTTCATAAAAACTATAGATCCTTTTGTGAGACCTTAAAGAAATATATGAAAGCAGAGATAAAAATAACCTGAAATTCTTACTATCTAGAGAGGACTGTAATTAACATTTTGATGAACATTCTTCCACAATCTGCCTAGGCATACATACGTACATATATGGATATAATTTTACATAATTGTTGAATCAGTCACTTTGGAAAGAAAATCATTGCAACATGAACATCTTATATCACTGTCAAAATGCCTGTTCTCCAAAATAATTTATTGGTATTTTTTTGTTAATAGGTAATATTACAAATATGTTACTGGAAGCAGAAGTGCATTTTATTTCTCGAAACTTTTGTAATTCTGCTAAGAGTTATGGAGAAATGATTCCCAACACTTCATTTTGTGCAGGTGATGAAGATGGAATTTTTGATACTTGCAGGGTAAGACCAAATAACTTTCCTGAGAAATATTTTCTAAAGCTGGAAGGGGCCTTGAACAAGGCCTTTGGTCACTTCCTGGTGAAGACTTAATTGATAATTTAGTCTTGATAAGACTAAAAATACTAAATTATTTTTTCCTCCTTTTTAACTATTCCAACAATCCAAATTCTCTTGCTTTCCTAATTCCTTTGTTTCTACAATCATGGTCAACCTTAGGCAAAATTTGCCTTGAATCTCTTTCTGTTTTTATTCATTACCATCTTTATTGACATATATTACATAGATACAATTCACCCATTTAAAGTGTACAACTCAATGGGTTTTTAGTGTGTTTACAGAGTAGTACAACCGTCACCATAATCTAACTTTAGAACACTTTTGTCATCCCCAAAAGCAGTCTCTACCCATTACAAGTCACTCCTCATTCTCTTCCTACCCACCCCCAGCCCAAGGCAACCACTAATCTCTATAGAGTTGCCTATTCTGGAAATTTCATATGAATCTACATTCTCACCAGCAATGTATGAGGGTTCCAATTTCACTACATCCTTGTCAGCACTTGTTATTGTCTGTCTTTTTTGTTTGTTTGTTTGTTTGTTTTGGAGGAAGATTAGCCCTCAGCTAACTACTGCCAGTCCTCCTCTTTTTGCTCAGGAAGCCTGGCTCTGAGCTAACATCCGTGCCCATCTTCCTCTAGTTTATACGTGGGACGCCTACCACAGCATGGCTGCCAAGCAGTGCCATGTCCGCACCCGGGATCCGAACCAGCGAACCCCGGGCCGCCGAGAAGCGGAACGTGCAAACTTAACCGCTGCGCCACCGGGCCGGCCCCATTATTGTCTTTTTTTTTTTTTTTAAAGATTTTATTTTTTTCCTTTTTCTCCCCAAAGCCCCCGGTACATAGTTGTATATTCTTCGTTGTGGGTTCTTCTAGTTGTGGTATGTGGGACGCTGCCTCAGCGTGGTTTGATGAGCAGTGCCATGTCCGCGCCCAGAATTCGAACCAACGAAACACTGGGCCACCTGCAGCGGAGCACGCCAACTTAACCACTCGGCCACGGGGCCAGCCCCTATTGTCTGTCTTTTTGATTATTGCCAAGTTGTTGGTGTGAAGTGGTATCTCATTGTAGTTTTAATTTGCATTTCTCTAATGACTAATGATGCTGAGCATCTTTGCATATGCTTATTAGCCATTTGTATATCTTCTGTGGAGAAAAATCTATTCAGATCCTTTGCCCATTTTTAAATTGAGTTATTCATATTTTTATTATTGAGTCATAAGCATGCTTTATATAGTCTAGATATAAGTCTCTTACCAGACTTACGGTTAGCACGTATTTTCTCCCATTCTGTGGACTATCTTTTCACTTTCCTGATGTTATTGCTTATAGCACAAAAGTTTTTGACTTTTTATGAAGTCCAATTTATCTCTTTTTTGTTTTGCCTCTTGTGCGTTTTGAATCTTTATTCCTCTTTTCTTTACTAACTCTAAATCTACCAGCACTTCCCTCCCAAGCAGTACTCCATGCTCTGATCTTTTCCTACTCATTTTGATTCCTGCAACCCAGCGTTTATCTTTCCTGTGTCCTTTTCCTTAAGAATCTTGCTGAGTAAAATAGTGAAGAGTCCAATCTAATTGAATTACATTCATAAGTGAAACATTCTCATTGTCAGAAAATAATTATTCAATGCTTACCTAATGCAGAGAATCTGAAAACACCTTCGAAACACAGTCCTTAACCTCCAGGCACTGAAACGGTTATCTCAGTGTCCTTGTTGTTTTGAGTGATTAATAGTCCTTAGTAATAGTGTTTCAGTGCATTGACAGTCTTATAAAATATGATAGAGATTTGTTATTTGTGATACTATTTGAGAGGCTTAGTCATTTATTCAGGTTATCCTGCACCAGTCACTGTCAACACTTAGAAAGATGCCTTCTCTTGCAAGATGCCAGTTTACTCCTCTCCTCTAGCTAGCAAACCACACACACCTAAAAGAATCCCTCGTGTATCTTAAAGTTATACCTTTCACACACAGCCTTAAGCAGTAGAAGTATTCTAATAAACAGTATTTACAATGTTTTGCATACTTCCTAAATTATATTTCTCTTGAGTAATTTTACTAAAAAATCCAAACTATTTGATTTCTGATACTCTGGTTCACAACTATGCAGATGGGAAGTTTACCCACCAGCTATATGGTTCCTCTAAATACCAGACCAGACTGAATACCTCCTGTGTGAGCTGGATTATAAAACTGAAAATCTATGGATCTTTATAACTTGGAGGTATACTGAAAATGTGTATAAATGTATGTTTAATGTGATTCATTTATTCCAGCTTTACTGTTGTTTAAAGACTACTAAAAGTAACTAACTCTATTTTGGGACTTTTTTTAATAGGGTGATAGTGGTGGACCATTAATGTGCTACTTACCAGAACACAAACGATTTTTTGTAATGGGAATTACCAGTTTTGGATATGGCTGTGGTCGAAAAAACTTTCCTGGTGTCTATAGTGGGCCATCCTTCTACCAAAAGTGGCTGACAAATCACCTCTACCCGGCAAGCAATAAAGGCATATTTAATATAAATATTCTACTTGGACAGGTCCTCATAGCCTTTGGTTCTGTTGTCTTACTAGCAACTACATAAAGAAATTCTGAAGAATCTTTATTTTTGCATTGTGTCCCTTTCCAGGTTCTACATAATGAAAATCATTTATTGTTTTGGCAAGTAATTGCCCACTTTAGAGTTCTCATGTGAACATTTTTTGGAATAAAAGGATTGTGACATATTCAATATATGATTGTAAATTTGGCACTGAATCACATGCTTCCTTGATATATCTTGTTTGTTTTACTGTATAATCATAATTTTGCATTTGGAATACTTTCTTAGAGTGTGTATAAAATATCCAGTTAAATATATACTTTATGTATGTAAATGTCAAATAATAAAGAGTTTATAATTAAAATGAAAGCAGTTCTTTTGTTAAATTAATCAACACACTTTCCTTTTAAGTTAGATTTTATTTTATTCAAAATCGTTTATTTGTATGATATATTATCATGTTGAATTATTGTCTTGTTTCTGGTTCTCAACACATATTTTGAGAAACAAGTATTTGCCTAGTATTTAAGTTCTAATTAAAACAATTTATTTAATATTAACACTTTCTTTTCTATGTCAAGAGAGAACTGTGGTACAGACACATCAAAATAATTTAATTTTTAGTTAGAAATGTATAATGTTGACTTTTTTGCAGCATTATAACCTACTTTCTGAACCTTATTTTGTGGAAGCCTGTGCAAAAAGTTTGTATTCCTTGGGTCCTCTGAATTTACTGTGAGGTGAGGTAACTGAGAAGCATGCTGGGTAAAAAGAGGGAAGCCAACCTGGGACAAACTTTACGATGACTAATCTATAAAATGAATTATTAAAACAAAAGAAAAAGTTGACTTAATTAGTATCTACTATTAAGCAACTCATATCTCCCTTGAACTTTGGAGAAGCTATGTAGTAAAGGAATAATAATTACTTTCTCATCCTTCTTTTTACATTCAACCAGCTAAAACCAAGTGTTTGTTGTTGTTTTGTTTTGCTTTGCTTTAACCTAATTTCAGGATTTAACTGAAAGTAAGCAGTTTTCCATTTATTAATTCCCTTAGGGATCATTACTGATTTCACACTCACGGGGTAGAAGACTATGATTTTTATAGACTTGTGAGCAACACTGAGGGGATATTGACTGTTCTTTCTCAAAAGAGACCCTAGATTAAGCTCTTATAAGGAATTAGTTGGTAATGCTTGTATAGCAATCAGCATAACGCATTAGTTTTCTCCTATTTATACTGCCTGAGTATCATTCAGATTCACTTGATAGCCCTGAATGTTAACACTAAGAATCTGTTCTGAAATGTATAGACAGCACGGAGTAGGGGGAAGGGGAGGGGGCTCTTACTTTTCACTTCAAAGGTATGTCCTAATTACTCTCTAGGTCTGCATTTCTAATCAGGCAGGGGCTCCTACCAGCAACTTATCTTTTTGCCCAGCTTACTTCACATATTTCAGCCAACCGAAATTCAGTTATATAACATTTCTCTTTACCACCAGAGACTATTAGAATATAGACTTTGCAATCGAAGACAGACTTTGTTTCAGATTTCATTCTGTTACTTAGCTGTTGCAAGAGTTTGGACAATTATTAACACCTACTTACAGCATTGTCATCATGATTACATAAGTTGATTATATGAAGTACTTGACATATTGAAGGTGCTCAATAACTGATAACCATTATTATTATCTCATCCATGACTCACATGATCCTTTTCATTATATAGATTACTATGTTATTGGACAAATCTCTCATTACTTTCATCTGAAAAACTTAGTGGAACAAAGGACTCTTTTCTACTTAAAAACTCAAATTTAAGTATACTATTTTATTTTCTAATTCCTAAAATATTACAGCCTCATTACTAAAAATTGAGAAAGTACAGAAAATAAGTAGAAAGAAAATCATCCATAGCCCTGCTACATGACAGCTCCCAGGAATCTTGCTTATTTCACTTATTACAATGGTATTTTTACAAACTCTTCTGAAGCATTCTTTTACCCCAGCTATTTTTAAAAATTTCAATCCTATAGAAACGTTGAAAGATAGTACCATGATTGCCCACTTTTATTCCCCAAATATTAACATCTTGCCCTGTTTAGGTGCTTTCCTCCTCTTTCTCTGCACATACACACACACACACACAGACACACTTTTTTTTTTGGTTAAATGATTTGAAAGTAAATTGCTAACATCATATTACTTCATCCATAATACTTCAGTATCTCCTAAGAACAAGAACATAATCATAACACTATGATCAGACCAAAGAAATTTAATTGATTTAATAACACCATCTAATGTAGGTCTATATTCAAATTTCTCTATTGTCTCAAAAATGTTTTTTCTAGTCCCCACCACCCTTACTCCAGGATCTAACCCAGGCTCCACATGTTGCACTTAGTTTCCCTGTCTCTACAATGTCCTTTAAAACAGTCTCCTCTGTCCTTATTTTTCTCTTTTTTGTCTTTCATGAGAGTGATAGAGTCCAAGTCAAACGTCATAGAATTCTCTACATTCTGAATTTAATCAGATTTCCTCATGATTAGAGTCAGATTAAAGGTTTTTGACCATGATACCACATCCATAATATACTTCTTACTGCATTCCATCAAAAGGCACACAATGTCAGTTTGTCCCATTATAAGTAATGCTCTGATCAGTTCAATAAAGTGGTATCCATCATATTTCCCTATTGTAAAGATACCTTTTTCCTTCATAATTAATAAGTAACCTTTGAGAGGATATGAATATCCCATTCCTGACCAAATTTATACCCAGTGGTTTTAACATCTATTGATGATCCTTGCTCAAATCAATTATTACACTAGGGGTTTCAAAATGCCCATTTCCTAATTTTTCATTCTTTTTACATTCATTACCTGGCATTTTTCTGCAAAAAAGGGCTTTCTTCCCCACTCTTCTTTTTTTGTTTTTTCCCCAGCATCACGATAGACTCACAGGCTTTTTAAAAGAACTTAGTGTGTAATCCAGTTACCATCAATATACTTTTTGGTGCCCAAATTTGGCCTGTGGACATCCATTCAAAGTGGCTTCTGGGTTCTTTTGACATTCCTCCATTAGCTTTTAAATACTTCCTTTCTAGCACAACAAGGTGTTCTAGGCTAAATTTGTAGTCTTCCTGTCCCATATCTAAAATCACTCATTTCTCCAAGGAATCCTGATTTCTTTTAGTGGGGAATGGTTTTAGAAACAAAATATATAGTCATTGCTACTGAGCGGTCATTAATTCTAGGTTAATTGGACAGAACTAAGAAATACATTTTTTAAAGCATGATTTCATACTGATACTTCCAATTCAAATTCAACACCAAAGGGTTATTTGATACCTTTCCCATTCCATATTTGCATCTCACTTCTTTTGCACCTGTGTAACCTGTGTAACCATCACCATAATCAAGATATCGAACCTCAGTAAGTTCCCTTTGCCCCTTCCCAGGGAATCTCACCCTTGTACCAGGAAAACACTGGTCAGCTTTCTATCAACAGAGATGATATTTGTCCTTTCTAGAGTTTCATATTAATGTAATCATATTGTAGGTAATCTTTGGAGTCTGGCTTCTTTCACTTAATACAACATTTCTGAGATTCTTCTATGTCGTTTCATTTATCAGTGTTCACTCCTTTTTACTGCTGAGTAGTCAAATATGAATATGCCACAACTTATTCTTTCCATTTGTGTATTGATGGGCATTAGAGTTGTTTCTAGTTTTGGACTATTATGTATAAATCTACTATGAACATCTGTGTACATCACGTGGACATATTTTTCCTTTCTCTTGGATAAATACCAAAGAGTGAAATTGCTGAGGGTTATATGGTAAGTGTACACTTAACTTTATAAGAAACAGCCTATTTTCCAAAGTTGCTGTATGATTTTACATTCCCACCAGTAACGTCTGAGAGTTCCAGTTGTTCTATATGCATACTAACATTTGGTATTGTCAGTCTTTTAAATTTTAGCCATTTGGTTAGATGACTGATGGCATCTATTTGTACTTTTAATTTGCATTTATCTGATGACTGATGATGCTGAGGGTCATTACTAGCCACTATATGTCTTTTTTTGTTAAATGTCTATTTAAATCTTCTACTCATTTATATTGGGTTGTTTTTCTTATTATTGAGTTGTAAGAGTTCTTTATATATTTTGAATATAAGTCCTTTGTCAGATATATGTACTGGGAATATTTTCTTCCAGTCTGTGGCTTGCCTTTTAGTTTTAAGCGTCTTTTAAAGAGCATAAGTTTTAAGTATTGATTAAATCCAGTTTATTATATATATTTATATATCATATGATTAATGTAATTTATATAACACATGTGCCATATTTATCTATGACATATATGATTTGTGCTTTTTATGTCCTAAAAACTTTTGCTTAACCAAGGTCATAAGGATTTTCTCCTATGTTTTCTTCTAGAAGTGTTATACTTGTTGCTTTTATGTTTAGGTCTATGATCAATTCCAAGCTTACTTTTGTGTATGATGTGAGGTAAGGACTGCAGTTTACTTTTCTACATAAGGATATCCAGGTGTTCTAGCCATTGTTCAAAAGACCACCCTTTCCCTCATCAAATTACCTTGGCAGCTTTGTCAAAAATCAGTTGACCGTTTATGGTGGGTGTATTTCTGGGCTCTATTCTGTTTCATTGATCAATATAGTTATCTTTACACAAAAACCACATTGTCTTCATAACTGCAACTTTTTAATAACATAGTTTAAGTCCTCAAGTTTTGTTTTTCTTTTTCAAAATTGTTTTTACTTACTCTAGGTCCTTTGTATTTTCATGGGAATTTTAGAAACAGCTTTTAATTTTTACGTAAAGCTTGCTGGGATTTTTATTGGAATTAAATTGAATTCAGAGATTAATTTGGGAAAACTGACATCTGAATCATATGGAATCTTCTGATTTATGAACATGGTATATTTCTCCATTTGTGCCATCTTTAATTTCTCTCAGCAATGTTTTGTATTTTTATTGTATAGGTCTTACTCATTTTTATTAAATTTATCTCCAAATATTTCATGGTTTTTATGCTATTTAAATGGTATTTATTTAAATTCAAATTTCCAATTGTTCCAATAAATATTATTGGTTTTATCTGTTGATCTTGTATCCCATGACCTTGCTAATAAACTCACTAAGTAATTTGCATAGCTTTTCTGTAGATTCCTTAGGATTTTCTACATACATAATGGTGCATGTGAATCGTGAGTGCTTTCCTTTTTCCTTTCTACATGCCTTTTATTTCTTTTTCTTGCCTTATTGTACTGTCCAGGACTTCCTGTATAATGTTGAATAGAAAAGGTGAGAATGCAGAGCTTTACTTTATTCCAATCTTAGAAGCAAATACAACTATCGAAAAAAAGAAAAAAGAAAAGAAAAGAACAAGTGTTTATTAGTATGTGGAGAAATTGGAATCCTTGTGCACTGTTGATGACAATGTAAAATGGTTCAACCACTATGAAAAACAGTATGGTGCTTCCTCAAAAACTTAAAAATAGAATTACCATACGATTCAGCAATTTTACTTCTGGGTCTACAATCAAAAGAATTGAAAGCTGGCTCTCGAAGAGATATTTGCACACTCATATTTATGACAGCATTATTCACAGTAGCCAAAAGGTGGAATCAACGCAAATGTCCACTGACAGATGAACAGATAAACAAAATGTGGTATATACATACAGTGGAATATTATTCAGCCATAAAAGGGAAGAATATGGTGACACATGCTGCAACATGGATAAACATTGAGGACATTATGCTAAGTGAAACAGGCTGGTCACAAAAGGACAAATACTGTATGATTTCAATTATATGAGCTACCTAGTCAAATTCATAGAGACAGAAAAAATGGTGGTTGCCAGGTGCTGGGGAAAAGGAGGAATGAGGTGTTATCGTTTAATGGGTACACAGTTTCAGTTTTGCAAGATGAAAAGAGTTCTATGGATGGATGGTGGTGATGGTAGCACAACAATGTGAATGTATTTAATGCCACATTGAACTGTATACTTGAAAATGGCTAAGACAGTAAATTATACATTATGTGTATTTTACCATAATTTAAAATATGAAAAAGTTTTAAGACAGTTATTATCAGAATAGGTAAAAAAAGCAAGAATCAACTGTATGACACCTACAAGAAGCACTTTAAATATAAAGGTACAAATAGGTTGAATTTTAAAAAGTTAGAAAGAGTAAGCATGAGAAAGTGTAAGGAGTAGCTAAATGCATAGCAGACAAAATGGACTTCAGGACAAAAATAAACACCAAAAACAAAGAGGGACACTTCATGATGATAGAAAGGCAAAGATATCAAATAGCTATAAGTATTATAAATATGTGTACCTAATAAATATTTGTGCCTAGTAATGGAGCCTTAAAATACATGGAGCAAAAACTGAAAGAAGTAAAGGGAGAAACTAATTCACAATCATAATTGTAGGTGTAATACATCTCTCTCAATAACTGAGAGCAACTAAGTAATTAATAAGGATATAGATCTGAATGACACTTTCAACTACCTTAACCTAATTGACATTTATAGAACATTACAGCTGACAACCACAGAACACACACTATTTTTAATGAACATGGACCATTTCCCAAGGAAGAATATATTCTGGGCCACAAAACAAGTTTCAATAGATTTCAAAAGACTGAAATCACACATAGTTTGTTTTTTGACCCCAATAGAATTAAATTAGAAATCAATATCAGTGGATATCGTTGAAAGCTCCAAATACTTAAACAACTTCTAAATAATCCACAGTGTCAAAGACACAAATCACAAAGGAAATTACAAAATATTTTAAATTGAATGAAAATGAAAACACAGCACATCAAACTTAGTGTATGCACCTGAAACAGCATTATAAGAAAACTGCACAGCTTCAAATTGTTATTGTCTAAATTGTGGTCATAGTAGCTTATAAC